>NW_006408566.1:1291233-1344095 GCF_000296735.1 Chrysochloris asiatica | reverse complement strand
ATCGAATTCATTAAAATGTGCATCCTTTAAACTGATGACATGCAGATCCTAGGATCATTTTTTTTAATCACTAACTAGAAGTTTGTGTTATAAACTTTCTTATACTATTTTATAATAATTCTTCTTGATATATCGCTGCATAAGAAAATTGAACTCCTCAAATAAACACTTGTTGAAATATCATTGAAATTGTCAAGTCTTGACTGTAATAACTGAAGACATTGTGCATATGAAAAGCTAGAAAACCAAAAAGAAAAATCTTTAGATTCCATGATATAATTTTTTCCTCATAATGGAATTATTCTGAAAATGTGGGATTGTAAGAACATTTAAAAGTATCCTAGATGACAAAGGAAACAACCTTACTACTTACTTGTTTTATTTATTTGTTTAAAGATTTCTGAGGGCCAAGACTCCTATAGTGGCTTAGCTGTATGGGCCTGTATCAGGGAGTCTCAAAAGTCTTATCTGTCAAACAGCCCGAAGTCATATCAAGATTTGACTTGGATGGGAAATGTGCGTCCAGTTTCTTTTACACAGTAATTGGCAGGTCTAAGCCTCTCATTGGTTATACGATAGAGGTTTTGGTTCATTGCCACATGGGCTTTTCAATCAGGCTGCTCACAACTTGAAAGGTTGCTTCCCCAAAACTAGTGATCTGAGAAAAAGAACAAGAGCACCCAAAACAGAAGTCATCCATTTTATAATGTAATCTCTGAAGTGCCATATGCTTCTGGTCATACAGACCAAACCTGGTGCAGTGTGGAAAGGAACTACATATGAATGAATGCCAGGAATCAAAATAATGGGGGCCCATGGAAGGGTTTCCTATCCCAGCAGGTCTGGCCCTTAGCATTGCAAGTCTGGAAATTCAATTTCAATAGTGAGCCAGAATGATGCTTCAGATTCAAGACCCTGAATTGCAAGTCATCTTCACAGACGACCTTACTCTTGATAAAATCTCCCCCTTTTCCAGAATTCTTCACTTATACTGGTGTTCTTCCCATTTCAGAGCCTTTGCATAGTTATTTCCCTCTCTGGAACATCTTTACCACAGAAATTTGCATGACTGGTGGTGGTGTGTGCAAGCTAATCAGTCCCAGCTCATAGCAACCCTATATCTGGTTTCCAAGGCTGTAAACCTTTATGAGAGCAAAAAGCCTCATCTTTCTTCCACAGAGCAACTGGTAGATTCCAACTACTGACCTTGTGGTGAGCGGCCCAGCTCATCCACTAGCAGAACTCCTTGTTTGCATGACTAGGTCTTTATTATTAGGTTTTATTTCAGACATTGCCTCCTTAGAGTACTTCCATGACAATACCATAATAAAGTATTCCCTTTTCATTTTTATGCCATGTCACTTTTCTGTTCAAATTTTCTTTATAGTATTTGCGGTTCTCTAAAGTATTTTGACTCTTAGTTCACATGTAAATAATCTTTTTTAGGAGAATGTAAACTTCACTATGGAGAGGGATCTAAAAAAAGCATTAATTCTAAAATTCCAATTTTAACTATTCCCAATTTATTCCTATTGTGCATAGGATTACTATAAGTCAGAACTGACTCAGGGGCACCTAACAACAATATGTTCACAACTTATTGTGAATGTTCATGGTTATAGTCTCACTTGAAGTTAATTACTTGTCTTTTATGTAAAACAAGTCACATTAAAATACCTAGTATACAATGAAAAAAACACCTTTGAGAGAATTTGTGAATATCAGGGAACCAAGTTTGATAAATGAATATTTTTGACCATGCAAATATTTATAATTTGTTCGTTCAGGAAGCGAGCATTTTATTAAACATTTTTTTTCATTTGACTGTGAACAGGATTATATGATATTTTTGTATTCTAATTAGTAAAAATTATTAAAGAATAATTTTAAGGAAAATTGATGCAATGTGTAAATTTCTCAACATTAAGCATGTATAATATTTTTAAGCACACTTTTAGAGTATACTTAAAAACTAATTGATGGTCTATTTACTATTTGCATGATTTTATTCTAAAGATACAATTGCTTTTTTGTAACCAATTTTCTCATAAAAATAAAACTCAGAAACTCTACAGTATTACCTATCTGTGAATACCTGAGGTCCTACACCAATGTTGTTACTGTTACTAGGTGCAGTCATTTGGTTCCAGTACATAGAATGAAAAACTGTCTGATCCTTCATAACACACACAATCCTTACTGTACCTGAGCCCATTGTTGGAACCACTGTGTCCACCCAACTCATTGAGGGTCTTCCTCTTTCTTATTGACCATCTGCCTTCTCTAGCATCATGTCCTTCCCTAGGAACTGATCCTACCTGATAGCATGTCAAGGTCTCGAAATCCTTGCTTCTAAGGAGCATTCTGGCCATATCTCTTCTAAGACATATTTGTTTGTTCTTCTGTAAATCCATAGCATGTTTAATATTTTTTGTAATACTATAATTCAAAGGCATCAGTTCTTTGGTCTTTCTTATTGATTGCCTGAACCATACACATGAATATGTATAGTTTCCCAGGCATATGAAGCAATGGAAAATACCATGGCTTGGATCAGACACATCTTAGTCTTCCAAATAATGTCTTTGCTTTAAAATATTCTAAAGATATCTTTTGTAGACGATTTGCACAATGCAATGTCATTTATTTTCTTAACTGCTGCTTCCATCACTTTGATTGGAGATCCAAGTAAAATGAAATCATTGACAATTTCAGTCTTTTCTTGGTTTGTCATGTTGATTATAGGTCCAGTTTTATTTTTGTTTTCTGGTTGTTGTTGTTTTTTATTGTTTTGTTTTGTTTTTGTGTGTGTAATAATCCATATTGAAGGCTGCAGTCTCTAGTATTTGTCAGTAAGTGCATCAAGTCCTCTTTACTTTGAGTAAGTAAGGTTTTGTCATCTGCATATCACTAGTTATTAATGTGTCTTCCTCCAATCCTAATGCTGAATTCTTCATATAATCCAGCTTCTCCAATTATTTGTTCAGCATACAAACTGAATGAGTATCGTGGAAGGATACATCCTTATATCCAACAATGTTCTGTTGCTATTCATAAAATTTCCACTAGCCAATATTTTTGAAGCAGAAATATTTCTTCTTAGTCTGTTGGTGTGGAAACTCCACTGAATCTTGTCCACCATGGATAGCCCTGCTGATATTTAAAATACCAGTGGCATAGCTTCCAGCATCTCAGCAATACACAACCCAACCCAGCACCCTGCAACAAATCTTATACCTTAGCTAGATGTGGACTCACTGGATGGAGCAAATTGTTAGCATGCTCAGCGGCTAACCAAAAGTTTGGAAGTTTGAGTCCACCCAGAGTCACCTCAGAAAAAGTCTTGACAAATCATTTCCTGGGGAAAAAAATCAGCTCTATGTGAAACCTGTGGAGCACAGTTCTACTTTGACATACATGGTGCCACCATAACTTGGAAGCAACTCAATGGCAATGGTTTGCTTACATAGGAGTATGTTCTTATTGGTAAAAAAAAATAATACATACTAAAGTATTTGGATATAATAAGGTAACCATTTTGGATTCCTTATGTGGCATTGTAGGATAAGCATCAGACTGCTGACTGCAAGGTCAGCAGTTCAAATGCACCATATGCTCCTTAGAACCAACTCAATATCACTTAACAACACCAACAAAATGTAATCATTTGGAAATTAAATTTAATTGGCTGACAAGTTATTTGAGCAGTATTTTGAACATATTTATAAGTTAATGATTGTTTCAACATAGAAACATATTTTTTAAATACTTTAAAAAAGAAATTCTTAAAAAATAAAAACTATGAATAAACAATTATCAGCTTAGTTTCTGATATACTTACAAATACTAGGGGTGAGAGGAATTTGTCTTTATGTGCCAATATTCTTCAATATTTGTAAAACTTAGTGTTTCAATAATAAAGGTTTTATATGTGAGAGAACTGAAGTTTGTGGAAAAACTGAAGTGAAAGATAATGGAATTTTTCACAAACTTTTTGAAGCCTCTCTTCTATAAGTAATACATTTATTATATGTTTGTTTTGTCTCCAACCTTGAATGACAATACACTATTGTTGTTGTTGTTAAGTGCCGTCGAGTCGGTTCCGACCCATAGCGACCCTGTACAGGGTTTCCGAGGGTGTAAATCCTTACGGGAGTAGAAAGCCTCATCTTTCTCCCGCGGAGCGGCTGGTAGTTTCGAACCGCTGACCTTAAGGTTCGCAGCCCGATTCGTAACCACTACGCTACCAGAGCTCCTTTGACAATACACTATAATTATCACTAAAATCACTGACATATTAATTTCTGTGTAACTTGCTTTCAATTTTCATATATGTTAATGTATTCTTTTTAATAATATTATTATGAGTGGTTGTTGTTAAGTGCCCTTGAGTTGGTTCTGACCCATAACAACATATAGGGCTTATGAGGAGAGGCTGGGTGGGCTTGAACAGCAAATTTTGGGGTAAGCAGTACAGTGCTTATCCTTTAGTGCTACACCAGGACTCCTCCTTATTATGGGTCGACTAAGCTAAAATGTAATGCATTTGTCCTATTTGTTTTTTTCATTTCTCTTTCTTTGCTATCTATATTACTACCAGCTATCATAGTCAATATAATAAAGAGAAATTTATAAATTAGTATGTATTCTGAGCTAGATAAGTCTAAGTCATTTTTTATTCTCATTTAAGCCTTCTGTTAATGAATTTATGTCATTTGGCATTATAATACCCTACTTGCTATTTCAATGAAGTACATAAATAGGTTCCTTACTGCCATTGTAATAAAAATTACATTGTCAGGAATGCCTGACAGAGTTGCTATTACCTCTGATTTTGTGACAGTAGTATATAATTGGGTATAATGTGTTTTACAATCATTTACCTTATGCTTTTACCAGTGTTATGGGGAATCCTGGTGTGGCACTATGGGTTAATGCACAGGACTGCAAAGTTGGTTTGAACTGCAAGGTTGGTGGTTCAAGCTCACCAGGTGCTCCTTGGAAACCCTATACAGAGTTGCTATGGGTCTGAACCAACTTGATGGCACTTAACAATAACAACAAGTATAAGGTGTGATGTTTTTACTGAGTCCATGGTACCATCCTCATTCTAGGTTATTTTTATTAAAAATCATCATATAACAAGGTAGCAAACTAAAGGTACTCATAGTAATGCCCTTTGGTTTAGAGAACTGTACTTAGAATTAGCTATTTTCTTTACTTCTCATCCAATGTAATATCTTTCAATTCTAATAAAATAAATGATAATTATAACATTATATATTAATCATCCTATAAATTGTAATGCATCACAATGTAATTATCAGATTACCTATTAAAAGATTATATTTTTCAAAGAGTCACAAAAACAAAGACTGAGCTCTTTGTCTCGAGAACTAATTGTATTTACCTTTAGACTTCAATAGTTTCAACATAAAATTAAGATTTAGAAGGTCATGAGAAACTAAGATCGTGACACTCACTATAGGATAAGCACTGGACTGTGACCCACAAGGTCTGCAGTTTGAGCTCACCATCCTCTGCTAGAGAAAGATGAGGCTTTTTGCTCTTGAAAAGATTGAAAGTCTCAGAATCCCTACATAGGGTCATTATGAGTCAGAAATGACTCAACAGCGTGTACCAACAACAACAACAATATAGTATAAGCACTAGACGGCTAACTGCTAATCTGGCAACTCAAACAGTTCAGCCACTCTTGGAAACCCTATACAGAGTTGCTATGAGTTGGAACTGACTTGACAGACAGTACACAGCAACAAGGTTGTGTCAAGACCAAAGAGAAACTAAGGGGAAGGCAAAAAGCACTATGATAATCCAGGTTTCTCTAATTAAACTTCTTCAGTCAGCATTTACTCTGATCCTTGATGGTTAAATTTACCAAAGGCTGAAAACTGCCTGAAATAATAGCGAAATTGACAGCACTGTGAAACTTCAGTTTCATAAGATCTCAAGACTGCAGAGAAAAAGAGGAAGACCCCCAGCAAGATGGATTGGCAAAATGGCAGCATTAATAGGACCGGGCAGTACTTCGTTCTGTTGTACATAGGGTCGTTATGAGTCGGTACCGACTCGATGGCACCTAACAACAACAATAATTAGTCCTATTTCACCAGAGAGGAGCTGTAACTCTTAAATGTAATGTAAAGTGCTGTTGAGTTGGTGTCCAACTCATAGTGACCCTATGTAGGGTTTCTGAGGAGTCACTGATGAGTGTGAACCGCTGACCTTACAGTTCAACCTGAACTTGTGGTCCAGTGATTATTCTACAGCACTATCCCAAGACTTCAAAATTCTTAAATAGGTGGACACTTCGCAGTCCAACCAGGCTTAATTTGAATTTAGGCCTCATGGCTTGTTTATGAGTTATTTAACTTCTTTCAGTCTTGGTTTCCTTATTTGTAAAATACTGGATGGCCATTACCTCCTTTAAGCTGGAAAGTTTTAGTTAATAGTTTCTCAAAATTGGTACTATTTTGTTATTGTTCTGACTCAGCAACATATACACAACAGAAGGAAACACCGACTGGTCCTGTGCCATCTTCACAATTGTTGCCATGTTTGAGCCTGTTGTTTCAGCCGTGTGTCAATCCATCACACAGAGGGCATTTTCTTTTTTGTTGAGCCTCTTAGTTACCAAGCATGATGCCTTTTTTAAGGTATTGGTCCCTCCTGACACAATATCCAAAGTACGTGAGATAAGTCTTGCCATCCTAGTTTCTGAGGAGCATATGGCTATACTTTTTCCAAGACAAATTGGTTTGTTTTTGTGGCAGTCCATGGTACTTTCAAAATGCTTTACCAGCATCACAACTCAAATGCGTACCTTCTTCTCTGGTCATTATTTATTGTTCAGCTTTCACATATATATGACACAGGGGAACATGCCCTACCCTGAGTCAGGCATACCTTAGTCCTCAAAGTGAAATCTTTGCTCTTAAACACTTTAAAAACATCTTTAGCAGTAGATTTGCACAACATAATACATTGTTTGATTTTTTTGACTGACCATGAGCATTGATTTTAATTCAAGTAAAATGAAATCATTGACAACTTCAATCTTTTCTCCATTTATCATGATGGTTATTCATCCAGGTGTGAAGATTTTTGTTTTCCTGATATTGAGTTGTAGTCCATACTGAAGGCTGCATTCTTCCACCTTCAAGTACCTCAAGTCCTCTTCACTTTCAGCAAGCAAGGCTGTGTCATCAGCATATGACAGGTTGCTTCCTCTAATCCTGATAGTCTTCTTCATATAGTACAGATTTTTAAATTATTTGCTTAGCATACAGATTGAATAAATATGGTAAAATAACACAACTCTATCACACACCTTTTCTGATTTTAAACCATTCATTATCCCCATGTTGTGTTCCAAAGCCTGTCTCTTGGTTTATGTTAAGATTCTGCATGAGCACAATTAAATATTCTGGAATTCTCATTCTTCACAATATTATCCATAGTTTTTTATGATCCATGTAGTGCAATATTTTGGCATAGTCAATAAAACACAGGTAAGCACATTCCTGATACCTACTGCTTTCCCCTAAGCATCATCAGCAGTGATATCCCTCACTCTGTAATATTTTCTGAATCCACTTTGAATTTCTGGCAGCTCCCTGCCAACGTACTGCTACAACCATTTTTAAATGATCTTCACCAAAATTATACTTCCGTGTGATATTAGTGCTGTTATTTGATAATTTCTTTAGGTCATCATTTTTTTTAAAATAGGCACAAATATGAATCTCTTTCAGTCGTTGGCCAGGTAGCTGTGTTCCATGTATCTTGTCATAGACTAGCTTCCAACACTACATCAGTTTGTTGAAACATTTCAGTTGGTATTCTATCTATTCCTAGAACCTTGTTTTGTTGCTAATTCCTTTAGTGCATCTTGAACTTCTTCCTTCAGTACCGGTTCTTAATCGTATTCTACCTCTTGAAATGGTTAAACATCACTGAGCAATTCTTTTTGATACTGTGACTGTATATTCTTTCTATTTTCCTTTGTTGCTTCTGTGTCAGTCATATTTTATTCAAAGAATCCTTCAATATTTTAAGTTAAGCTTAATTTTTTTTCTGCAGTTCTTTCAGCTTTGTTGTTGTTAAGTGCTGTCCAGTCAGTTCCCACCCATAGCAACCCTGTATAGGGTTTCCAAGAAGCAGCTGTTGAGCTTGAACCACCAACATTGTAGTTCAAACAGCTTTGCAGTCTGGCACATTAACCCACAGCACCACGCCAGGAAAAATGCTAAACATGTTCTTCCTTTTTCCAGGTCTTTGTACATTTCATGATAATAATTTACTTTGTCTTCTTTAGCTGCCTTTGAAATTTTCTGTTCAGGTCTTTTACTTCCTCATTTCTTCCATTCACTTGGTCTGGTCTGTATTCAGGAACAAATTTCAGAGTGTCTTCTGACATCCATTTTGAGCTTTTCTTTGTTTCCTCTGTTTTTAATGATCTTTTGCTTTATTCATATATGATTTTCTTATACCATCCACAACTTCTCTTATCTTTGGTCACTAGTGTTCACTGAATCAAATCTATTTTTGAAATGATCTATAAATTGGGGTGGGATAGACTGAAGTTCTATTTTGCTTCTCATGGACTTGTTTTGATTTTCTTCAACTTCACCTTGAGTTTGTTGTTGTTGTTGTTAGGTGCCATCAAGTCAGTACCAACTCATAGTGACCCTATGCACAACAGAATGAAACACTGCCTGATCCTGAGTCAACCTCACAATTGTTGCCATGCTTGAGCTCACTGATGCTGTCACTTTGCCGATCCATCTCGCTGGGGGTCTTCCTCTTTTTCTCTGACCTTACCAAACATGATATCCTTCTCCAGCAACTGGTCCCTCCTGACAATATGTCTGAAGTATGCCAGACTAAGTTTGGTCATCTTGGGCTCCAAGGAGCACTCTGGCTGCACTTCTTCCAACACAGATCTATTGGTTCTTTCGGCAGCCCATAGCACTTTCAATATTCTCCTCAAACACCATAACTCAAAAACATCAATTCTTCTACGGTCTTCCTTATTCACTGTCCAGCTTTTGCACACATAGGAGGTTATTGAAAATACCATAGCTTGGGTCAGGTGCACCTTAGTCCTCAAGCTGACATCTTTGGTCTTTAACACTTTAAAAAGGGCTTGTGCAGCAGATTTGCCTAATGCAATACGTTGTTTGATCGCTTGACTGCTGTTTCCTTGAGTGTTGATAGTTGCTCCAAGAAGAATGAAGTCCTTGACAGCTTCAGTTCTTTTCTCCATTGATAAGAATGTTGTTTACTGGTCCAGTGGTGAGGATTTTTGTTTTCTGTACACTGAGATGCAATCCATACCAAAGGCTGTGTTCTTTCAAGTAATTGAAGATCTGTTCCACAGTTCACCCAGGCTTTGTTTTGACTGCTGTTATTGAGCTACTCTATCATCCTTATGCACTTCTGATGTGGCACTGTAGGATAAGCACTGGACCAAAAGGTCAGTTTGAACAGCAAGGTCGGCAGTTCAAACTCACTAGCCGTTCACCAGAAACCCTATACAGGGTTGCTATGAGTCAGAACCAGCTCCATGGCACTTAATAACAATTGTCTCTTACCACAAATGTAGCCAATTTGATTCCTGTGTATTCAATCTGGTGAAGTTCACATGTATGTTTTTTAAAAAAAGGTTTTGCAAAGAATAAGTCTTTGGTCTTCCAAAATTCTATCATGGAAGCTCCAGCATCTTTTCTATCACTAAGGCCATATTTCTGAACAGTAGTCCCTCCTCTTTGCTTCCCATTTTTGCATCCCAATCACTAGTAATTATCAATGCATCATGATTACATGTTTGATCAATTTCAGACAGAAGATGTTGGTAGAATTCTTCACTTTCATCATCACTGGCTAAGATGGTTATGTAAATTTAAGTAACCATTGTATTAACTGGTCTTCCTTGTTGTTGTTAAGTGCCATCGAGTTGGTTCTGATTCACAGCATCCCTGAACAGGGTTCCCAAGGAGTAGATGGTGAGTTTGAACCATCAGCCTTGCAGTTCAAACTGACCTTATGTTCCTGTGCTTATTCTACAGTGCCACACCAGGACTCCAGTCCTCCTTGTAGGGGTACAAATATTATCCTATCACATCAAAATAGATCTTGAAATGCCCATATTTATGATGAATGTGACACCAATATCTCTTGAATGTATCATTCCTGGCTTAGTAAACTATATGATTGTCAAATTCAAAATGTCCAATACCTGTCCATTTCATTTCATTAATGCCTAGGATGGAGTCCTGGTGTAGTGTGGTAGGTTAATGCAAAGTCAGTCTGAACCACAAGTTCAGCATTTCAAGCTCACCAGCTGTTCCTCCAAAACATATACAGGGTTGCCCTGGGTTGGAACTGACTCAAAGACACTTACCAACAACAGCAATGCCTAGGATATCAATCTTTATGCATACCATTTCATTTTTTACATCCAATTTGTCTAGATTCTTACTTTGTACATTCCAAGTTCTAGTTATTAATGGATGCTTACAACTGTTTCTACTCATTTTGATTCATTCCCTATCAGCAATTGAAGATTCCAAAAGCTTTCTTCTATCCATGTCATAAATATTGACTCTACTTTGAAGAGGCAGATATTCCTCAGTCATATTTTGAGTGTCTTTAAATCTGAGTAGCTCATCTTTCAACATTTTATCACACAATGTTTCACTGATATGCATAAGATTTTCAGTGGCTAATCCCTCAGAAGTGGAACACACCTATTCCTTCTTCCTAATCTGTTTCTAGTAAGGAAGCTTTGCTAAAATCTATTTGCCACAGATGACCCTGTTGGTATTTGAAGCATCTGTGGTATACTTTCCAGCATCACAGCAATACGCAAGACACCACAGTACGACAAACTAACAGACGTATGGGCTGTTTTCATTTAGAGCTAGGGGATGTTTTAAACAAAATAAGTATATACTGGCATTTAGAATGTTTGGAAGTATGCAAAAAAGATCTTCATGAGTTATATGTTTTCATTTTATCTCTTAAAATCTCTTTATCATAAAAGGGAATGATATTGTTAGGGATTTTTTCCTTAATGATCAAGTTTTGAAAATAAAACATAATACTAAGTTATTGTTTTTCTAGCAGTAGTGCATCGAGAACTCATACAAATGATAATCTCTCGTCCTCAATTATTGGTGACACTAAGTGCCATTGAATCAGTTTTGATTCATAGTGACCCTATATAGCATTTTCAGTGGTTATGAATCAGGGTGCCAACCTCAAGGTCAGCAGTTCGAAACTACCAGTGGGAGAGAGATGAGACTTTCTGCACCCATAAAGATTTGTAGCCTTGGAAACTCTATACAGGGTTGCTATGTGTAAGAACCAACTCCAAGGCACAACACCACCAACACCAGGAGCTATTGGTGGGATGGAACTGACGGCCTTGGTTTAGCAGTCCCGTTCTTATCATACAGAGTCTACAGCTATCTTCAATCAAGGTTATAAGAAGTTTAACTAAATACCTAATTACTTCATTAAAAAAATTCTAAAATTTATCATTGATAGCATTTTTGGATAAATATTGAAGTCAGATAATAAAGAACAGCACAGAAATAAACCAAAAACTCAACACATATCAGAAAAGGCACATACCCACCATTTGTGATGTCACATGTTTTTATAAATTGAGTCACTTCACATTTTCAAGTTGAAACCATTTAATATGCTTCCCTTTATGGTCTTTATATAAATATTATATATAAATATTATATAATATATAAATATTACATCTTTACTAAAAGTATGTTCTGAAACATAATTGACCTTGGTCTCAGAGTCTCAAGTGGGAACAGGACACAGAGAACTGAATGAACAGATGAATTCCAATGGTCTCAGATATTACCTTTATATTAATGAATGGCAACTATTTACATACAAATTACCCTTAATACCTAAACTCGATTCCTTATTCCAATAGCCAGATCGCATATGTTATGTTCACAGTGTGTCTAAACTGAAACGATCCTTTTCTCTGTCTTCCATCCACCATTACCATAGCAAAAGGAAATAAAAAATTAACCAAAATAAAAATCAGGGCTTCTTATTATACATCTAAAAACAGAAGTTAGAGATTTCCATCTTTTTTCTCTCTGCTACCTCCAAATACAGTGGCCATTAACCAATTTCACATCTAAGCACATTTTCCATTACCACAGCCATTCCCTTAGTTGAGATTCTTAATATTTGCTTTTGCTTCCAACAATTTCCTTCCTCTTCACTTTTCCCATTTAAATCCATTCTCCATAATATTGTCAGAACTTTTTTACTAAAACACACAATAACACCTTTCAATTTCAGAGCTCATGATGACTATTTTCAGTTTTCAGAAAATTAACATGTCAAAATTCTTCAGTTTGAACTCAAATTTTCTAACTTCATTACCTTCCAAAATTTTCACCATCAAACAGTCTCTCTGCCACATCCAATATACAATGTACCTTTACAACTTCAAGCATCTTTCCTTGGACCCTTCCCCTTTTCTGTCTTATAATTATATCAAAATTCTTATTGAAATCTTGCCTTGAAAAAACTTTAATAGGATGTCTAAGCTACCACTCTGATTTGATGGATAAAGTGATGAGAAATTTAAGAGACGATTAGGAGTTTCATATCTTAACTTTCCCATCACTTTTTCCATCAAATCAGACTGGTAGCTTAGACATTCTATTAGAGTTTTTTCAAGGCAAGATTTCAATAAGAATTTTGATATAATTATAGTGTGGCTCAGAAATCCAACAAGCTTAACATGTGTTTGTATGTGTGCTTTTTGTCATCTTAAATATATTATCTGTAGCACAAATTCTATAAACCAACTGTCAATTAAGAAATTTCTAAGCAGCATACTTCTGCTTCTTTAATTACATATTTTGTAATGGTACAATCTCAGCAACAATGGGCAACACTAAGCAAGTATGAATTAATTAATTTTTACCAGGACCTTTTAAAAGTATTTTGTAAAGTGCAGGAAAAAAATTGAGTTTCAGCATCATTCAAGATTGCCATGTTTTGGTTTATACTTTTTTAAAGCACTATTCATGAGTAAACAACAGACTACATTATTATTGAAAGTTGGTTCAATAAGACATACTAAACAGAATAAATGCCTCAAATTCTCAAGATTTTGATACAATTTTGTACTCTTTCCTATACTCAAATTCAAACAAACAAATCCATTGCCATTGAATCAATTTTGACCCAGAATGACCCTAAAGGACACAGTAGAATTAACTGCCTCATAGTATTTCCAAGGCTGTAAACTTAAACAGAAATAAACAGCTGCATCTATCTCTGACTGAGTGGCTGGTGGGTTTGAACTTCTGGCCTTTCAGTTAGAAGCCAAGTCACTCAAACGAGGGTTAATTAAGGTTTTTCAATAAGAAATGTACATTTAGAAAAAGCTTGGTTTTCTGTTGAGCAGTGCAGGAGAAATATTTCTAAATTGCTATAGTTTCCAAAGTTTCCTAGATATTTAAGATTAGTACCTGAGCAATATTAAAAATAAAAATTCACGTAAGATTTTAATTTTGTGACATTAATTTCCTTGCATGCATATTTAATATTTCTTTTTAGTAATGCAAGTTTAGCTTGTCCTTTAATGGCTTTAAAACTTTTATTCCTCCTTTCCAAATTACTTATTCCATTAGGCTAAGTTTTACATTTTATACTCAAAGGGATCATAGACCTTTACCTGAATGCATTGTAATTTTATTGCTTTTCTTTGTAAATTTGAACATCATGTGTGCTTTAGTAGGACTTCCTTGAACATTCAGAACATAATAGCAATTTAACAATTATTTCTAGTTATAAAATAAATTCCTTATAATTTTATGATCAAGTTGTTGTTGTTAAGTGTTGTGCAGTCCATTCCAGCCCATAGCAACCCTGTATGGGGTTTCTGAGGTTCTAAATATTTGTGTGAACAAAAGACGTCATCTTTCTCTTGTGGAGCAGCAGCTGGCAGGCTCAAACTGCAGAACTTGTGGTTTGCAGTCCAGTGCTAATTGTATGGCACCATCATGTTCCCTAATGAGAAGATAAGAAATAAAATTAACTAGTTGAAAATATTGTTACTCTTATCACACATTAGTTGGACAGATTAATATATTATTCTGAAAAGATGAGATAGAAAATATTATGCTACATGAAAAGGTTAAAAAGTATAAATAATACAATCTATATTTAAGTGATTTTTAAATGTTATTAAGATCATAATGAATCATTTCTAAATCAGTTTTTTAAAAGCTACAACTTTAATTTGCTTAAAAGATTCATGCAAATTGTATTTCTTAAATGAAATAGATTATAAAAAGCATTTATTTAATAATTAGTTAGTTCATTCATTAGTTACTTAGTTAGGTACCATCAAGTGAGTTCTGACTCATGGTGATCCTCGCACAACAGAATGAAACACTGCCTGGTGCTACTCCATCCTCACAATTATTGTGATGTTTGAGGCCATTATTACTGTCACTGTGTCAATCCCTCTGTTTCGGGATATTCTTCCTTTTCATTGATCCTCCACGTTACCAAGCACGATATCCTTCTCCAGGGACTGGTCCTTCCTGAGAGCATGGACAAAGAATGAGAAGTGAAGTTTCTCCATCCTTGCTTCTAAGGTGCATTCTGACTGTACTTATTCTAATACAAATTTGTCTGGTCTTCTGGGAGTTCATGGTACTTACAATATTCTTTGCCAACACAATAATTCAAATACACAGGTTCTTCTGTGGTATTCCCTATTTATTGTCCAATTTGCACATGCAGACGAGGTGATTGAAAATCCTATGGCTTGAGTCAGGTGCACCTTAGTGCTCAAACTGTACATCTTTGCTCTTTAATGCTTTAAAGAGCTCTTGTGCAGCAAATTTCTCGAATGGAATACATCTTGATTTTGTGACTGACGGCTGCCTCCATAAATGTTCATTGTGGATTCACACAGATGAAGTCTTTGACAACTTCAACCTTTTCTCCATTTTGAGGTCCAGGTGTGAGAATTCTTGTTTTCCTTACATTGAAATGAAGTTCATACTAAACTTTGTAGTCTCTGATCTTCCTCGGTAATATTTCATGTTCTCATTGCTTCTAGCAAGAAAGATTGTGTCATCTGTATATCGTAGGTTGTTAACGAGTCTTCCTCGAATCCTGATACTGCATTCGTCTTCATATAATCCAGTTCCTCAGATCATTTGCTCAATATACAGATTGAATAAGTATGGTGAAATGATACCAACCTGGTGTACACCTTTTCTGATTTTAAATTATTCAGTATCCCCTTGTTCTTTCCTAACAACTGCCTATTAGTCTTGTACAGGTACCTCATGAACATGATTAAATACTCTTTCTTCGCAATGTTATCTATAGTTTGTAATGATCCACACAGTCAAATGCCTTTACACTGACTGCAAGGTTAATTTGAATCAAGCTTAGTGGTTCAAACTCACCAGCTACTCCTCGAACACCCTATACAGGGTAACTATGAGTCAGAACCGACTTGACAGCACTTAACAAAAACAACAAATATCTTTCTCGGTTTTCAGACAAAGTCCATCTAACTTCAGCAATGATATTCCACATTTCACATTCTGCTTGAAGTTCTGCCAGCTCTCTGTTGATGTACTTTTAATTATCTTCAGAAAAATTTTACTTGCAAGTGATATTAATGATATTGGTTGGTGATTTCCACAGACCATTGGGTCACCATTTGTTGGGTTTCAGGCCCAGAAAGCAAAAGTCGTCTGAATACATAGAGATCAAAACAGAGACCAGAATTCATTCCAGGAGACATTGATTTATTACCGAAAAGAGAAGTAAAAGAGTAAAAGAGAATAAAGGGCATGGTTTACCGGTGGGAATTTACCTACAAAGGACGAAACACAGCTGTGTCCATCTCAGCAGGCTGGATCATGAAGTTTTACTGAGAGGGACTGTGGTTATGGTCTTTTTATATCATGGGGTAGTCACAAGGGAAAGGGCAATTAAGGGTGGTGTGTGGAACTAGGAGAGGTAGGAAAGTCAAAGTTGCTGGATTGTCTGTCCCCTCCTAGACAACAAAGGGGTTTCAGCAAGCATTGTGGGAGGAAGGGCTGTAGTCTGCATATGTGTACTAAAGAAGGAGAACTAGATAGTTTCAGGAGGGGAATGTCTATAACTTCTTAGATAGCCGGAGCAGGGGGAAGGGATAGGAAATATGGTTTTGAGATGACCTTGGTGTGGTCATTTTGCCACATTGAGTTTGTGACCCTACATCATTATTTGGAATGGTCTCAACTTTGGATCTCTTCCTATCACTTGGCCAGATAGCTGCTTTCCAAATTTCTTGGCATTGTTGAGTGAATGCCTCCAGTGCTGCATTGGTCTGTTGAAACATTTCAGATAGTATTAAATCACTTACTGGAGGCTTGCTTTTTGCAAGTGCCTTCAGTGCAGCTTGGACTTCTTCCTTTTGTACCATTGGTTCTTGATCATACACTATCACTTGAAATGGCTAAGCATCGACAAATTCTTTTTGGAACAGTGACTCTGCATTTCTTCCATCTTCTTTCATGCTTCCTGCATCGTTCAGTATTTTGCCAGAGAACGCTTCAATATTATAACCTGAGGCTTGGATTTTCTCTTCAGTTCTTTCTGTTTGAGAAATACTGAGCATTTTCTTCCCTTTTGGTTTCCTAACTCCAGCTTTTTGCACTTTTCTTTATGATACTTGACATTGCCTTCTTGAACTGCCCTTTGAATTTTTCTGTTTATCTCTTTTAATTCCTCATTTCTTCCAGTCATCTTAGATTCCCTCCCCACAAGAGCAGTTTTCAGAGTCTCTTGTGTGAGAAACATTGTCCGTAATGATGACCACTCAAGTAATCCAATCTGTACTCATTTTAGTGAGAGTGAGGTTTTCTTTATTCGATTTTGCAAAATTGGGCTCCCAACTCAGTAGACACAAGCAGATGTGCTGCATGACCAGCTCACAAACAATTTTATTCTCCTGTTCCTAAAAAGGTCCCTCCTCCAGTTCTCCTTCCACTCGGTGTTACAAGATCACATTCTCCTTCCAAAGTCGACTACTAGTCCTTACTGGGAACATTCTCATTTAAAGTTAGTTTTCCTCTTTTCCCCATGAACTTCACCTATTTCCTTGATGATTGTATTCTTATTAAGTTCCTATCCACTCAAACATGGAATACTGGTGTGGTGCTGTGAGTTAATATTCTGGACTGCAAAAGTCAGTTTGAGCCACATGCTCGGTGGTTCAAGCTAACCAGCCACTCCTTGGACGCCCTATACAGGGTCGGTATGGGTCAGAGCAACTCAACAGCACTTAACAACAACAAAGCCAGTCAAACTAGTTCTTCACCTCCTTTGGTTTATCCTAGCCTGCTACCCCCAAGACTTCCCTTATTTCTTCACTGAAGATGGACCACACCCCACAAGAGTTATTTATCACAAATCATTATCTTTTCTATTTTCACTTATTGGTCTCATCTTCATTTATTCTTCTTAAATCCTCATAAAGTGTCTCATTTCTGGATGTCTCTAAGAGTAGTGCTAACTATGCCTATATTAGGTTGCATCATACTTGCACCTAACATAATGTAACTAAAACACATACAACAAAAATGCACTGGCCCCATTTTCCCCTTATATATCATGAATGAACAAATCAGAAATTTTGATGCACACATAAATGTCCAAAAGCCAATCTCCAGCCCATAGACACACAGCCTTATTCAGTCTGTGGGTCTAGAGTCCATAGCTGCTCCATGTCATCATGTCTGCTATCATCTCTGCTGTCACTGTTTCTTCAGGCAGGGATCCCAAGTTCCACTCTTGCCATTTCCTTCTTAATGGTCCAAGGATTGTCCGTTCCTAAAATGAAAGATAACCACTCCCTCCTTTTAGCTACATATCTTCTACAATTACAGTTCTGACAATCATGATCAATACTACTAACAATTAGAATTGAAATAATCAACATCATTCCATACCCCCTGTCACCAGACCCATCTGGAAAAGAGGAAAACTAGTCAGTAGGTATTTTCCCTTGACCCCTCATTCTAAGGTCAAGCACACCCATGAAAACTTGTCAAGTCAGTCACTTCATGCATTTCTAGCAATATCAATGTCTAGATTACCCATCCCTACCAATCCAGTACACTGAAAAGACATGCATGTTCCCTGATCTGAAGAGAACATTTTGATTGGAATTTTGAAGAACTGCATCCATAATCAAAAGTCCAGTACATCAAATTGTAGCAACTGATTCTTGCTCAGAGTATCAAACATTTTCATATTCATCTGATCAGGTTGTAGTCAGCTCAACAACCCTAGCTATCCAAGCTTGGTCAAATGAGTACCAGCTGCAAGCTTGGGAGTTCACACATACCTCTCTGCACTTCAAAACAGTCAGCTTTCCCTCTTACTTCCTGTCCATGGTGCCATTCACAAGTAGACCCAGGTGATCATCAGCAAGCGTATTGCTGGCTGGTTCCCTTCAACTTTCAGTCTTAGAGGGGGTTTTCTTTAATAGGCTAACTTTCCTTGCCTTGAAGCCTCTGAAACTCCAAATGCTTTCTTTCAATTACAAATCTTCTGTCCTTTCAACAGTTCTGGGTTGTTGTAAACATCTTTTAAAATGCAAATGTATCAACTCTGATGTTCTGGCTCAAGATTCTATCTTAAAATTCTAACAAATCCAATCAAGTATAGGCCAAAGGCCAGCTTACAAACTTTCCATAATCATAATTTCCAGTATTCCTATTACACATGTATGTCTATTTTATAATAATAAGCAGGAGAAGCCAATATCCATATGGCAGTCAAACACATTAACCTTTTGAAAACACTCAAATTCAATCATTCCCTCCACTTTAGACTAACTCCATTCATATGCATATGGCCTTGGGCCTCTGGCAGGGAGGATTTCTGTAGGCACTGGCCACATATCAGCTATCTTTTCTATCCAGCTCTAAGCAAGTCCAGAAGCTGCTCTCCTTTCATTTGAAACATTTTATCCCATTCCCCTTCATTCTTTCTCCCACAAAACCTTACAATTTATTAGGTCTAGAGCCATTGCAATGAATCCTCACAGTGCCAAATTTTTAAACCAAGTAGGGACCAGGTCTGAAACTCCAACTACTAAAAGAACAGTGAGGATTGAGGCGACTATATTTTCCCACTTTCTAAACCAGCCTTCAAACCAGTCAGTAAAAGAATCACTAATTCTAGTGTTTTCAGCCTATTCATTAACTATGATGCTTAATTCTTGCAGGGCCTTTGGGATAGTTCCATCATGAGTTGTGTTGCTAGGGATACCACACTTAGCTCCCAGTATTGCACATACACCTCCCTTTTTGGCTAGCATCATGTCTAGTGCTATTGTTTTCCCAAGACATCTGACTAGTGACATCTAATTGGCTAGCTACCCCTTAAAGGGCATCTCTGGTGTCATTTATGAATTAAAAGATCCAGGGAGAGATCTCTGAGCTTGAGATTTCTCATGTTTCACAGGTTTCTTGCAGAATGCTAGGGTGAAGGGAATTGCCAGCTGGACCAATGCACATGTCCCAGTCCAATAGGATGGCAGCAAATCTCAGACGTTCCCTTTTCCACAATACTCTGAGGGCTGAATAGGACTCTGCTAGGTTCACTAGTGATGTTTTGGACATGGGTGCAAGTTGTCAATTCTCCTATGGGCACTGTAAACTCTGTTCCCTGTCTTTAAAGACAAGAAGAGTGTTTCGTCATCCCTATGAAGAACAAAGGACTTGTCTCTGACAAGTTTCATTTCCTCAAGCTTCCTTGTCTTGTACAGCACCAGCAGGCAGTACACGTCCGAATCTCAACCAAGGGAAAAGGGAATTAATTACCTGTGCCTGTTGTTTATCAGCTGTGCAAATATGGCAATGATTTTATTGAGAGCACTGAATATTTAACCCATTCTACCCAAGTGTTCACACTCCTATATTCTGTTTCTGCTTCTAAGTCTTTTATCTCAATCACTTCTACTCTTTTTAGCGTCATTCTGAAAGATTTCCTTAGGGGGATAACAGGAAAAGGGCACTGAAGTCCAGGAAGTGACAAATTAGAATACAAATAGACTCATTTGGCCCCTTCTAGGGAAGTAGGCATCCATTCCATAGACCCAGATTGCTACTTTTGGCTCCCTGTCACTGACTGTGGAGACAGTAATTGAGATAAGCACTGGATCCTCCAATTTCCTGCAGGATAAAACTTGCCAAACACCTAATTTGATGGTCTGAGAGAAAGATGCCATAGGTTCATCTACTATCAACCTGGCTGGCTGGTTGTAGGCAAAAGCACCTCCCCTATGGTAATGATACATTTAGCCATATTAGCTTCCAAACCCACCCCATCTTGTCAGGGACAGGTTAGAACCCCTGGGCCCTAGGCCTCTCTTCCTCTGGTTTCATGTCCACCCCTTTACTAAAAATTGATGTATATTCAACATACCACTCCTCCTAATCAATATGTATTAGCCCACTCTTAGAGGAAGATACCCCATACCTTTAAAAGCCCCAGTGCACCCCAATCCCAAAGGGTCTTCTCCTCTAGTGGCAACAGACCCACTTATCTCTTTGACGTGTACTTTCACTTTGACTTAATCTATCGCCCCAATTCTACCAGGTCTTCTAAGAAGTGGCAACTCAGTGAGACTAATTCTATAGACCCTCAAGAGTGAGAGGGAAGAGGGAAAAACATGACAGTCTAGCAGAGGTATGGGAAGGCAACCTCTCAGACTCTTTTGAAGGTCACTTTTAGAAGCTCCTTGGGCAAGGGATATACTTCCCACCAGTAACTACTTTTCCCTTTGGGAGAGTCCTTCTTCACCAGTCCCTTTCTTTGAGTATAATGAGTCCACTCATTCTCCGCGGGTCCAGGCTGCTGTGTTGATGGTCAGCTGCACTTGGTAAGGGTCCTCCCAGTCCAGCTGGAGTCTGCCCTTTTTCCAGGTCTTGATCAGCACCAAGTCTCCCAGTTGGAAGTGATGAATGGTGAATTCGAAGGATTGGGTTTGGAACAAGGATCCTTTTAACCCAAGGGTTAGCAAAGCAGAAAGAGCCAGCTTGTAGTTTCTCAGGAATCCCAGGTAGGGGAGCCTATGGCATGGCGCCCCATTAGCAGTGAATGCCATTCAATCTTCTGGCTTCAAAAATTCTGAGAAGATTAACATGAAGATATTCAGAGATAACACATTCTCACATTATTTACTACACTCTGTTCATTTCCTCAAACTAAAAGAAACATTACTGGCTCTATCATCTTAATGCATGAATAGAGTTCTCCACTTAAAAGCTTCTCAAACAGTGATATCATTTAAACATACTTTAACATTATAACTTTGTCAAATGAACAGAAAATATCAATACTCACATCTATAGCACAATATCCTTTTCCTCCTCTTAATAAGAAAAAATGCGTATATACAGGGTGGCCCAAATTTTAACAACAAAAAAAAATTTTCAATTCAGAAAGTGTATTGGTATACTAAATATCTTTTAAAACAGTATTATGTTCTCAGAAGATCTAAAGCATTAATATAAATAAAAAATAAACAAAGCCTTGTGCAATGTACAATTTAAAAATATATTATCACATTAGCCAAAAAAATCCGTAACCACCTTTTAAATGGCTTAACTTATTACCATTTTACTCCAGAAAGAATATCAAAGATATTAAAACAGAACAAAACAAGTTTTCAGTGCCTGATTCACATTTAAGTTTCACCTTGCCTGTGATAACTCAGAATTTTGCATTTTAAGCTCAAATAGTCTCTGTTTACATTTATCTTAAGAATTGTATTTGAAACCTACCATACCAAACAAATAATAATAATCACTAGGCTCTTTATTACTGGCTGTAGACCCTTTCTCCCTTCTATTGGGATAGGGTATTGTCTTCTATGGACTGCCGATCCTAGTTTTTTTGTTTTTTTAAGTTCCACCCTCAAGGGTGGAATTTCCGGCTCTCCCCTATTGCCTTCTTTAAACCATGCCTATGAGTCAATCTTTCCTTTCTCCTCTTCAGTCAGAGGTCTCATATTTACCTTCATCCGCCCATCATCCTCTCTAGTCCTAACCCCAACCTTACAATTAGGTCTCATGCCAAATGATTCAAAAGTGAATCTCTAGTTTCATGAAGGGAATCATCTTTCCTTCCCTTCTTATCTCTGGAAAGTTTCTTTTGAAATGGCCTGTCTTCCTACTGGTGGGCTTGGGGACCTGGTCCAGTCCTCTCCTCCTTTCCTCTGAGGAGGCCTAACACTGTAATCACTGTCCCACTTCCCTCAAGAATTGGTGGGGGTCTTATTTTAGCCTCTTATTTACTATTGTATTCGCAGTAAATACAATGATTCGGGCTTTCTGCCTCTGTTTTTCCTCCTTTTTCCTTACAAAAACTTTCTGACCTTCTCTTAACAGTTCATCAATGGGTTTTCACTCTATCCTTCAATCTTCTGTCTTGGTCTCAGTTCTTTAAGGTGACACTTTTCTGAACTGAATCTGCTCCTCCTACTAACCAACCAAGAGCATAGACTAATGCCTTCTGAGAAGGATGAGTTCTATAAGATTACGTGAAGGATTAGGACCTGGTAGACCCAGTCCTCATTGGAACCAAAATGAGGCCAGAACACAGATGGTAAATGGATTGGTTCTTTTGGCCAAATAAAACAATCATCTTTTGTGTACCTTTTGCCCAGGTTTGGGAATTGTCCCCCCAGCTCCTCAACATTCTCTCCAATGGACTGACAGAAGGAATGTCTGTGAGAGTCTTTTCTGATCTCCCTTCTTCCATAAGCCTAGAATTCCATTCCCCATTTTCTTTTGGTCTTGGTGTCTGAGTTTCCCTGCATGCTCAATCTCCCAATATTTTCCCTGGTTGGGGTACTCATGGAGATTTCTTGCATACAACCACAAGATTCCACTGTGCCCATCGCCAACTGGCTTGGGATTCCACTACTCACTTTGCATCCAAGATGCAACTTTGTCATTCATTGAACCCCCGGAAATGCCTGACCATCAAGGCAATACTTACAGTCCAATTTTCCCACCCTGGACCGTGCACAGATTGCCTGGTCACCATGACTACTATGTTCTTAGTTCTTCATCTCCATGTCTCTCTCTCTAGTTCTGATCCTCTTTTAAAGTTTCAGGTCTCTTTCTGGCTCTCTCTGGGAGGCAATCAACTCTGTAGAGTAGGCCACCAAAACCAATGTAAGACGAGTCTCCTTTTCCAACAAGCTGCCGCTCCAAGTGGGCAGAAAATCCCAGATGGGCCCCCAAATTTGTGAGAAACATTGTCCATACCAAAAAAACACTCAAGTAATCCAATCTGTACTCATTTTAGTGAGAGTGAGGTTTTCCTTGTTCGACTTTGCAAAATCGGGTAGCCAATGCAGTAGACACACGCCACATGGCCCATCCACAAAGTTTTATTCCCCTGTCCCTAAAAAGCCCCTCCTCCAGTTCTCCTTCCACTAGGTATTACAAGGTCATGTTCACCTTCCGAAGTTGACTACTAGTCTTTACTGGGAGCATTCTCATTTAAAGTTAGTTTCCCCCTTTCCCCATGAACTTCCCTTATTTTCTTGATGGTTGTATTCTTATTTTAAAGTTCCTAGACAGTCAAACTAAATCTTCACCTCCTTTTGTTATTCTAGCCTGCTACCCCCAAGACTTCCCTTATTCCTTTACTGAAGATGGACCATGCCCAAAAGAGTTATTTCTCACACTTCTGGCATCCATTTTGGCTACTTACTTATTTTTAAATATGTTTGTACATTTTCATGTTTTTTTTGTTTTTGTTTTTGTTTTTAATTCTCATACCTAAGGGATCTAACTAATAAAATACATGAAATGAAAAATATTTGGGTTCCCATTGCTTACACAGTAAAATCCAAACCTCTGAACGTGGCATTCAAGATCCTTCACAGTCTGACCTCTATCAATTCCCTCTCAACGTGGTGGTAGTGGCAGTGGTGGTGTGCTGTGAAGTGGGTTCTAACTCATAGCAACCCTGTATAAGGTCTCTGAGGCTGTAAATCGTTGTTGTTGATGTTAAGTGCCGTCGAGTCGATTGCGACCCTATACAGGGTTTCCGAGGCTGTAAATCTTTACGGGAGGAGAACGCCTCATCTTTCTCCCGCGGAACAGCTGGTAGTTTCGAACTGCTGGCCTTAAGGTTCGCAGCCCAATTCGTAACCACTACGCTACCAGAGCTCCTTACAGGAGCAGAAAGCCTCATCTTTCTTCTGTGGAGTGGCTGATAGTTTCGAACTGCCGGCACTTAAGTCGGCAGCCTGAGTCATAACCACTATGCAACCATTTGTACATATTTTACATTTACTGATAAAGTCTTACTTCATATAATGACTGAATCTATTGTTTAGTTTAATTTTGTTTTTCCATAAGTGTAAATGAGCACCTACAATGTACTTACACTGTGTCAGACAGAATTCTAGGTGTAAAGGAGATCAGTGAACAATATAGGACAATTCTCTATCTTTCAATAACTTTCTAGTGTGGTGGAAGGAGACAGACAATAAACACATAAGCTAATAAATAGATAAGATTTGTTGTTGTTGTTAAGAGTTGTCAAGAGTCGGTTCTGACTCATAACAACCCTGCATAGGGTTTCTGAGGAGCTGCTGGTGAGCTTGAACAACTGATCTTATGGTTCAAATTGACCTGGCAGTCCAGGCCATTAACCCACAGTGCCACACCAGGACTCTAAATAGATAATTGCTAGGTAATTGCTAAAAGCAGGTGTTGTGATATAGACATGTTTAGGGTCTTTTTGGAATCTAGTGTAGATAAACACCAGACTGCTCATCTCAAGGTTGACAGTTCAAACCCACCAGCTGCTCCTCAGAAACCCAATAGTGGGTGGCTGTGAGTCGGAACCAACTCAATGACACCTAACAAAAACAGCAAGGATATTTTTGCAGTAAGGACCTTTGTGAAGATACATTATTGTTGTTGTTAAGTGCCTTGGACTTGGTTCTGACTCATAGTGAACCTGTATAGGATTTCCAGACTGGTGAGCTTGAACTGCCAACCTTGTAGTTCAAACTGACCTTGCAGTCTAGTGCATCATCCTGCAGTGTCACACTGGGACTCAGTGCATATAGATTTCAATGATGAGAATAATGTAACCTTCTGGAGGGAGAGAAATCCTAGGGAATAACTTTTGCTTAGGTACAAGGTGTATGTCTTTGAAAATCAAAAAGGTTATTGTAGCTGAAACACGATGTGTACAGGGTGAAGGAGTACAAGATGAGATCAGAGAAGCAAGAAAAGATAGATTATAAAATGCCCCAGGAACTATGTTTAGTATTTTAGAATATATTCAGATGGTAATGAGAAGTCACTTGAACACTTGAACAAGGAACACATAAGATTTCATCTACATTTTACAAACATCAGTCTGACTACTCTGAAGACAAACAGTTACAGATAGACAAAAATTGATAAAAGACTTTAATTAGGAGCTGAATGTAATAGTAAAGACAAGAAATGATGGTGGGTTTGTCTTATGTCGTAGCTATGGAGATGATGAGTGGTCAAACTTAGGATTCATTTTGGTGTTAGAGACTTGCTGATGGACAGAATGTATATGAAAGGGAAAAATAGTAATAAAGGAGCATTGTTGAAACTTTGGTTTGACTAATTGGATGAATGTTTATATAGCTTCTTTATACAAAGAAAATTCAAAGAGGAATATGTTGAGAAGGTATTTGGTATCGGAAATAGAAAATTTGACCTGCCTATTAAACAGGTGAGTGCAGGTAGTTGTATATATTAATCATAGGTTCAAGGGAGATAAGATATACATTTAAGAGTTGTCAATGTATGTATTACATTCAAAATTGTGGAACTAGTCTAGGGATATATATATATATATCATAGATATATAGAGAGAGGCAGATAGATAGGTGATAAGGACCCAAAATGGAGCTTGAAACACTTTAATATTTATGATTTGGGCATATAAGAGGGAAAAAAAATAGATCCTGTGAGTTAAGAAGAAAACCAAGAGTTGTTTAGTGCCATCGAGTTTGTTCTGACTCATAGCAACCCTATATAAAGTTTCCAAGTAGCGGCTGGTGGGTTTGAACCACCAACCTTTCGGTGAGAAGTGCAGTGGTTATTCTGCACATGGAAGCATAGAGATTATTCATACAGAGAAAAGAGTCAATTGTGTGAATGGTTACTGAGAAGTCAAGTAAGATGAGAAAAAAGTGCATTGGTGGTAGCAAAATATAGGCTAGTGGTAAGAGCTTAACAAGAGCAATTTCAGTGATAGATTATGTGCAGCCTGATTGGAGTGGTTCAGAAGAGAGTAATAATTAACAAAAGTAGACAGCAAGTACAGACAATTATATGAAGATGTTTAGCTATGGAATGGGGTAGTGACGAGTGGCTAGTAACTGGTGGAGGGTAGCATGTTATGAAATATATTTTTTAAGATAGATGATATTAAAGTATACCATCAAGAGAGGAACACACAAATAGAATGCGGGACCTTATCCAGAAAAGCAGCAGCACCAGAGATGGAGGCAGAGATGGGGGCATGGAGAGGGGGAACGGCTGAGGACTCTAGATTCATCAACTAAGAAGAGAAGGACTAAGAACTGGTGGCCAGGAGCAGACTTGCAGAATGTGCCCTTTGGAGATGTAATTTATTATATATGCCTGAGTGGGATTTTTTGTTTGTATGTTTTTTAAAAAAAGCTAAGGTGGATAAATACTTTTAACTGATGGTATATGGAGGGGATTATAATCAATGTAATGAAACAAGTTATATGAATTGTTGAATGTGAAACTGATGATGTGCCCTGTAAACTTTCACTCAACCCACAATAAAAACCTTAAATTAATAAATAAATAAATATATTTGAAAGCTGATGGAATTTACAAGTAGAAACAGAATATTTAATCATGCAGGAGAGAGGGAAATAATTAAAAGAACAAATGCTTCATAATGTGATGGAATGGAATTCAGTTTGTACTGGAATATATATAATATGATTACAAGATACCATAGACATCTTTTACCCAAGTTTTTATAGCTTACTAAAAATATTCAATTGGCAGAGTGGCTGAAAAAATAGGCTCAAATATTGCAACTATTGTGAGGATGACATAGAAACTGGCAACATTTTGTTCTGTTACAGATAATGTTGCTATGAATCAAAGCCAATCCAATGGTACCAAACAACAACAAATGCATTTGGGTTTGCAAAATTTATAAAATCTTGATATTAACTGTTATATTCATATGCAACTACTGAAAATCACCTTGATAAGACTGGTATCATGAAAAAATGAACCAAAACAATAAATTATTATTATAGTGTTCCACTGGTGTACAGAAGGGTTGTATTATTTGACATGTGATTTATCTGAATTTACTAAGTAAGACATAATTTAATGGAACTCTATTCTACTTGAGTAATCATTATGCATTTAGCACTTTCCTTTTTTTCTTTTAGATATGTATCCTGATTAAAAAAAAACTTTTTGCATTTGAAATTAGTTTTCATATTTTCATAAAAAGAAATGTGTTGACAAAATTTATTCAAAGTAGAAGCAAAAGTTAAATTACGCAAATTATAGCAAAAAAGTAGATATTGTTGTTGTTTTAAAATACCATCGATTCAGTTCTGGATCATAGCAACTCTGTATAAGGCTTCCAAGGAGCAACTGGAGAGTTTGAAACACTGACATTATGGTTCAAACCAACCTTGCAGCCCAGTGTTTTTCCTACAGCACCACATATACAATATGAACTCACTTGACTTGGGGCTGTGAATAACTATTATACTTTAAGTTAGCAATTGTTGCTAGGTGGCATGAGTTGGTTCTAACTCTCAGATACGGTGCCATCCTCACAATTCTTGTTATTTTTTAGTCCATTATTGCTTCCACTGTGTCAATCTATCTCATTAGGAATCTTCCACTTTTCCAAGCATGATGTCCTTCTCCAGAAATTGGTCCTTCCTGATGTCATGTACAAAGTAAGAGAGATGAAGTCTGGACACCCTTGTTCATAATGAGCATCTGGCTATACTTCTGCCAACACCAATTTCTTTGTTCCTTTGATAGCCCATGGTACTTTCAATATTCTTCTCCAATACCATAATTCAAATGCATCAATTCTTCTTTTGTCTTCTTTATTCATTGTTCAACTTTCACATACATATAAGGCAACTGAAAATACCATGACTTAGGGAAGGTAGGTTTTAGTTTATAAAGTGACATCTTTGCTCTTTAACAAAAAGGGTATATTTTGCAGCAGATTTGCCTAATGCAATATGTCTTTTGATTCTTGATTGCTCCTTCCATTCATGTTAATTGTTGATCCAAGCAAAATCTAGTCTTTGATAACTTTAATCTTGTCTTCATTATGAAGTTTTTGTTTTCCTTCTGAGTTTAGAATCTGATTCTTCTTCCCTTGTGCACTATTTCCTATTTTCTTCCTTTTCCCTTCCTTCCTTTCTTGTTTCTCTTGCCTTTCCCCACCTAACATCTTCTTCCCCAGTCTTTCTGCCTCATCAAGAGCCACTTAACATACAAGTCAGGAACAAAGGAATTCAGTTAAGTTTCTAATCCAGAAGTTGTAGGTTAGTCTTTGTTCTTCATCAGTAAGTATTTTAAGTCCTGTTCAATTCCAGCAAGCAAGATTGTGTCATCTGCATATTGCAGGTTGTTAATGAGTCTTCCTCCAATCCTAATGCCACATTATTTCTTCAGATAATCCAGCTTCTTGAAATTTTTTTGCTCCAGATCTTTGCTCATTTTATTGTAATACTTGGCTTTGTCTTCTCTAGCTGCCCTTTGAAGTTTTCTGTTTAGCTCTTTTACTTATTTATTTCTTCTAGTTGCTTTAGCTTCTCTATGCTGAAGAACACCTTTTGTTTTTTTTTCATGTATGATGTTACTAATTTCACTCTACAAGTCTTCTAGTTTTCAGTCATTAGTGTCTAATGTATCAAATCTTTTCTTGATATAGTCCTAAATATAAGTGGGATTTATTAAAAGTTGTATTTTGGTGCTTGAGAACTTATTTTAATTATCTTCCACTTCAACCTGAACTTCCATATGAGCAATTGATGGTATGCTTTACATACTGCCTCTGGCCTTCTTTTGATTGATGATATTGAACTCCATCATCTCTTTCCACAAACGTAGTCAATTTGATTCCTGTGTATTCCATCTGTTAAGTTATAGGTGTACAATCACCTTTTACATTATTAAAAAAAACGTATTTACAATGAATATGTCACTGACCCTGCAAAATTCTGTCATGTTATCACCAACATCATTTCTAACATCAAGGCCATATTTTCCAACTGCTGATCCTTGCTCTTTGTTTCCAACTTTAGGATTCCAGTCACTAATAATTATCAATGCATCTTGAGTACATGTTTTATCAGTTTCAGACTAAAGAAGTTGGTACAATTCCTCACTTTTATCATCACAGACTTTAGTGTTTGGTACATAAATTTGAATAATCACTATTATAAACTGGTCTTACTTGTAGGTGTCTGGATATTACCCTGTCACAGACAGCATTGTGTTTCAAGATAGATCTTGAAATGCTCATTTTGACAATGAATGCTGTCATTCCTCTTTGTTTTGTGCTAAACCACATGATTGTCTGATTTACAATGGCCAATACCCATCCAGCTCCACTCACTAATACTTAGGATATCAGTCTTTATGTTTTCCATTTCATTTCCTAGACTTTATACATTCCTCTTTCAGATTAGTAATAAATGTTTTCAGCTGTTTTTCCCCATGTTGAGTTGAGCACTAATAGCAATTGAAAGCTTTGATTCATTCATATCATTAAGGTCAACTCGACTTTAAGGAGGTAACTTTTCCAGTCATATTTTGATAGTCTTCCAACCTGAGGGTCTTATTTTCCAGTGCTATATATAACAACATTCTGCAGTTATCAATAAGGCTTTAAGTGACTAACCATTCAGAAGTGGTATGCTTTTTCTTCTTCTTAGTGGGTTTTATTCTGGAAGCTCTGCTGAGACCTGTCCACCATCGGTATCTGGCTGGTACTCAAAATACCAATTTCATAGCTTCCAGCATTACAGAAACACATAAACTACCACAGCATGACTAACTGATGAGTGGTAGATATTAACAATTAGAAAACAGAAATTATTATTTCAATTATAATTCAATAATTTATACAATGTTTTATAAATTTTCATCAAATGCAATGATTATCATTCAATAGTGAACCATGAGTAAAATTGTAAGATCTGACAGACATTCTATTTATAAGATTTTGTAGAGATAGCATATAGTCATTCCAATTAATAAAAATTCAGTTATATATTTATTCCTATTTAATAACAAAATAAAAATAAGTATTAAATATTTAAATTTTCCATATTTTTGTTTTACTTTGATTTTTTCCTGAGTTGATAACTTTGAATATAATTGAAACAAAGATAAATAACTGCCTTAAAAATTCTCCTATTATTTTCCACTACCATTTTTCCATCTTTTTTTATCAAGCAGAAGTATACAGATATTTCCCTCTGTGGCTACTGAGCAAGTAATATGAAACAGAAGTATGAATTTTGGGTACATCATAAACTGTTTTTAAAGCATGTTAAATTCAGATCTCTTTATTAATCTCATACAGAAGGAAGTTGTTTGAAAACTTTGTAATGAAAACTGAGTTACTGTTTTGGAAAATAAAAAGGTTAGATGAGCTGTTCCAAGAATTTAATATCTAAAGAAAAACTCTTTAAAAAAAAAAAAATCTAATACTTATTTCCAAAGTATTGCAGTATTTTCAAACTTTTTTAAAAATGCTATTGTCAATTTAAAATAAAATCTGGGTTTATTTCCCTTAACTCAACTTATATCTGCCTTCCTGTATCAGGAGAAGGAGCAGCATAATAGCCAGATGGAGAAGGGTTGGCCTTCAAAGTAGAGACACACATGGATTTAAATCTCGGTCACCAGCTTGGCACCTATGTATGTACATAAGATAAAGTCATTTAGTCTCTCTGGACTTCAGCTTTACAAATGTACTAGGCATTATAAGTAATGCAATATGTATATTACATCCAGTAGTATCTTACACATGATGATGTACAATAAACATAAGAGGTGATGAAGGTTAAAGAGGGAGAGAACAAAAAAGTATCAGTGGCACCACTAGGGTTGAAATCACTCTGTGCCATCACTCATAGTGTCAACCCTCCGTCCCCCATACACTGCTTATTTACCAGGTCTATAGCACCAGGACCATACAGAATCTTAATCATAGACTAATATATAGTTGTATGTATATGCGCAAACATAGAATAATAATAAATATAGTTGTATATTGCTTAGTGGTGGCTGTGTGCCGTGGAGTTGGTTCCAACTCATAGCAACCCTGTACAGGGTCTTTGAGGCTGTAAATCTTTTTATAGGAGCAGAACGCCTCATCTTCCTCCTGCAGAACAGCTGGTAGTTTTGAACTGCTGACCTTGCGGTTCGCAGTCCAATTCGTAACCACTACACTATCAGTGCTCCTGTATATTGCTTACAATTATAATATTTCTTAGATTATATGAATGTCGTTTGTTGTTAAGTGCCATCGAGTTGGTTCCAACTCACAGTGACACTATATAGGGTTTCTCAGGTTGTAAATCTTTGCAGGAGCAGAAAGTCTCCTCTTTCTCTCATGGAGCCTCAGGTGAGCTTAAATTTCCAGCCTTGTGGTTTGCAGTCCAGGAGTACTAACAGAAGAATTGTTTTGTAAAATCTTTCTATACTGAATTGTATTATTACTTACAACATTATTGTAACTGAGTGGAAGCTCTTTTCTTCTCCTTCTTTTCCTTTAATTACTACTTCATTCTAAAAAATGTTGTTAATATGGGTTCACAAATAACTAATTACCAATGTAGTTTTTAAAACACTAGAAATTTTAATAAAACCTATGATTATAAAAACATCTGCAGCAAGGAAAACAGCAACACATACCTGTAGTGCATACAGAAAAAAAAAAAAAAAAAACATGTGATTTAAAGTGTCAGTGTAATTGGATAATAAGAATAACACAGAGGAATGCACATTAAAAGATTCAGAAAAGTAAATTAGCTTAGAATGTTAGCCTTGATACATGTAAGCTGGACTGATGAAAAATGTTTTTGATGTTAAAACTAACTACAGGGATTTTTTATTAATAAAATTGAATTAATAAATTGAATTAATAAAATTAATAATTTTATTAATAAAACAAAAATTTGAAACTGCAAAAATTTATAGACAATAATTTTAGTATCATCTCCTTTGACAGTGTCATTTAATCCTATGTCACATCCCTCACACCTATTTAGTGATACCATTAAGAAAACTCAAAAGGAATTTCTCAGAGAGATTCAAGTACTGCAGTAGCTGTTGGTAAGTGTCATCAAGTCGGTTCTGACTCATAGTGATTCTAGATAAAAGTAAATCCAGTGTTGTTGTTGTTAAGTGGTATCAAGTTAGTTCCTACTCAGAGCAACCCTGTACAGCATTTCCAAAGAGCACTTGGTAGGTTTGAACCAGTGACCTTGTGGTTAGCAGTCCAGTGCTTGTCCTACAGTATCATAGCAGGCTACACTAGCATTACTATGCTGAAGGATCTCTCTCTCTCTCTCTCTCTCTCTCTCTCTCTCTCTCTCTCTCTCTTGTTTTTTTTTCTTTCAGTTTGTGAGCTGGGAGTTTAGGCAAGGCCTCTGGGGTCCATTTTGGGGGATTGGGTTGAGTTTTGTTTATTTTTTTAGGATTTTTTTCTTTATTGTTAATAAAAATACTAACAGCACTTAAACACATTCACAATTCTACATTCAAGTTTACCAACTCTGTCCTTGCTTTGTGTGCTAACACAGCAGGATCCAAGAAAACAGCTGCTCAGGGAACCAAAGGACTGACATTAGAATCAGCCGCTAAAGCATGAATCACAAGATATTTACACTAAATTGCCCCTGTAACAAGTAACCATTCTTGCTACTTGTTATTATTTCCTGTGTTTTCTGACCTCCATTTCCTGAGAAACTGTCCCCTGAGTCCCTTTCATCTTATTCTCTCTCCTCAAAGCCTGGTATCCAGCTTTGCACATGAAGAAATAAATGTCATTTTTTTCACAGCATGTGTATTTTAACTTGATATCAGAAGTTCTAGCTTCACACTTATAGCATATTTATAGCAAGGCAGTATTGTTTGTGTACCACTCTATACCACAGTTCAAATCAGACCTTGTATGTCTCATACTGCTAATACTGAAATCCATCAAACTTCTCCTGAATCAAAATTATGTAGCCAAAGCTTTCAGTAGGCAGCATGGGTCATTATTGTGGCTGAAGAAAGTTTATTTTATTGGTAGAAATAATGCTTGAATACTATCAAATAATTATATTTTTTTAGCACTGTGGATAGTTGTTATTAAGTGTCGTCGAGTCGATTCTGACCCATAGAGACCCTGTATAGGATTTCCGAGGAGCACCTGGTGAGGAGGCCTGTTAATTTTATGATGTGTTATGTTGTTGTTGCTGTTATAACATACCATCAAGCTGGCACCAATTCATAGTGACCCTCTGCACAACAGAACGAAACACTGCCCCATCCTGCATCAACCTCACAATAGTTACTACGCCTGAGCTCATTGGGGCTGCCACTGTGCTAATTCTTCTCCTTGGGGGTCTTCTTCTTTTTCTTCTACTTTCTACTTTACCCAACATGATATCCTTCTCAAGGAACTGGCCCCACCTGATACTATGTCTGAAATCTGAGAGATGAAGACTGGCCATCCAGGCTTCCAAGGACCATTCTGGCTTCACTTCTTCCAACACAGATCGGTTTGTTCTGTTGGCAGTCCAAGGCAGTTTTAGTATTTTCCTCCAAAACCCCAACTCAAATGCATCAATTCTTTTACAGTCTTACTTGTTCACTGTTCAACATTGACATTCATATTAGATTACTGAAAATACCATGGCTTCGATCAAGCATACCTTAGTCCTCAAATGGGCATCTTTACTGTTCAAAACTTTATAGAAGTCTTGTGCAGCAGAGTTGCCTAATGCAATATGCTGTTTGATTTCTTGACTGCTGCTTCCATAAGTGTTGATGGTTGATCCAAGTTGTCTTTAACAACTTCAATATTTTCTCTATTTATATAGATGTTGTTTATTGCTCCAGTAGTATTTGGTCTTCATCAATAAATATTTTAAGTCCTCTTTACTTTCAGCAAATTAATTGTATCATATGCATATTGCAAGTTGTTAATGAATCTTCCTTCAATCTTGATGTCATGTTTTTCCTTATATAATACAGCTTCTCAGATTATATGCTTACCATACAGATTGAATAAATATGGTGAAAGAATACAACCATGATGCACACCTGTCCTAATTTTAAACCATTTGGTTTCCTTGTTCTGTTCAAACAACTGCCTCTTATTCTATGTACAGTTTCCTCATGAGTACAATTAAGTGTTACAGAATACTTATTCTTCATAATGTTATCCAATTGAACAGAATACAGAAGACCATTGAAGAATTGATGCATTTGAGTTATGGTGAGAACACTTAAGCACAGGTAAACATCTAATGTCAGCAATGATATCCCTCATTCCACATTCTCTCTGAATTCAGCTATAACGTCTGGAAAGTTCTCTGTCAATATATGGTTGCAGCCATTATTGTATTATCTTTGGCAAGATTTTATTTGCCATGATAAGTTTTAAGGTCAAATAATTCATTTTCTCTATCATTTCCAATTTTGTTGCTATTAGATTCCTGCAGGTTGGCTCTGACTCATAATGACCCTATGCACAACAAAAGGAAACACCAACTGGTTCTTCACCATCCTCAAATTGTTGTTATGCTTGTGCACATTATTGCCCCCACTGTGCCAATCTATCTGGTTGTTGGGGCTCGCCCTCTTTTAAGCTGACACTCTACACTACCAAGTGTGATGTGCTTCTCTAGGGACCACTTCTTCCAACACAGTTTACATGCTTTCTTATAATAGTCCATGGTATTTTTAATATTCTTCTCCAATACTGTAACTTGCTGCTTTTGTTATTGTTGTAAGATGGCATTGAGTCAGTACTGACTCATAACAACCCTATGCACAACAGGACACAAAACTACCCAGTCCTGCACCAACCTCATATCATTTCTATCACCTAGGCCATATTTTCCAATCACTAATACTTTATCTTTGTTTCCAGCTTTTGCATTCCAATCACCCGTAATTATCAATACATTTTGATTGCATATTTAATCAATTGCATACTGAAAAAATTGACAGAATTCTTCAGTTCCATCATCAATGGCTTTCGTGGTTGGTGCATACATTTGAAAAATGGTGATGATAACTAATCTTCCTTGTAGGTACAGGGATATTATCCTATCACAGACAGCATTGTACTTCAAGATAGATTTTGATATAGCTTTCTGACATCATTCTTCTTGAATTTGTCATTCCAGCCTAATAAACCACATGATTGTCAGATTCAAAATGACCAATACCAGACCATTTCCACTCACTAATGATGAGTTCTGGTGTAGCACTGTAGAATAAGCACTGAACTGCTAACTGCAATGTTTGTGGTTCAAACCCACCCGCTTCTCCTTGGAAACCCTATACATGTTCATTGTAAGTCAGAACTAACTCAATGGCAATGAACAGCAACAACAGTGCTTAAAGGGCCAATCTTTATGCATTCCATTTCATTATGGATAGCTTGCAATTGTCCTGTATTCACAATTCATATATTCCATGCTCTGGTTATTAATGGGTATTTGCAGCTGTTTCTCATCATTTTTTGTTGTGCCCACCCCATCAGCAACTGAAAGTCTCAAAAGTTTTACATCATTACTTTCAGCTCTACTTTGAGGAGGCAGCTCTTCGTCAGTCATATTTTGAGTACCTTCCAGCCTGAGGTCCTCATCTTCCAGTACTATGTCTAACGATGTTCTGGTACTATTCATAATGTTTACAGCATCCTGCACTCTAGCTGACAATGTTCCACTGCTCTTTATAAGATTTTCACTTACTAAACATTTGGAAGTAGTCTGCCTCTCCTTCTCCCTAGTCTGTCTTAGTATGGAAGGTCTGCTGAAACTAGTCCACCATATGTGACCCTGCTGGTATTTAAAATACCAATGGTATAGTTTTCCCACAGCACAACATTATGCAAGCCACTGCAGTACAACAAATTGGCATACAAGTGAATTATATTTTATTAAACATATATTTATTGTATTTTTACTTTGGATTATTTTTTATTCCACATTACCTTGGATAGTATCTTACCCAGAAAAAGAATTGAATCACTTCCAGTACTATGTCTGTTTTCCCATTTAAAACCTCACATCTTGTAGTTGCTGTTAAGTGCCAAAGAGTTGGTTCTTACTCATAGCAACCCTGTATAAAACTTCTGAGGAGCAGTTGATGGGTTTGAACCACCAACCTTGTAGTTACCTGTATAGTGCTTATCCATGGTGTCACAGCTACATTAAATAACAAAATTTTATGAAGGCTTACTGCTGAATAATTTACACTTACTCCTTAAATTGGCACTCTGCCTCATCAATTCTTCAGCAGATATAGTAATAATAGCAGCTATCATTTCACACTGCTTTCTACCTGCTAAGCACTATACTAAAGCACCGTATATGTTTCACTGTCTGTAATCAATTTGGCACCACTATAACATAGGAGGTTGAGAAACTTGACCAATATTGTGCAGTTACTAAATGTAGTAGTTCAAAGTTAACTCTTCCTGTTTATATAGAAATAACAGCTATTCAGTTATATTCTTTGCTAACCATATAATCATACTTATGTACAATGAATAGAAGTTTTCAAAGGAAAGCTCAAGAAGACACATTAAAGTATTTTAATGAAATGGGCAAAGATCAAGAATTAGAAAAACAAAAGGCCAGAACACACTCAGCATGTCTCAAGATGAATGAAATGAAGAAAAAAAATCAAGCCTCAAATGATAATACTGAAGGACTCTATTAAAAAACAATGAATAATATAGGAGACATCAAATGAAAATGGAAGATACAAAATCACTGTACCAAAAAGAATAAATCAATGTTAAACATTTAAGAAGATACTATGTGAACAATAACCGATACTCTTGAAGGAAAAGTACAAGATGCATTGAAGGCACTGGCAAAAAATAATACTCCAGGAATTAACATAATACCAACTGATATAGTTCAAACAAATAAATACAACCCTGTAAGTTCTCATTCATCTATGTGAACAAATTTGGAAGACATTTACCTGACCAACTGACTGGAAGAGATTTATATTTTTACCCATTGCAAACAAAAATGATCCAGTAGAATGTAGAAATTACCAAACCATATCATTAATATCCCAGGCAAGTAAAATTTTGCTGAAGATAATTTTTTAAATGGTTGCAGCAGTGCATTAAGAGAGAATTGTCAGAAATTCAAGGTAGATTATAACAAATTCTGTAAAACATTGCAGAGTGGAGATTCCAGAACATTTCATTATGCTCATGCAGACCAAGAGACAATCATTCAAACAGAACAAGGGGATACTGTGTGGTTATAAATTAGGGCAGGTTGATACTTATTCATTATGTATGCTGAGAAAATAATCATAGAAGCTGTACTATATGAAGAAAAACATGACATAAGGATTGGAGGAAGACTTATTAATAGCCTGCAATATTCAGACAACACAACTTTGTTTGCTGACATTGAAGAAAACGTGAATTACTTACTGATGAATATCAAAGACTACAGCCTTCAATATGAATTATACCTCAACATAAAGTAAATAAAAATCCTCAAAATTGGACAAATAACTTACATAAAAATAAATGGAAAAAAAAATGTTGTTGATCCACAATCAACACTCATGAAAACAACAATCAAAGAATCAAACGATGTATTGAACTGGACAATCTGCTGCAAAAGACCTCTTTAAAATGTTACAAGGCAAAGATGTCACTCTGAGCACTACGATGCACAAGCCGTGGTATTTTCATTCACCACAAATACATGCTTAAACTAAACATTGAATAAGGAAGATTGAAGAAGAATTGATGCCTTTGAATTACGGGGTTGGTAAAGAATATTGACTACTATGGGTTTCCAGAGGAAGTAACAAATCATTCTAGCAAGTACAGCTAGAATCATCCTGAAGTGAAGATAGTCAGACATCATCTCATGTATTTTGTGCATATTATCAAGAAGGACCAGTCCCTTGAATGAATATCACGTTTGGTAAAGTAGATGGTTAAAAAAAAAAAAAGAGTAAGACTCTTAATAAGACAAATTGACACAGTGACTACAACAAAGTATTCAAATAGGAACAATTGTGAGGGTGGTATAAGATTGGGAAGTGTTTCATTCTGTTGTACATATGGTCACTATGATTCAGAACCAACTAAATGGCACTTAACATAATGACAACATGCATACTTATCAAATCTAAGTCTTAATATGCTACTAAAATGAGAAAGGGTATTGACAGGACGTTTGAGAACAAAATAAATACATGAATCTCAATCTTCTTATTCTACTCTAGAAAAAGAAGCACTGACCAAAAAAGAAAAAAAAAAGTATTTAATCACTAAAGTCTAAAACTTAGTACTATTTAACAATAAATATAATAAGAAAGACATAATGCTCATAAAATAGTATAAATTCTTACTGAAGTAGGAAGAAGAAAATGAAATTAAATGAAAAAACATATCAATATCTGTATGTTGTTGTTGTTAGGTACCATCCAGTTGGTACCAACTCATAGTGACCCTATGCACAACAGAATGAAATACTGCCCAGGACCGGGCCAACCTCACAATTGTTGCCAGGCTTGAGCCCATTGATGCTCCCACTTTGCCAATCCATCTGGCTGGGCGGGGGTGGGGGGGGGTCTTTCTCTTTTTCTCTGACCCTCCACCTTACCAAACATGATATCCTTCTCCAGTGACTGGTCCCTCTTGACAATATGTCCAAAGTATGAGAGACGAAGTTTGGCCATTTTGGCCTCCAAAGAGCACTCTGGCTACACTTCTTCCAACACAGATCTGTTGGGTCTTTTGGCAGCCCATGGCACTTTCAATATTCTCCTCCAACACCATAACTCAAAAGCATCAATTCTTCATGGTCTTACATATTCAGTGTCCAGCTTTTGCATGCATGTGAGGTTATTGAAAATACCATGGCTTGGGTCACACGCACCTTAGTCCTTAAGCTGGTTGACATCTTTGCTCTTCAACACTTTAAAAGGTCTTTGTACAACAGATTTGCCTAATGCAATAAATACATCTTTTGATTTCTTGAATGCTGCTTGCATGAGTTTTGATGGCTGATCCAAGAAGAATGAAATCCTTGACAACTTCAATCTTTTCTCCATCAGTAAGAATGTTGTTTATTGGTCCAGTGGTGAGGATTTTTGTTTTCTTTACATTGAGATGCAATCCAAACCGAAGACTATGCTCTTTGATCATCATCAGTAAGTATTTTAAGTCCTCTTCACTTTCAGCAAGCAAGGTTGTACATCTGCATATGGTATTGTTAATGAGTCTTCCTCCAATCCTGATGCCATGTTTTTCTTCATATAACCCAGCTTCTCATATTATTTGCTCAGCATACAAGTTAAATAAGTATTGTGAAAGAATACAACCCTGTTGCACACCTTCCTTAATTTTAAACCATTCAGTGTTCCCATGTTCTGTTGGAACAACTGCCTCTTGCTCCATGTACAGATTGCTCATGAGCACAATTAAGTGTTCTGGAGTACTCAAACTTAGCAATGTTCTCCATAGCTTATCCTGATCCACAGAATCCAAAGCCTTTGCATAATCAATAAAGCACAGATAAACATCTTTCTGATATTCAATGCTTTCAGCCAAGATTCATCAGACATCAACAATGATAGAGCCTCATTTCATGTCCTCTTCTGAATCTGGCTTGAACCTCTAGAAGTTCTCTTTCAATGTATGCTTGCAGTCATTTCTGTATTACCTTTAGTAAAACTTTACACATATGAGATAGCAAAGATATTATCTGTTGATTTCTGCATTTCAATGGGTCACCTCTCTTCAAGGTCATATTTTGGTTCTTGGGGACTTGTTTTCATTTTCTTCAGCTTCAGTCTGAAATTACATATGAGCAATTGATGGTCTATTCCATAATCTGCCACTGGCCTTGTTTTGGCTGATGGTATGGAGCTTTTCCACCGTCTCTTTCCACAGATGTAGTCAATTTGATTTCTATGTATTCCATCTGGTGAGGTCCATGTGTATAATCATCTCTTATGCTGTCTAAAGGAGGTATTTGAAATGAACAAATCATTGTTTTTTTTTTTTCAGAATTCTATCATGCGATCTTCAGCATTTTTTCTATCACCAAGGTCATATTTTCCAACTAGTCATCCTTCCTTTTTGCTCCCCACCTTTGCATTCCAATCACCACCAATGAGCAATACATCTTGATTGCATGTTTGATCAATTTTAGATTGAAGAAGTTGGTAGAATTCATCTATTTCATCCTTACTGTCTTTAGTGGTTGGTGCGTAAAATTTGAACAAAAGTGGTTATTAACTGGGCTTCCCTGTAGGCACATGGATATTATCCTATCACAGACAGTGTTGTACCTCATGACTGATCTGGATATGTTCCTTTTGACAATGAATGCAACACCATTCCTCTTCAATTTGTCATTCTCTGCATAATAAACCATGTGGTTATCAGATTCAAAATGGCCAATACCTGTGCATTTCAACTCACTAATGCCTAACATATTTATATTTATGTGTTCCATGTTCCAATTATTAATGGGTGTTTACAGCTGTTTCTCTTCATTTTGAGTTGTGCCACATCAGCAAATGAAGGTCCTGCGGGTTTACTCCCATGGGCTTTATTCCATTTGCGTCATCAGGGTCAACTCTACTTTGAGGAGGCAGCTCTTCCCCAGTTGTATTTTGAGTGCCTTCCAACCTGAGGAGCTCATTTTCCAGCCCTGTATCTGATAGTGTTTCTCTGCTATTCATAAGGTTTTCAGTGGCTAAATATTCAGCAGTAGTTCGTCACTCCTTCTTCCTAGTCTGTCTTTGTCTGGAAGCTCATCTGAAACCTGTCCACCATGGTATTTAAATGCCGGTGGCATAGCTTCCAGAATCACAGCAACTCACAAGCCACCACAGTATGGCAAACGATTGGTGGAATGCCTGTATAGGAAGATTAATGTTATAACAATTATTTAGCTACCATAATTAGTCATTAATGAAATTCTATATTAATGTACCCAAACTACACTTAGAATCTCTAAGAATTTTTAATTGGATAAAATAATCTTACAATTTATATGAGAAAAAAAATGATAATGATAACAGTCAAGAATTCATAGAAATGTAATAGTGGCAAAAGATATACCTTGTCATACATCAGAAATTTTTTATAGGCACAATCACTAGCTCCAGAGTCCTGGTGTGATGCTGTAGGTTCATATGCTGGATTGCAAAGTCAGTTTGAACAGTAAAGTCAGCAGTTCAAGCTCACTAGCTGCTCCTCAAAAACCCCATACAGGGTTCCTGTGAATTGGAATCAACCTTATGGCACTTAAACAGCAACAAATGATCAAATAATGGAAATCCTGGAGTGGTTCTGTATGATTGACACTGGACTGCTAACCTCAAGGTCAGCAGTTCAAACCTACCAGCCTCTCACTGGAAAATCTATACAGGATCACTATGAGTCAAAAGTGACTCGATGACAGTTAACAACAAAAGCATAGTCAAATGAGAAGTCCCTAGGTATTGTTATAAAAAAGAAAAATTCAAATGTGAAACAAAATGCAAAGTCAGAAATGCACCATAGTTTTTATATGATTATAAAAGATAGTGAAGTTGGTATTTCAATTTAATGGAAAGAGGTAAATTATTTAACATGTGTTAATTATATAATTGGTGATATATCTGAAGGAAAATAGAAATAGATACTCTGTTTTGTATCATCTACAAAAACAACTGCACAACTGCCCATTGTATTACTTAATTACAACATTAATTTTAGCATTGTTTGGAATGATCCCCAAAAAAATAAAATTAGAAAAGGCAAATATTCACTAACAGTGCAGAGATTCAACAAATAATAGTACAACAGCACCATAACATCGTTAAAACAGTGGTTTCTACAAGATTTTTTTGGATGAAGAAACTACACAAAAGTTTTTATAATTATGTTTTTATAAAGTAAATGATGCCAAACTCCCTATATCTGTGTATTTGTATACTTTTAATCAAGTATTAAGAAAAATTGTGGTAAGATACATACTGAGATATTTATTTGGGATCCTTAAAACTGAGGTGGGACTATTATTAGGTTCCATTGAGTCAGTGCCAACTCATAGTGATCCTGTGCGTAAGAGTGAAATGTTCCCTGTCCTGCACCAGCCTCACAGTCATTGCTACACCTGAGCGCATTGTTGCTGCCACTGTGTCAATCCATCTCTTTGAGGGTCTTCCTCTTCTTCTTCAAACCTCCACTTTACCAAAAATTATATCCTTCTCCAGTGACTGGTCTGTCCTGATAATATATCCAAAGTATGAGACACATAGTCTGGCCATCTGGATTGCAAGGAGCACTCCAGGTGTACTTCTTTCCAACACAGATCTGTTTGTTCATTTGGAAGTTCATGGTATTTTCAATATTCCCCTCCAACACCATAACTCAAATGCATCAATTCTTCTATGGTCTTCCTTATTCACTGTTCATCTTTCACATGCATATGAGATTATTTAAATACAATGGCTTAAATCAGGCACACATTAGTCCTCAAATTGACATCTTTGCTCTTCAACACTTTAAAGAAGTCTTGTGCGTCAGATTTGCCTAATGCAATATGTGATTGATTTCTTGACTGCTGCTTCCATGAGTGTTGATGGTTGATGCAAGCACAATGAAGTGATTGACAACTTCAATCTTTTCTCCATTTGTATGGATGTTGTTTATTGGTCCAATGGTGAGGACTTTTGTTTTGTTTCTTTTATATTGAGATGCAACCCATACCAAAGGCTTTGGTCTTTGATCTTCATCAGTATTTTAAGCCCTCTTCACTTTCATCAAGCAAGGTTATATCATCTGCATATCGCAGGTTGTTAGTGAGTCTGCCTCAAATTCTAATGCCACATTTTTCTTCATATAATCCAGCTTCTTGGATTATCTGCTCACCATACAGATTGAATAAGTATGGTGATAGAATACAAGCCTGGCATATATCTTTCCTAATTTTAAACCATTGATGTTTCCTTGTTCTCTTTGAGCAACTGCCTTGGTCTAGGTACAGGTTCTTCATGAACACAGTTAAGTGTTCCAGAATATTCATTGTTCTCAGTGTTATCCATAGCTTGTCATGATCTACACAATCAAAAACCTTTGCATAGTCCATAAAACACAAATTAACATCCTTCTGATATTCTCTGCTTTCGGCCAAGCTTCAGCTGACATCAGCAGTGATATCTCTCATTCACATCCTCTTCTGAATCCAGTTTGATTACCTTTAGCAAAATTTTACTTGCCTAGGATATCAGTGATACTGTCTGATTATTTCTGGATTCTTTTGGATCACCTTGCTTTGGAATGGGCACAAATAGGAATCTCTTCCAATCAGTTGGTCAAATAGAAGTCTTCCAAGTTTCTTGGCATAGATGAGTGAATGCCTCCAGTGCAGTATCAGTTTGTTGAAGGATTTCTATTTGTATTCTATCAATTCTTGGTGACTCGTTCTTTGCCAATGACTTCAGTTCACATTGGAGTTCTTCGTTCAGGATCATTGGCCCTTGAGCATATGCTATCCCTTGAAATGGTTGAACATCAACCATTTCTTTTTGGTACAGTGATTCTGTATATTCCTTCCATCTTCGTTTGATGCTTTCTGCATCAGTCAATATCTTGCCCATAGAACCTTTCAATACCGCAAGTCAAGGTTTGAATTTTTTCTTCAGTTCCCTCAGTTTGAGAAATGCTGATTGTGTTCTTCCTTTTTGTTTTTTTAACTTCAGGTCTTTGCACATTTCATTATAATATTTGACTTTGTCTTGTTGAGCTGACTTTTGTAATTATCTGTTCAGTTCTTGTATCTCCTCATTTCTTCCATTTGCTTTAGCACCTCTATGAAGAAGAGCAAGTTTCAGAGTCTCTTCTGACATCCGTTTTGGTTTTTTCCTTCTTTCTTGTCTTCTTAATGACTTTTTGCTTTCTTCATGTATCATGTTCTTGATGTCATCCCACAACTCTTTTGGTCTTTGGTCTTTAGTGTCTAATGCATCAAATCTGTTCTTCAGATTATCTATAAATTCAGGTGGGATAGGTTCAAGGATCCTGGAGTCCTGATGTTGTGTTATAGGATAATGTGCTGAACTGCAATGTCAGTTTGAACTGCAGGGTCTGCGATTCAAACTGACCAGCCACTCCTGGAAACCCTATACAGGGTTACTATGGGTCAGAATTGACTCTATGACACTTAACAACAACCACATTCGAGGTCATATTTTGGCTCTCATGGACTTGTTTTCATTTTCTTCAGCTTCAGCCTGAATTTACATATAAGAAGTTGTTCTTCTGTTCCACATTGTGCCTCTGGCTATGTTTTGGCTGATGACATGGAGCTTTTTCACCACATTTTTCCACAGATGTAGTCAATATGACTTCTGTGTATTACATCTGGTGACATCCATGTATGTAGTTGCCTTTTAAATCATTTAAAAAGATAGTTGCATTAAAGAAATCATTGGTTTTGCAAACATCTGTCATGGGATCTCCAGTAATATTTCCATCACCAATGCCATATTTTCCAACTACTGATCCTTCCTGTTTGTTTCCAATCTTTGCATTCTGATCACCAGTAATTATCAATACATCCTGATTGCATGTTAGATCAATTTCACACTGAAGATGTTGCTAGAATTCTTAAATTTTATCATCTCTGGTTTTAGTGGTTGGCTTTTAAATTTGAGTCATAGTGGTATTTCCTGGTCCACTTTCTAGGCATATGGATATTATCCTATCACAGACTGTTCTTGTTGTACTTCATGACTGATCTTGATATGTTCTTTCTGATGATGAATGTGATGCCATTCCTTTTCAATTTGTCATTCCCAGCATAGAAAACCACGTGATTGTTAGATTTAAATTCCTAATACCAGTCCATTTCAACTATTGATGTTTATGCACTCCATTTCATTTTTTATAATTTCCAATTTTCCTAGATTCATACTTCGTACATTCCATGTTCCGATTATTAAAGAGTGTTTACAGTTGTTTCTCTTCATTTTGTGTTGTGCCCCATCAGCAAATGAAGGTCCTGGGGGCTTTATTCCATTCACATCATCACAGTCAAATCTATTTTAAGGAGGCAGCTCTTTCCCAGTTGCATTTTGAGTTCCTTCTAATATGAGGGGTACATCTTCTGGTACTATATCTGACAGTATTCTGCTGCTCTTCATCATGTTTCAATATTCAATAAACTGGTGTTGACATTGTTTCTCTGCTATTCATAAGGTTCTTAGTGACTTAATTTTGGTAGTAGTCTGTCTTTCCTTCTTCCTAAACTGTCTTCATCTGGAAGCTCAGCTGAAGCCTGTCCACTGTGGATGGCCCTGCTGATATTTAAAATGTCTGTGGCATAACTTCCAGCATCACAGCAACACACAAGCCACCACAGTGCAACAAACTGACAGAGAAGTGGTAGGAGGTGGGACTGAGAAGCAGGTCAAAAGAAGTGGAGATGAGGATAGGAAAATACACAAATAAGTGATTTTAAGAACCCAAAACTACGCTGTCCAAAGTATATTTAATAGTCACATTTATGAATTTCTAAAAATTATTTTTATATGACTTTTTTATGTAAATAGCAAATTACCAGCCATGTCCTCACACCATACACCTCTACCCCAGTGTTTTTGTAAACAGGTTATGCTATTTTTTTTCTTTTTCAGCTTTGTGTTTTTTTTTTTTTTATTGGCATAGCAGGACATATAAAAATGCTTCTCACAGAAGTAAGGTAGTTGGCAACCAAAGTAGAATGTCAGTTTTATCTGTGTAAATATACAGTATGCAAAGCATTATGAAGTAAAAAATCAACTACTTCAATAGCTATTACCAATTTGTGCAATTTTCCATTCATAGATGTAATTTACCACATCTTCAACAGTACTGATATTTTTCTAAGTTCATAGATATATCCAGTAAGCAGCATTCTTTAACAATAATCAATGGAAACAACTTAATTTGATTTTATATCAACACATTCCCAAGGGAAAATTTAGTAAAAATCTAGCCATAGTAATTTATGAATTGCAAATTCTTTTTAGAGAAATTTAGCTCCAATAATATAAGCCACATTATTAGGACTGCTGGGAATGCCAAGCAGTTCAATTGACCCACCTTATAAAGAGTTAGAAGCAGATGTCAGTTAAAGACCTAGCAAATAGGTCTGACATAAATTGAGGGCATACAAGGAAGTAGAAAATTAGGTTCATAGATGTCTGAGAGAGGATGAAATATTAATTGATACTATACTACTGAAAAAGTACGCAGGATATGTCTCTCAATTGAACATATTCAGTTAATATGTTGCTGCTGCTGCTGCTTTTGTTGCTCAATGCCATTGAGTTGGTTCTGACTCAAATTCAACCCAATGTACAACAGAATGAAACACTGCCAGGTCCTGCAGCATCCTCACAACCATTGTTATGTTTAAGCACATTGCTGCTGTCACTGTGCCAATCCTTCTCCTTAGGGGTCATTCCCTTTTTTGTTTACCTTCAACTTTACTAAGCATAATGCCCTTCTCCAAGGACTGGTCTGTCCTGATACTATGTCTCAAGTATGAGAGAAGAAGTATGACCATCCTGGCTTCTAAGGAGCATTCTGGTTGTACTTCTTCCAACACAGATTTGTTTGTTCTTCTGTCAATCCATGGTACTATTAATATTCTCCTCCAACACTATAATTCACATGCATAAGTTCTTCTAAGGTCTTCCTTATTCATTGTCCAACTTCCACATGTATATGAGGCTATTGAAGGTGCCATGGCTTAGGTTGTTCTTGTTAAGTGCCATTGAGTCAATAGGAGCGATGTATAGGGTTTCTGAGGAGAGGCTGGTGGGTTTAAATTGCCAACCTTGTGGTTCAAGCTGACCGTGCAGTCCAGTGCTTTATTGTACAGTGCCACACCAGAGTCCTTTAAGTCTTCAAACTGAAATCTTTGCCCTTGGACACTTTAAAGAGGTCTTGTGCAGCAGATTTTCCTAATGTTACTACATTGTTTGATTTCTTGACTGCTGCTTTCATGAGTGATGGTGCTGGATCGAAACAAAATAAAAATCTTTGACAACATCAGTGTATTCTCCATTTATCATGATGTAGAGTCCTGGTGTGGCATCGTGGGTTAATGCGTCAGACTGCAAAGCCATCTGAACTGCAAGGGAGGCGGTTCAAGCTCACCAGCTGCTCCTTGGAAACCCTGTACAGTATCTCTATGGGTCGGAATCGATTTCACGGCACTTCAAAACAACAATAATTGGATCACTCTGCATTGGAATAGACTCCACAACAGTGTGTTTGTTTGGTGGCTGAGTAATGACCATTTAAGGTAGAAAGTGCCTATATTCAGTTAATACAGCAATGGCTATACTATGAGGCGGAGTCCTGGTGTGGCGCTGTGGTTTAATGCACTGGACTGCAAAGTTGATTGGAACATTAAGGTCGGTGGTTCAAGCTCACCAATTGCTCCTCAGAAGCCCTATCTGTGGTTCCTATTTACTAAATGGCATTTAACAACGACAACATATTATGAAGCTAATGAAGAATCTTAATTCTAGACCAGAGGCTGTTTGATTTATATTATTGTTTAGAATGTGTTGATGGAGCTGGAAATCCTTGGCATTCTTAAAGTACCAAATGAGATGTGTGGTCATTGGGTCCTACCCATACAAGATAGAATTAGTTGCTAAACGCTAGCTTAATGATACTTTTTGAAAGTTACTTGTCAAGTAAGATAAATTTCTCAGGTCAGTTCCTTGTAATTGGGTCTTCTCTACTGAGAGGATATTTTGTTGTGAAGTCACACTACAGTGCAGCTTCAAAAAGTGCATATAAAAATGGAATTAAAAGGTAATAGAATTTTTCCACAAACTTTTGAAGCTCCCAGGCTCTTACATGGTCTGTATACAAATGTCAGTTTCTACCTTGAATGATCACTACTCAGTCACGAACCAAAGCCATTGCTGCAAGCTATTCCAACTTATAGTGACTCTATAGCACACAGTAGAACTGTTCCATTGTTATTGTTGTTGTTAAGTGCTGTCGAGTTGGTTCCTACCCATAACGACTCTGTATAGGGTTTCCAAGGAGTAGCTGGTGAGCTTGACCCGCCAACCTTGCAGTTCAAACAGCTTTGCAGTATGGCGCATTAATCTACAGCACCACACCAGAACCCCCTATAGGGTTTCCAATCCAGAAATCTTTAAGAAAGCATATAGTCGCATCTTTTTCCCACACAGCAGATGGTGAATTCAAAACACAGACCTTTTAGTTAGTAACTGGGTGTTTTAACTACCGAGCAACTAGGGCTGCTTTATTCAGCTCCACACCTTCCAAAGTTATTCATAAAATATCCTCAGTAAAGAAGTCTAATAATTACCTTTCTCATTTGCCAACCAAAAGGAGCAGATAATCTAAGACCCAAGGCAGTATTGAAGAATATTGGCAGTATAGAAGGTAACTTTGAATCAAACCCCCTAGTCTAGTTTGAGCATGGCAAACTGGTAGAAGTTTCTTATAAAAACCATTAATTAGATTATTTATCTAAGCCACAGTAGTAGGTGAGAACCCAAAAGAATCTGGCCTCTCTCAACAGAAGTAAAACTAATTTTATAAGAAATCAAACCTTAAAACTGAGTACTTAAACGTTACTGTGATGGATATAGTAGGAACATTTGAATTTCCAGATATATGTCTGGAAATAATTAGCCCTGTGGCACTATAAGATAAGCACTAAATTTCTAACCACAAAGACAGTGGTTCAAACCCACCAAGCACTCCTCAGACACCCTATATGTGTTAGAGCTGACATGATGGCACTTAACATCACAGCCTACCAATAATTAATATTCTTGTTATCTTTGAAAGTCCAAGTTCACAGAAAATTCTGGATCATCAAAGCCACATCTACTGGCCCTGAATAGCAGCAGGTTTTTGGAAAGCTACCAGTACTTCTAACTGCTTCTTTCAAATTCCAGTCTTTGCTAAGAATTCACATTTCCACTGAAGTTATTCTGAGTCAGAATCTCCATTTTAAATTCATCTGGGGTGGAAATTCTCAGCAGGAGGTAAAATCTGCATGAATTGTTTAAAAGCCTTACTTAGAAGGAATGGTCAGTTGAGTTTCACCTGTAGAACACTATTATAGCAATCCTTTAGAGTTGTGGTACATATCTTTCCTGTTCTTAGAAAGCAAATACATCTTACAGGTGTATTACCTCACTGATTTCAGTGCATCACAGGTATCTTAAAGTCAACAGTTCCATACAGAGCTCATCATTTACATCACTATCTGTACTTTTTCCAGTATCCCCAAGCTAAGTTAATTGAAATAACATTTTCTGGATCCTCTGAATCATCCTAGACCTATTTCTGCCTCCCACATCCAATCAGTCAACAAGTCTGTCAAATCTATCTAATTAGCTTATTCATTTCCTTCTGTCTGGAACACTCTGCTCCCAGATCCATCCGTGGCTGGTTCCTTTTTTATCATCCAAATCTCAAGTCTAATGTCACTTGTGCCAAAAGATCTTCATTGTTCTTCCAATCTAAGGTGGCCACCCAACTCCAAGCATACTCCAAAAAACTTGTTTTAAGCTTCTTTGTAGCCCTAATTATTTTTGCAAATTATCTTATTTATTACTTGTCTCTTCATTTCTAAAATTTCTCCTTGAGAGCAGGAATCTTTTTGATATAGTTCATCACACTATCTTCACTGCCTAGGGTACTGCCCAGTACATGATATGCACTTCATATGACTGTACTTTGTAAATTAATGCAGTATGTTGTTGTTGTTGTTAGGTGTCATCAAGTCAGCACCGACTCATAGTGATCTTATGCACAGCAGAACAAAGCATTACCCAATCCTGGACCAACCTCAATATTGTTGCCACGCTTGAGTCCATCAATGCTGCCACTTGGCCAATCCATCTCGTTGGGGGTCTTCCTCTTTTTCTCTAACCCTCCACCCTACAAGTATAGCATGCATTTAGCTATATATTTATTAGGCATTTGTTTACCAGGTACAGTGATAGGACACATGATGGTGGGAAAAACAAACCCTAACCTTGTTCTTATGGAGTTTATATTTTAAAAAAAACAGAAATTAGCAAAAGTTGGTGAGGATATGGGGAAACTGGAGCCCTCATCCATTGCTAGTGGGAATCAAAAATTATACATACAGTCTTTAGGGGAAACATGGTTGCATTTTCTAAAACCAAAAGCTAAAAATAGAATTTCCATTTGTTGCTGCTGTTAAATGCTGGCATATAACCTAACAAATCCCACCCCTAGTTGTTGTTAAGTGGGTTCTGACTCAGCTACCCTGTATAGGGTTTCCAAGACTATAAATCTTTATGGGAGTAGAAAGTCTCATATACCCACCAACATTGAAAGGAAGACTCAAGCAAAGATTTGAACACCAGTGTTCATTGTATCATTATTCACCACAGACATAGGGTGGAGACAACTAAATAGCAACAGAAAAATAAATAAATAAAATGTGGTGCACCCATACAATGGATATTACTCCGCAAGTAAAGGAAATGAAGTCTTGATGCATGCCACGACATGGATGGAGCTTGAAAACAATATACAGAGTGAAATTAGTCAATCACAAAAAGATAAGTATTGAGTATTGTATGACCTCACCTATATAAAAAGACAATAAAAGGCAAATGTATAAAGACCAAAGTTTATTAATAGTTACCAAGAGCAGGAGGTAGGGACAAGGGGAGAGTTTAATGATGACGGGGAAATTGCATTGAATAAGGGTAGAGTTGAACAGCTAATTATTATAATTTTTGTCAATAAGTTGTCCACCTATAAAAACCTGAATCGGCAAAGTTGGCAAACGTCATAGGATTTGGTTCCTTGGTTTGGAGGCTTAGAATCATGGCTTTAAAGGACATCCAGTTAATTGACCAAATACCATTTTAGAACTTCTCTTCTACCTTGTAGTTTGTTCCAGAGTGACTAGGGCCTTAAAAGCTTGCAAGTGGACATCCAAGACATGACTAGTGATCTCTATCCACATTGAGCAATAGAGGAAGAAAGGGAGTCAGAAATAAGAGAAGGATATGGAATGTGTGGTTAATTGCCTCCTTTGAACAGCTGTCTCCTTTGCCATGAGACCAGAAGAACCAGATAGTGCCTGGCTACCATTATCAAATACTTCGATCACAAATTCTATAAAAGAATGCTGATCAAAAGAGAGAAAATACAGCACTTTTTTTTTAATTCTCATGGACTCCAGATTTTCTGGATCTATGAAGAGTTAATGAACCCCTGAAATAATTGCCCTAACATAATCTTTAAGCCAAAAGTACCCCTGAAATCTTCTTAAACTTTAGCTTTGTTGTTGTTGTTATGTGCCATGGAGTTAGTTCCGACTCATAGCAACCATGTACAGGGTTTCCGAGGCTGTAAATCTTTACAGAAACAGAAAGCCTCATCTTTCTCCCACGGAACAGCTGGTAGTTTCAAACTGCTGACCTTGTGGTTCACAGCCCAATTCGTAACCACTACGCTACCAGAGCTCCTTAAACTTTAGCTTAAGTAGTAAATAGTACCTGCCTTGCGTACCAAGCTCTTTTAAAAACTATTTATGTAGGATCCAAATGATAACAGAAATGCAAAAAATTAAGATGGACCCCTTAGAGTGAAGTGAAGTTTTGTTCAAGAGAGATGAACCACTCAGAAAAGGAGGGTAAGATTGGAAGCACAATTTGAAGACTGTATTCAATGTCACTGAATTGTACATGTAGAAATTTTTGATGAGTGTATGTTTTGCTGTGTATATTTTTAACAAAAACAAAAACATAAAACTAAGAAAAAAAAGTTTTAACTTAAAAAAAAAAAAGAATGTGATTGTAAACATATTGTTATTGTTGTTAGCTGTCATCAAGTTGGTACCGACTCATAGCGATCCTATGCACAACAGAACGAAACGCTGCCTGGTTCTGAGCCAAACTCACAATTGTTGCCACACTTGATCCCATTGATGTTGCCACTTTGCCAATGCATCTCTTTGGGGGTCTTCCTCTTTTTCACTAACCCTCCACCTTACCAAATATGATATCCTTCTCCAGCAATGAGTCCCTCCTGACAATATGTCCAAAGTATGAGAGAGGAAGTTTGGCCATCCTGGCCTCCAAAGTGCACTCTGATTGCAATTATTCCAATACAGATCTGTTTGTTCTTTTGGCAGTCCATGGTACTTTCAGTATTCCCCTCCAAAACCATAACTCAAACGCATCAATTCTTCTATGGTCTTCCTTATTCACAGTTCAACTTCCGCATCCATATGAGGTTATTGAAAATTCCATGGCTTGAGTCAGACACACCTTAGTCCTCAAGCTGACATCTTTGCTCTTCAACACTTAAAAAAGTCTTGTGCAGCAGATATGCCTAATGCAATACATCATTTGATTTCTTGGCTGCTGCTTTCATGA
>NW_006408566.1:1273191-1289392 GCF_000296735.1 Chrysochloris asiatica | reverse complement strand
GATTTGCCATCTAGAAATCTAGAGAAATCTAATTTTGGATCTTCCAAGCACTATAGGAATCCATCTTCAGTAAATTTAATCTATATCTGTTGTAGTTCCAACAATATCATCCATGTTGTTGTTGTTATTGTTAGGTTCCATCGAGTTGGTACCGACTCATAGCAACCTTATGCACAGCAGAATGAAACACTGCCCGATCCTAGCAGTGTTTAAAGTGTGAAAGGATAAGGCAACAAGGCAATTGCGCCATCAAGTTGAAAGACAATTTGCATGATTTTACCATAATTAAAACACTGCTTTGAACAAAGACTATTAATATCCCTTAGTTTTCAGTGGAGTCCTGGTGTGATGCTGTGGGTTAATGCGCTGGACTGCAAAGTTGGTTTCAACCGCAAGGTAGGTGATTCACGCTTACCAGCTGCTCCTTGGAAACCCTATACAGGGTGGCTATGGGTCAGAACCAACTCGACGTCACTTAACAACAATAGTTTTCAGTGAGGAACTTTGAACTAAAGAAGAAAATATCTGGTTACAGTCTTTTTTTTATAACTGTCATTGTTGTTGTTAAGTGCTGTCAAGTTGGTTCTAACCCATAGCAACCCTGAATATAATTTTTGAGGAGCAGCTGGTGAGCTTGAACCACCAACCTTGTGATTCAATCTGACTTTGCAGTCCAGTGCATTAGCCGACAGTATCACACCAGAACTCCTTTTTAGCATTGGATGCACAGAATTGTCAATACCATATCACATGTATGAGAAATTTGAATTTCAGATCAATAAATAAAATATAATGCACTAAGTGAATTGATGAAAACCATTGCTACTCTAGGGAAGTTGACTAACATTTCTAGGGAAGAGTTTCAAAGATACTAATTAGTTGGATCTGTTTGAAGATGAAGCTTTCTAAAGTTGTTTTCTGTAGCACAGATGAAAATTACAAAAAGAAGGAGAATTACAAAAAGATTTACAGATTACAAAAAGAATTACAACAACAACAACAACAAAAATTCTAGCAGAGGAGAATAATTCCAACTCTGTTGCTAACAAACCTAGAGGAAATTGTTTCCCTTGACAGAAAAGGGTAACCTGAGCACCAATTCAGGTGCTTCTATACCAATTATGCGTCTAATTAAGATTTCAGGAGACCACTGAGAAACATTCATCCAAAAATTCAAATATTCATCAAATACCTGCTATGTTTCAAGCACTTGGCTACGTGAACTCTAATTATGAGAAGGAAAAGTTAAGGGTACCTAAAAGGATGGAGTCAAGGAGAACTGTATGTGTCAACAGTATTAAGCAAACAGATTTGGACAACCCAAAAACTAAGTCCCTTGAAAGCAGGAGAACATGAGAGTCACTGAAGACAGTTAATTTTATGTAGGTGACAGAGAGGCAGAGCTCCTGAATACAGTGCAAGACAACTCAAGGGTGACATGGCAATCAGCATGTGGATTCAGATTCAACAGCAGTAATAATAAAGTCACAGCTTCTAGGAGCTCCTGCCAAAGGGAAAGAAAGTTTGTGTGATAGACAATATGTTTGGAAAGGAATGACTATGTCTTATTTTACTTCGTCTGATTTCCAATTATGAGGAGATTTGTATTTGGTAGGATAGCAAGCTCACATATTGACAAAAGAATTAAACTCAAGACCAATTCAAAAGGTCTCTAAGTCTTTTAGTAATTCTAGCACTGGAAGGTTGAAATAGAAAGGCCAAGAAGGGTGGGTCTTTTCTAAGAGTCAGAACTGACTCCATAGCACATAACAACAACAAAGGTATAGAAAGAAAGAATAGCTAGATGGTTACCATTAGTGTGGACTCATCTCCCTACTATAGCTCTACTGAAGTTAAAGATTCCTTACGGAAGCCAGAGTTTCAAAGGAAACAAATTAGCTGTGCCAAAAATGGGAGAGCCATAAGGTCCTCGTAGTCTGGAAGTGGAGCATAAAATTGCAGAGAATGTGGAGAACCAGAAATGTGTGACATCCTAGAGCAGGCTTGATAGTGGAAAGGCAGAACAGAGAGGTGTATTCTTTCAACTTCCCAAACTGAACTTAAAGAATTTTTAGGGGTTAGTATTCTGTTGGTATCCAGATTTTTCTATTTACGTAGACCTTCTAAAACCAAGGGCTTTTTGTTTGTTTGTTTTACTTATTTCCTATCGCTAAAGCTTCTTACCTTACAAAACAGTAGGATTACACAGCCAATTATTATAATTTCTGTCAAAACGTTGTATACTTATAAAAACTTGAATTGCAAAAGTTGTGTGATTAATATATGTATGTTTTCAACAACAACAAAAAGAGAGAGAAAAAAAGGAATAGGGGTAGCTGATGAGTCTGCTTATGCACAATAAAATACCTCCTGGAATTTAGTTTCTTGATTTGAAGGTTTAGGGTTATGATGTTATGGGGCAACCCAACTAATTGGCCTAATAATATGTTTAGTGTTACTAATTTACCTCCTATTTCTTTTCATTGTGCCTGGGGTCTTGAAAGCTAACAAGCAGCCATGCAAGGCAGGACAATTGGTCTTATTTCACATGGAAATGCAAAGGAAAGAGATAAATTAATAGAAATATGGATATGAAATGTGTGCATAATGCCTTCGTGCACAATTGCCACCTTTGACAGTTTTGATCAAAGATTCTAAAGAAGAATCCTGATCAAAGGAAGGAAATGCACAACAGAGTTTCAAATTCTGATGGAATCCAAACTTTCTGATACTGAGTATAGAATCAGTATATGATTTGCTAAATATTCTCAAAAACAATATTAGCAAAACAAATATTAAAATTTAGAAAAATGGAAAATATATATTTTTTAATTTGAAACACCAAACAAAAAGTACCTTGGGGGGGAAAAAGGCCTGATGGTGTGCTTTTAAAAGATCGTAAGCTTGAAAACCCTATGGAACACAATTATACTCTACAACAGATGAGTTCTCATACGCAAAGGCAAATGGAAACCTTAAAATAATACTTTTTGCCACAAAGAGAAATCAGGTCCCAATATATGTTACAACATTGATGAACCTTGAAAATAGAATATTGATGAAAAGAATCCAGAGACAAAAGGACGGATATTGTCTGATCTTATTTTCATAAAGTGTCTGTTAATTGCCATCAAGTATGCTCTGACTCATGACCATATTATGTATAACAGAATAAAAGGTCTCATCCTGTGCCATAGTCATGATCATTGATATGTTTGAGTCCATTGTTGTGTCTATTGTGGGAATTCATCTCATTGATAGATTCCTCCTTTTTCCTTTACGAAATATTTACAATCAATTTTACAAATAATTTTCCAGAAACTGATCTTTCATAATGATATATCTAAAATAAAAAAGCCAAAGTATTTTCATCTTTACTTCAAAGGAGCATTCTGATCGTATTTCTCTTAGCACTGACTTGATTTGTTCATTCTTCTGGCATAAAATATATAGAATATTGTTGCTGTTAGGTGCTTTTGAGTCAGTTCCGACTCATAGTTGACCCTATGTACAACAGAATGAAGTCCTATACTACCCTCACAATTGTTTCAGTCCGTTGTTGCAGCCACTGTGTCAATCTACTTTGATGAAAATCTTCCTCTTTTTCACTGACACTCTATGAAGCAAAGCATAATGTCCTTGTCCAGTGACTGTCCCCTCCTGATAACATGTTTGAAGTACTTAAGATGACGTCTCATCCTCCTCCTTTCTAAGAAACATGCAGATTGTACTTCTTCCAAGACAAATTTGTTTGTTCTTCTAGACGTCCATGGTACTTTCAGTATTCTTTGCCAGCACCTTAACTTACATGCATCAATTCTTCTACAGTCTTCCTAATCCATTGTCCAGCTTCCATGTACATATGAGGGGATTGAAAATACTATGGCTTGGGTCAAGTGTACCTTAGTTCTCAAAGTGATATGTTTGCTCTTAGACATTTTAAAGAGGTCTTTTGCAGCAGCTTTACCAAATGCAATGTATCTTTTTGTTTTTTGTTACTTCCATGAGGGTTGATTGCATATTCGAGTTCATTCTTTTGTCATAAACATCCAGAATAGCCAAATGCATCTAGAACAAAATTTTTAGTGCTTGTCAGGGTCTGGGAATAGGGAGACATTGGGAATTACTGCTTAAGGGGCACTGAGGTTCTCCCTGCAGTTATGAAAAACTTTTGAAAACAGAGTAATGGTCCCATAACATGATGAATACAATTACTGTCATGGAATACATCTTAGTCTGGATTCTCTAGAGAAACAAAACAAGTGAAAATTATGTATGTACATATAAAGAAAGGTTTATGTCAAAGAAATGGCTCTCACAGCTCTACAGGTAGGCCAGCTGCAAGTTCCTGGGTCAAATATCAGGCTGGAGGCTTCTGACTCATGTAGCTACAGCACTGATGAGCAAAGATTTGTAGGTCAGACAGCAGGTAGGCAGATCCATGGGTAAGAAAAAAATGTTGCTGACGACTACCAGGATCAACTGTAACAGAGCAAGCAACTGACTAAAGTCCAAGGAACTGAAGGTTGGAATGACAAGCCAGATATAAGATCCTGACTCAGCAGAGAGCAAGCAAGCTTTCCCTGAGTGTCCAATATATTTGAAGTAGGCCATACCCCTAAGGAAGCTTCTTTTCAGTTGACTGGCTGCTCATAGCAGATGTATCATGGGGAATTACTACAGCTTAACCATGAACCCATTAAGAATCCTGGCCCAATCAAGTTGACACAGAACCTTAACTGTTACACAACAGTACACTTAAAAATGGTTAAAATGGCAATTTTTATTACATATATTTTGTTGCAATGATTAAAAAAAAATAAAAATACAGTAGTGTAGCTAAACTAGTAAAAAATGTCTCCCTTGAGCATTACGCTTTTTTGAGAACTATATATATGGGATCAAAGGATCCTCCTGTGGCTCTGTATAAGCACTGGACTGCTAACTGCAAGAGCGGCTGTTCAAACCCACCAGTCGCTCCTCAGACACCTTACACAGGGTCACTATGAGTACAATGGCTTGTAACAACAGCAACATATGGGATCAAAGTGACAACAGCAATTTAAAATATGAGATAGGAACCTTGTTGTTACATGCCACTGAGTTAGTTTTGACTCATAGTGACCCTGTATAGAGTTTCTGAGGAGTTGTTGGTGGGTTTAAATTGTTGACCTTGCAGTTAGCAGAACAATACTTCTCCTACAGTACTACACCTGGATTCTGATAAGACCCTTATTGTTTTGTTGTTGTGGTTTTTAAGTGCCATCAAATTGGTTCCAACTCATAGTGACCCTGTAGGGTTTTCCAAGGAGCAGCTCGTGGGTTTGAACCAGAAACATTGTGGTGAGCAGTCCAATGCTTATCCTAGAGTACCACACTAGGATGTGATAAGAACACTGGTGGTGATGATGGTTATATGCTGTGGAGTTGATTACAACTCATAACCATTCTGCATAGGGTTTCCAAGGCTGTATATCTTTGTTGTTGTTGTTGTTAAGTGCCGTCGAGTCGGTTCCGACTCATAGCGACCCTGTACAGGGTTTCCGAGGGTGTAAATCCTTAGGGGAGTACAAAGCCTCAATATTCTCCCACAGACCAGCTGGTAGGTTCGAACTGCTGACCTTGTGGTTAGTAACCCAAATCATATGCTAACTGGGGAAGAAAAACTCCAAAAACTGTGAAAATGGCTGCACAGCTCAGTGTAAGCAATATAAATGAATTGTACATGTAGAAAATATTGAATTGGTGTTATGTTTTGCTGTGTACATACTTAACAACAAAAGAAACCTTCTTACTTTAAAGGATATATTTTACAAGGTGTTTTATATAATAATCCCATGTAACAATTGTAAAAATCATAAGAATGCCTCATTGTGGTCTTATTCAAAGAAAAGTTTCATTTCAATTAACTTCAAATTTAATTTGTTAGTACTGAATATCAATTCTACATTAGTACTCCTTTGGTAATTATTGCTTACTGTCAAGGATCCATTAAACTTCTATGTTTGAAATGATAAATATGCACCTCTACTGATTACTGCTTATGATTTTTTAGTTGTCTTTAGAATAATAATTTATTTGTTGTTATTGATGTTGTTAACTGATGTTGAGTCAGTTATGACTCATAGCAACTCTGTTGAGTGTTTATCCTACATCGCCACACCAGGACTATATTTGTAGCAATGTGTTATTGTTTTTTCAGCCTTTATGAATTGGCTAAGCCTTGAAAAGTTTATATATGCCTGACCCCTAAGGAAGAATAATAGGTCACATTTTTTTCAGCCTCTTTGAATCACTGGCACGAGGAGGCCAGTATATTAAATGTTCTATCATAAAAATTTTATAAAGTGATCATACATATGGATACTAAAGGAATTAATGAATGTGGTCCCTTTGAATAAAATTGTATTTTATTCAAAACATAAAAAATATAGTTTATTTAAAGTATTTCTTTTGAACGAAATAGTGTACATAAAACACCAACTACAAAGCTATACCAGAAAGTTAAAAGTTGCTTTTGTAGAACACTGTGATCAACTGAAGAACTTTAAGCTAAGGAGTACCATGATCATATTTGCAAATTTTTTTAGATGTAATTATGGCAGTCCCTGAGTGCTACCAGCCAAACAGCCAAAGTCAGTGGTTCTAACCTTTCCACAAGTGCCTGAGAAGACAGGCGTGGCATTCTGTTTCTCATAAGCTACAGCATTAAAACCTTATGGAACAGTTCTACTCTGCATACATGGGTTGGAATTAAATCAACAACAACTAACAAAAACATTTATAGGTCAAATTTGAAGAAGGTGGAAGTGAAGAGTCTGATGATAGAGAGACTGGTTTATAGATCATTTCAGTAGCGTAGAGATCATATGAGCCAATTTTTAAAAGGACCTTGGAGTGGAAAGGAAAGGCACAAGATATGCTTAGTAAGTAGAATCAAAACACTTTAGTTAATGCTTGAATTTGAGTTGGGAAATGTTGAAGAAGAGACGTTAGAGAAATTCTGTTAGTTCCTCATTTGGGAGACAGAAAAAAGTTTAGGAGACATTCAAGGAGTGGGGCAAATTCTAGGTAAAAATAATGAGTTTTAATAAAATTTCCTAGTTAAGATTCCACAAATTCTTCCAATACCAAGACCATGAGGTTATATCTAGAATTAGAGGTTTGGCCATCATACTAGACAGGGTATTATTTTATTTTTCATTTAGAATGATCCATTAATTTAAGTCAAACTGTTGACATATTAAATCAGTTATATTGTGTTTTCTTAAGTGATGGGTAAATGCTCAGATAATAATATTAAATGAAAACAGGACACAAAATTGCTTGTATAGTAAAACTGCAATTGTATAAACATAATATACCTAAGAAAGATGGAAGAAAAAACATTCGAAACTTTTAATGGCCAAGTTAGGGTAAAAGTTTGTGGTGATTTTGTTCTTCTTTCTATGTATCTATAGTTTGTATGTTTTCAATGTGCATGATTTTAAAATCACCTTAAGGTTGGAGTGACTTCCTTGAAAAATAATGATGAAGCTGAATCTAAAATACTGATAGAAATTAGTCAAGTATAAAAGACAGCAGTAGGAGCAACAGAAATATATATATTTTTTTAAATAGTATTGCAAGTAACTATAAGCAGTTCAGGATTGTTGGAGTGTATTGTGATGACAGAGAGTGGTCGGGGGGATGGATAGAAAGGCGTGATACCACTATGAGAAATTGTTTTGTTAAGACTTTTTCCCATGCGCTATAGGCAACTGTTGAAAGAACATAGGTAGGCAGTCATGTGACTAAATGTCCTCTGGAAATCATGTAGAGCACAGATTTGAAGAAGAGATGGATTGACAAACTACTGTAATAATCCAAGTAAAAAATAAGGATATACTGTAGGACAGACAGTATTAACAGAGATGGAGAGAAAGGGGCTGATTCCTAAAAGATTTAGGAAATAAAGTTGACCCAAGTTTGCAGTTATTTAGATGGTAAGTTTCCAGTTCTCTAGTTTGGATGACCCAGTAGATGGTGATGTCATCAATTGAGCTAATAATAATAATAATAATTCAGACAGAGGAACTGTTTTAGAGGGAAAATGATGAGTTGTTTGGGATGCTTCAATTAAAGATACCCAGAATACAGTTAAGAATCCTGATGGCACAACTTTTTACCAACCATGGTGTCCTTTCCTAGCACTATTGACATTTCCTGATGATGTGTCCAAAGTAAGTGAGCTTAATTCTCAGCATCCTGTCTTCTGAGGAACATTCTAGTTGTATTTCTACAAGTCACAGGTTATTCCTTAAAATTATTTCTGCTGTTCTCCAGACAGAATTGCTCACTAGCTCCCTTTTGCATTTCTAAAATGCTAACTCCTTGTTCTGTAGTGACTTAGAAGTCATTGATAAATCATGTTTTCATTTATTTGTTAAATTCCTTTGAAATATTTCAGCTTATCAATAAAATATTTCAAATGTTATATGGTATAGTTGATTTCACATTTCAAGGTGATTTAGCTCAAAAATGAATTTATTTGATTAGTTCAAATTTTTATATACAAAAAAATTAAATGCTTTAAAACTTTTTGCTGGTCAGCTAAAGACTATTGTGGAAGATGATTGTGTTTTTAAAAAATCATTCTTAATTCATTGAGTTTTAATGCTCTCATATTGGAAATGACACATCTATTGGGAAATGCGCACAATAGGCTGAATGAATAAAAGTTTGCTTGCCATTACATAGATTTATTGATTGATCAACTTGATATTTAAATAAAATGGTTTGTACTTATGACCTACCTTGAAGTCTAGACTGGATACTGCAATGCTGTAAAGTTTTGTTAATGCTCAATCTTGAATCGTTCAATTGTAGGATGAGAATACTGATAGCTATATTGCTGTTCTTCTAGAATGTTTCATTCTGAAATAATCAATACGCCCTATGAGAAAATCAAATGACAAGGACAGAGGGACCAGAGACAAAACACTAAGATTTCATTATTTTGAGTTTGGCAGCTATGCATTTTCATACTTCAAAATTATCCAAGAAAAATTCACAAAATGCAATTTACATGTAACTGGATCTTGAATGTGAACTCTGTATCTTACTCATATCTAATTTGTAAAATATAATTGTTGCCATCGCTATTGTTGGGAGCCATCGAATCAGTTTGCACTCATAGTGATCCCATGTACAGCACATTACCTGGACCTGCAAGGTCCTCACAATCGTTATAATGTTTGACCCCACTGATGCAGATACTGTGTCAATCCATCTCAGTGAGGTTCTTCCTCTTTGTTACAGACCCTCTACTTTACCAGGCATGTTGTACTTTTCCAAGAACTGGCTCCTCCTGAAAACATGTTCAAAGCATGTAAATGATGTCTTGCCAGCCTCCCTTTTAAGAAGTATTCTGACTATACTTCTACTAAGACAGATTTTTTTGCTTTTCCAGCAGTCAGGGTATATTCAGTATGCTTCATTAACACCATATTTCAAATGCATCAGTTCTTTTTTAGTCTTCCTTCTTCACTGTCTAACTTTCTCACGCTTGTGAGGCAATTGTAAATAGTATGACTTGGATCAGGTACTCTTTAGTCCTCAAAGTGATACCACTTTAAAGAAAAGTTTTGTAGCAGATTTTCAAAATGCAATATGTCATTTGATTTCTTGACTACTGTTTCCATGGGAGTTGACTGTGGATTGTAGTTAAATGAAGACCAAGATAACTTTAATCTTTTCTTTGTTTATCATAGTGTTGCTTATTAATTCAAATGTGAGAGTTGTTGTTTTCTTCGTGAATATTTAAAAATAAAATATTCTATGTAAATATTATGCTGTTATTTTCCTTCTATCAACAAAATAAGAATACAAATTCAATTAATAGACATTGTGTGTGTGGTAGGTGCTGTCAAATCAGTTTTGACCCTTAGAAACCCTGTAATCTGTATACAGCAGAATGAAGCACTGTCTAGCCCTGGGTCATCCTCACAATTGTTGTTATGCTTCAGCCCATTGATGCAGCCACTGTGTCAATCCATCTCATTGAGGGGCTTCTTTTGCACTGACCTATTTTATAAACATGATGTCCTTTTCCAGGGGAGGGTTCCTCCTGATGATATGTCTAAAGTGTATGAGACAAAAATCTCACCATCCTCATTTCTAAAGAGCTTTCCGATTCATTGAAGAGTCAATGATTGAATAATCATGTAAAATAGTTGCATTGATTTACAAATAAACACCTCTTTTAAATGTCTAGTTAATATTACACACACACACACACATATATATATATATATATATTTATATATATGTATATATATAATTAAACTTCTTGCAAATCAATGGCAAAATGTATTTACAAAGTATCTGTACATAGATTGCTGGTCAATCAAACAAGCAGTTGAGTAATTTTTATTCACCAATGTACCTCCTGTATGCATCAAATTGTTCAACTTATGAACATTTGCTAAGTTCTTCCAATGTAATTAGTAAACATGAATTTGAGGATTATATTTCTTGCCTTCTGTGAAAATGCTGTAAGATTAATGTGCACTAATTTGATTTTTATGCAAAAAATATTGTATTGAAGTATTATATTTTTATTTATTTAACAAAATATAAAAGTCTTCTTAGATGGAGTAAGAGAAATTTCTAGTGAAGCTAGGATACTCAATCATCATTTACTATTATGTATAACCATAATTGCATTTATCTGAGAAGCCTAATTTACTTTGTGTTTTGCTATTTAAGTATATTCAATATTTAATTTATTATACATTAGTAAAATCATAGCATTTAATTAATTTAAAGAAAATGTGGTACATAAAATTTATAAACAAAATGTGCAAAACTTATTAATTGAAATATAAGATTGGAAGCTTTTCTGGGAAAAAAAATGATGGTAAAATTAAAATAGAGTAATAACATGATTAATTGATTCAGAATGGCTCCTGCTGAAAAATTATGTTCAATAAAAATCTGTCATTATAATTTGTGATCCTTTGTCACTTTACAGTATATCAAATGTAATGCATTCAGATACAAACACTATTTTTTAAAAAGACGACAAAAAAATTCCAATTTTTCAGATCACCAAAGATAATTACCTAACAAATTTAATTTGAATAGCCAAGATATATTAATTTAATAGCCAAGAAATATTCATGTGTGTTTCCAGAGATGGTAAATAGTTTTGTAAATTATTTATTGGGTTGATTCGCCAGACTGCAAAGCTATTTGAACTGCAAGATCGGCAGTTCAAGCTCACAGGCAGCTCCTCGGAAACCCTATACAGGGTCGCTATGGGTCGGAACCGACTCGACGGCACTTAACAACAATATATGTATTTATCATTAGGCATTCAAGTGAATGCTTTCAAAAATTTATGTTTTAAGATATCATTTACACATCTTTAAAAGAAAATGACTCCAGACAAAAGTTGTTATTTAAATATTAGATAGATAATACATGGGAAGAATGATTAGTTTTTTTACACCCCAAATATTCTTCCAATTAAATTATATTATATTATGAAATGGGTTTTTCTATAGTATGTATGTGCTCACACATACATCTTTCAGTGATGTCTTTCACTGACTTTTAGTGTTTTTCAGACACTGTACACATTAAATTGAATTATTCAGAGTCCTGGTGTGGCACTGTAGGAAAAACACTGGACCACTAGGTCAGTTTAAACCACAAGGTTGGCTGTTCAAACCCACCAGCCGCTCCTTGGAAACCCTATACAAGGTCGCTATGAGTTGGTACGAACTCACAAGCACTTAATAACAACAACAACATAGATGACTGATATATGTGAGAATAATACTTGACAGAATAGGGGAAATTCAATAACCACATTCTGTTTAGAGAGAAAGGGACATTGAAGAGAGAGGATAACTATCTGTGAGTCCATTGCTAATCTGATTAAAATAGCAAACATTCATAATACATTTTACTGTAGAAAGTTTATTTGTAAAAACAAAAATAACCTTAGAAGTATTAGCTTCAGGAGAATAAGTTATCACTAGGTGATCTTTATCTGAAAGTTTGGCTTGCTCCTTTAGAAAGTATGCATGTTTTTTGTCATCTGACTCAATTCCACTCTGAGTTGAATTTTCTGTTTCTATGACATCTAATATTTTATCTAATTCTAGGGCTATACCTTTGTATGAAAATCTTGTTTAAAACCTATTTATAAGGAATTGCACTAAAATGACAAACAAGCTTTCTACTTCCCTGTATACCAATTGGTAATTATTTTAGTCACCTTCTGCATTAGGAGTTCCATCTTTTGGGCATTGAAATTGATTTTTTTCATCTTAGCATCTGAAGATCCAGAGTGTGCCCCTTGCCCAATCGCCTGAGACTATACAGTGACACCTACAAGAGAGGATGTGGAGGCAGCAGCTTTTCGGGCACCAGAAATGGCAGCATCAGGAGCATCAGCACGAATAGACTTTGTAGAGGTAGTTCTCCCAAACTGTATTGTGAAACCAAACATTTTTGGTGTGCTACCTGCTGATGGGGGCTGCCTTCTTACTGCCTAGTATTGTGCAAAATGTTTGGTCCTTGTTAAAGTTTAACAATGAATTTCTAACTAATATAGAGAACCCTGATTTGTACCCCCAAGTATGTCCAGTGCTTTAATTTTTAATGAATATGAAATTTTATCAGCCTCAGAAAAACATTAATACACATGTTTTTTATCAAGTTGATTTTACTATTTGTTGTGTAAAGCTGCTGTCACATATAATTTATATATATATTTAAATAGATCAGAATAAATTATCATGTAAAAAGTAATCCTAGCTGTTAATAAGAGAATTTATTGAAATGGTTAAATTCTTAAGAGATTAAATACAGTTGCCCAGTATTCTCTGATGAAGTTCCATTGTAAACTTATTTTGCAAAGTGAAAGATTATCCCCAGATGGCCTGAAATCAAAATACGAAATGCTGGTGATTTGTTGGTTTTATGTATCCTTTCATCTTATGTATTTAAATGTGAAACAGTTATTTAGTAGCTCTGAAACACATTTGTTAATTAATCACATTGGCTTTATTTACACAGTTCAGTGGCTTATAGCATTTCAATTTGCATGTAAAATGAATCTGTGGAATGATGTTTTTAGCAAAATAATAACAATTGACATCATGGGTACATTTACTTCTAATTCTTTATGCATATGATTTGGAAGTACGATATATTGTATTCTAAAATTCTGAAGAGTATGAAATTCAGTATAAGAGCGTAATCATTTTTATGATGCCTCATATAGCACAGCATAGTCCTCTTACATCCTATCTTAATTCCTTTTTGAAACAAGGGAAGATAGAAAATATTGTAAATAGCTATTGACAATAATATTTAAATAATAATTATTATTGAATGAATATTATAAATATGTATATTAAATTAAAATGCTAAAGTAATAATGATTACTTGATTAAATATAAGTTTTTTTGTTGTTGTTAAGTACCATCAAGTCTCTTCCAACTCACAGAGATCCTCTGTAGGGTTTCTGAGGAGCTGCTGGTGAGTTCAAGCCACCAACCTTGTGGTTCAAACTAACCTTGCAGTTCAGTCCTTGTATTGAACTTAATAGTTTTCCTGTCTCTATTTCATTTTACTTTCTAGTAAATCACAAACTATGCCATTTTACACAAAACATGTTCTATAGATCCAAAATGTACTTTTCTGAATATTTTTATTCTGAGTTAGTGTTAAATTTATAAACTATGAAATTTTGTTGTAAAAAACATAACCTTTTGTTTAAAAAAAAAAAACCATAAACTTATGAAAGTTGATGTTAATTTTTTAAGTTAAAATTGTGTAAATACTGAATTTTTCCATAAGTAATTTATTAAGATATGTATGTAAAAAGGTAAAAATGCATTTTTGTTTATATAATACAACATTGCTTTGTTTTTAGTTTTGTATGCATAAGATAATTGACTCCTGTAATTTTTACATATGTAGTACATATCTCTTAAAAACTGTATATTAAAAGTTATATTGCTATTCTAAGAATACAAAAGTGAATCTTTGACACTTCTTTATAAATTACAGTGGATTATTTTAGTGTATTCTATGACATGTACTTATTAAATCATGGTGTCTTTCAAAATATCATCAATTTCGTTAATTTTATAAAAGTGATTTTAGAGAATAACACATTTTGCATGAAGTCGGGTTAAAGACTAAGAAATATTGCTATTCTGCCCCTGTGTTATTCCAGGCAAGAAACTGGGCTTTGCATGTTAAATCTTAGATGTCATAATATGGCTGCAATTGCAGTTTGCTGCAATATGCAATAGTTTTGTAAGATAACTGTTTGGTTCACATGACCTCACTGAAGCAACCCAGGCTGTATTTCTGGTCTTAAAATAGCATACTGCAAGTAGAATAAGTACTGGACTGCTAACCACAGGGCTGGTGATTCAAATTCACCAGGATCACTACGAGTCAAAAGCAACTCAATAGCACTTAACAGTAACAGAAATAGCATATTACAATTAGGAACTTATATATGTAGGATAAAAGTAACTTTTTTAATCATAAGAAATTAATGCTCAAAAAAAACCTCACTACCACTGAATGAATTCCAACTCATTGCGATCCTATAGGGCCCAAGGTTTTCTGAGGCTCTAAAACTTTAAGGGAGCAGAAAACCTCATTTTCACCTAAGGATTGGCTTCTGAGTTTGAACAGCCAACCTTGTGGTTAGCAAATGAATACTGAGCCCACTAGGCCACCAGATACCCTGAGTAATTGTTGTCATATCTGGGATGGTTTCAAGTTGCATCAATAAACGTAATTATAAAAGTAAAAAGTTAAACTAAAAACTACTGAATATAACACTTGATTCATTTTTCCCTCACTGTAAATGTTGTATGTCACTGTTAATATTCCAAAAAGCATAAATGATTGTAAATTCATTCACAATGTTTATGTCACCAGTCTTTTTCTGAAAGGGATTTCACATACCAATTTAACCAAAATATGGAACTTGTTTAGGAAAGTTATATATTTTCAGTCTTTATATATAAAAACACTAGATAAAGCTGTAGAAGGATGAAATGTGGTTATATACACCTATTATTATGAGGTCCTGGCGTGGCACTGTACAATAAGCACTGTACCATGAGGTTGTTTGAACCACAAGATCGGCAGTTCAAACCCACCAGCTGTTCCTCAGTAACCTTATACAGGGTCACTATGAGTCTGAACTGACTCAAAAGCACTTAACAATAACAACACCTATTATTATTGAGTAATTTTCTATTGATCCGTTTTCTAAAAATAATCCATTGACAATACACTCATGGGTAGTGGAGTATACTTGTGAAGCTAGAATGTAACTAAATATTCTTAATAAATAAAAATAAAAAATACCTTTTAAGAAAAAGGTAATACTACATGTGATTATGCATGCTCAAAAAGAAAAAAATCATCCTTAGATTAAATAATGTTTACCACTCTACCCATTACAGAAACTTAAACTGTTAAGAAACTAGGTGAGATTTCAAGAAGTATTTGGGTTTGTATAATTTGCTATTAAAATGGAGAAGCATTATCAACATTAAAGCACAAACTAAGCACATTTTGAATTCCAAAGAGATAATTTTGACAGATTTTCTCAAAGGACACAGGACAATCATAAGTGCTTATTATGAAGAAGTTTTAAGAAAACTGAAGACTGTGTTGTTGAAAAAAAGTCCAAGAAAGTTAACCCTTTACAGAGCTCTTTTGCAGCAGATATGCCCAATGCATATCTATCCAATGATTTTTTTTTCACTACTGCATCTGTGGGTATTGATTGTGGATCCACTAATATCTTATGAAAGTAAAGTTTTGCTGAAGATAATTTTAAAAATGTTTGTAGGGAACTGCTGAACAGAACATTTCAAAGGACATGATATCAGAAGAGCCCAATCCATGGAAAACAACATCAGGCATAATAAAATAGAGGGTGAAAAAAATAAGATTTTCAATGAGATGGGTTGATACAGTAACTACAGCAATGGACTCAAACATAACAATGCTCATGTGGATAGCACAAGACTAGGCAACATTTCCATCTGCTGCACATGGGGTCACTATGATTCAGAGCTGACTCCATAGTATCTAACAGTAAAATCAGTAGTGTATATATGTTGTTGTTTAATGTCTTCAAGTTGGTTCAAACTCACAACAACCC
>NW_006408566.1:1267540-1271431 GCF_000296735.1 Chrysochloris asiatica | reverse complement strand
GTTAGGGCACTAAAAATCAAGGTCAGTTTGAATTGCAAGGTCGAAAGTTCAAGATCACTAGCCACTCCTCCAAAATGCTGTACATGGTTGCTATGGGTTGAAACCAACTCATTGGTACTTAACAACAACAACAGTAATACTTAATATATTTCCTCATTTTAAACCATTTGGTGTTCCTTTGTTCTGCTTTGAATCAAAATTAGGAAGGTGTATACCAGGGTTGTATTATTTCACCATACTTATTCAATCTGTATGCTGAACAAATAATCCAATTATATGAAACTGGATTATATGAAGAAAAACATAAAATCAGTATTGGAGGAAGACTCATTAACAACCTGTGATATACAAATGAAACAACCTTGCTTGCTGAAAGTCAAGAGGACTTAAAATACTGATGAAAATCAAAGACTACAACCTTCAGCACAGGTTGCATTTCAATGTAAAGAAAACAAAAATCCTCACCACTGGACCAATAAACAAGATCCATATAAATAGAGAAATTATTGAAGTTGTCAGACACTTCATTTTGCTTGCATTAACCATCAGCACTCATGGACAGTATTCAAAAAATCAAATGACATATTGCATTAGGCAAATCTGCTGCACAAGACCTCTTTAAAGTATTGATGAATAAAGGTGTCAGGTTGAGGACTACGGTGTGCCATGGTATTTTCAATAACCTCATGTGCATGCAAAAGTTGGACAGGATTATGAAAGACCATAGAAGAATTGATGCATTTGAGTTACAGTGTTGGAGGAGAATATTGAAAGTACCATGGACTGCCAAAAGAACCAATAGATCCATGTTGTAAGAAGTGCAACCAGAGTGCTCCTTGGAAGCCAGGATGTCCAGACTTCAACTCTCATACTTCAGACATATTATCAGGAAGGCCCAGTCCCTTAAGAAGGCTATCAAGTGTGGTAAGGTGGAGGGTAGGAGAAATAGAAGACCCCAGGACCAAACAGTGTTTTGGTCTGTTGTGCAATGGGTCACCATGAGTCAGTACTGACTAGATGGAACCTAACATATATATTACATACATACATATATATATATTTTTTAAATATGCTAAATTTATAGCTGTGCAATAACCACATTCCAGTTTTATTACTTCCCCTAGAATCCTTCCTGCCAATTTGTAGTCAATCCCCTGTCTTAGTCTTTTTTCTTTCCAAACCCAGGCAGATACTAATGTGCTTTCTTTATCTATAGATTTTCCTTCTTTGGACATTGTATATAATGGAATAATACTGCTGGTAGTTCTTTGAGTGTGAGTTTTTTCACTTAGCATAATTTTTAAGTGTTTTATTGGATTTTTATAAGATAAATAGAACAGATATGTTTCACTCTCCCATAAAATTGTGAAAAAATGTATATTAGAAGGATATTGGGTGAGCCTGGCAAGGTGTGAATGAGACAAAGAATCAGGTATCGTGATGGTGAGGACAGGATGAAATAGAAGGAGAATTCAGTTAGATTAAAATAATTAGAACTGGTCAGTAATGGGAAAATGGAAGAAAATTTGTCAACGGATATTTAGTAAAAGTTGCTGAACACTAAATTTTTAAACTTTCTATTCCCTTTTCACCTTACAATTTTGAGATGGGTATTTTTACAGACTAAACTTCCTGTTTCTGCTGACTATTCTAGAAGTCTCATAAACTTTATCAGCTTCTTAGGTTAAGACACACTTCTTCAAAAAATACCTTTTAGAAAGTCAAGTGTGCTATCAAATCATAGATGACTGACTCCTGCAATTAAATTAGAAAGGGGCAGAAATGAATCTAGAATAACCTTGATTGTCCTGCAAAGCCACCAAGAGCCTCGAGAGCATTTTGCTGATCACACTGAATTTGGAATTGCAATCGCAGTGCAATTTCTGGAGAATGGAGGATTGGTTTAAGAAAGCTTATTTAGATGTAGAAGGAGACATAAGTGGCATTATGCAGTAACCCGAGTCATAAGGGAATTAATGTTCTTTCTGCAAGAGACGGTAAAGCTACTGACAGATTTTTCCAGGGTATATTTTCAAGCTCCATCTCACTGAAAATGGTTGGCTTACTGGCCTACTTGCTACTGTATGCCTTAAAATAAAGTAAGATTTGGAATTATTTGTAAGGGCTATTAGAATCCTGGTGTGGCACTTTAGGATCAGCACTGGACTGCTAACCACAATGTTGGTGATTCAAACCCATCAGTCATTCCTTGGGAACTTTACAAAGGTTTGCTGTGAGTCAGAACTGACTCAATGACACTTAACAACAAAAACAACTAGATATTAGAAAGATCTAAGATTGTACAATGCTGGTGATGGAATAAAAAGATTTTGAGTGTTGGCTGAAATTTGTCACTTACTAACCTGGTAGCATAGTTGGAGCTCTGATAGCATAGTGGTTGCAAATCAGTCTGCGAACCACAAGGTCAGCAATTTGAAACTACCAGATGTTCAGAGGGAGAAAGATTCAGAAAATCTTTCTGCTCCCGTAAAGATTTACAGCCTCGTAAGCCCTGTACAGGGTCGCTATGAGTCAGAACCGACTCCATAGCACATAACAACAACAACAACAACAACCTGGTAGGTACAAGTTCAAAAGCAAAGTAGAAGAGTATGACAATAATCAAAAGTTTTGGTCATGATTTGCCTCAAGATTAGGGACCTCCTTAGTGAATGCAGGTTGGAGAGTCATAACACAGATATTCCTAGCACCAAATGAGGCCTTGGAAGCCACTTGGAAGCTCCTCTCCCAGGCTCTCAGATGCTGGAAGTGGTCCTGCCAGGGTCTGTTCTTTGCAAGGACGCCATCCTTCAGCCTGGGATGAAAGCATGATTCATGAGAGGTTTAGGGTTGCTGTTGTTGTTAAGTGTCGTCGAGTCGGTTCCAACTCATAACAACCCTGTATAGGGTTTCTGAGGAGTAGCTGGTAAGCTTGAACCACCAACCTTGCAGTTCAAACTGACCTTGCATTCCAATACATTAACCCACAGCACCACATCCAAACCCAGAATCTTGAAAGTTTGTACAGTCTTGATTGTTTCTGTTAGAATAATGATGGGGAATCTAGATACAAAGCATAAACTCTGATCTTAAAAGAAATGGAAATGGTGGTTGTGTGCCATGAAGTCTGTTCTGACTCATAAGTACCCTGTACAGGGTTTCTGAGTCTGTAAAGATTCATAATCACTGTGCTACCAGAGCTCCTTCTTAAAAGAGATACTAACTTCCAAACCTAATGTGTTTCAATGATAAGGAGTTGCTATTCTCCATGAAATGTTCAGAGACATTGGTGAAGCATTTACACATTAAAGAGAAGCATTGAAATGTAATGAGATAAAGTACAGATTTTTGTTCTTCCTCTTTGCCTTCTTCTCCCACCTCTGCTAAGACAAAACACAGTAGTCATTGGAATTGTCTCTCAAGAAAAGTTGTCAAAGGAGAAGGAGAATTGTACTCCACTGTGGGCTACATGTGGAGGCTGGAGGTGAGGGTACATGACAGATGAGTGTAAGGAGTTGTCCAACACTCACTGGACAGAGATGACTGAAAATAGAAGATAGTGAGACCATGGTGGCAGGAATGAGAACATTCTATAGGGTAAGAATAAAAAAACATTATTAGGAATGTGCAATAGAGTAGGAGAGAAAATATTAGCAAGTTCAGTGAATTAAGCTATTGAATTCCTTTAAATGTCAAAAATGTCCTGAGGAAAGAAATTGCTTCTTTAAGTAATCTTTACAATAGTATTATTTAAGAGACCACTTGCTCAGATCCAGCTGAGAAAGAATAAGGACAATGACCATAGGAATGCAGAGAAGTAAAGAGAATGGGGAGACAATTTGGAAGTGAATGTCAAAGGATTAAGTCATAGTCAATTTTTTTAAAAAGAGA
>NW_006408566.1:1266303-1267225 GCF_000296735.1 Chrysochloris asiatica | reverse complement strand
TACTTCTTCCAAAATAGATTTGTTTGTTTTTCTGGAAGTCCATGGCATTTTTGTAATTCTTCAACAACACATACTCCAATACATAGATTCTTCTATGATCTTCTTTATACATTGTCCAAGTTTCACAAGTCTATGAGGCAATTAAAAATGCCACAACTTGGGTCAGGTGCACCTTAGTCCTCAAACTAACATCTTTGTTCTTTAAAATTTTAAAGAAGTCTTTTGCACCAGATTTTCCTGGTGCAATACATAGGTGGATTTCTTGGCTGCTGCTTCCATTAATATTAACTGTGGATTCAAGCAAAATGATGTCTTTGACCACTTCAATCTTTTTCCTGTTTATTGTGATATGATGTATTTGTCTAGTAGTGAGGATTTTGTATTCTAAAGCATAGTGGATTACAAGCTGGGCTGCCATTTTCAAGGTCAATAGTTTTAATCTACCAGTTGCTGGAAAGGAGAAAGATGAGGCTTTCTGTTCCTATAAAGATTTACAGCCACAAAAATCCTATAACAGCATGGCTATGAGTAGGAACTGACTCAGTAGTGCACAACCACCACAATACAATGAGGTATACTGTAAGCTGTAGTATTTGATCTTCATCAGTAAGTCTTTCAAGTCTTCTTTGCTTTCAGCAGTGAAGATTGTATCACCTGCATATTGGAAATTGCAAACATATGAAAAGGAAATGGTCAATGTTCAACCATTTAAAGAGATAGCATATGATCAAGAGCCAATGATACTGAAGGAAGAAGTCCAAGGTGCATTGAAAGAATTGGCAAAGAACAAGGCACCAGGAATTAATGGAATGAAAATTGAAATATTTCAAGAAAGTGACGCAGCACTGGAGGCACTAATTCATCTGTGCCAAGAAATTTGGAAGACAACTATTTGGATAACTGATTGGAAGAGGTCCATATT
>NW_006408566.1:1250603-1263868 GCF_000296735.1 Chrysochloris asiatica | reverse complement strand
AAAAAAAAAGAAGAAGAAGAAGATAATGAGACATAGGTATGGCTTTCAAAGGGGCAACATCAGAGGACTTCACATTTAGAAAGAAAAAAGATGAAGCAGCCTACTCCCTTAAAGATTGACAGCCTCAGAAACTACAGGGAGCAGTTCTACTCTATCCTATCTGAGGTTGCTATGAGTCAGAATCAGCTCAATGGCTGTGGTTAGCAAAGCTCTCTATCTCCACTGTATTAATGTCAACATTCTGGGTGTGATATTGTGATACATTTTTGCAAGATGTTGTAAGTGACTTGATGCAGTGGGTGGTGGTGGTGAGTTGTGTGATGATACCATTGGGGGAGATTGGGAGATTGGGTAGAGGGTACAGAGAATTCCTGCATTATTTCTAACAATTGTGTGTGCATCCATAATTACCTCAAAATAAATAAGTTAATTAAAAATTTAAAAAAAGATGTCAGCTTGAGGACTAAGATAAGCCTGACCCAAGCCATGGTATTTTCAATAACCTCATATGCATGTGAAAGCTGGACAGTGGATAAGGAAGATCACAGAAGAATTGATGCATTTGAGTTATGGTGTTGGAGGAGAATATTGAAAGTGCCATGCGCTGCCAAAAGAACAAACAGATCTGAGTTGGAAGAAGTACAGTCAGGGTGCTCCTTGGAGGCCTGGATGGCCAGACTTCATCGCTCAGACTTCAGACATATTGTCAGTAGAGATCAGTAACTGGAGAGGGATATCATATTTGCTAAGGTGGAGGGTCAGAGAAAAAGAAGAAAACCCCAGTGAGATGGATTGGCAAAGTGGCAGCATCAATGGGCTCAAGCATGACAACAATTGTGAGGTTGGCCGAGGACTGGGCAGTGTTTCATTCTGGTGTGCATAGGGTTGCTATGAGTCAGTACCGACTTAATGGTACCTAACAGCAACAACAACGAGTCTTCCTTTCAATACTCTTCTGTAATACCCATTCTTCATTATATTATCAATAGTTTATAATGACCAACACAATTGAATGCCTTTTCATTACCAATAAAGCACAAGTAAACATCTTACATAACAACAACAACAAAATCTTTCTGGTAATTTCTGTTTTCACCCAAGATCATCTGGAATCAGCAAGGATATCTGTCGTTCCACACAGAATCCAATGTAACATTCTGGCAGTTGTCTGTGCATAAACTGCCACAAACATTTTGTAATTGTCTTCAGCAAAAATTTACTTGCACATAACTGTTCAATTGTATTTGCATTCCATCAGGACACCTTACTTTGGAATGGGCACAAATATGGTTCTCCTCCAATTGGTTGGCAGGGAGTGATCCAAATGAGTGAGTGCCTCCAGTACTGCATTAGTTTCTTGAAAGATTTCAACATGCATTCATTCCATCAATTCCTGGAGCTTGTTTTTCACCAGTGTGACATTGCAGCTTGGACTTGTTTGAGTGCCATCAATTTCTTGTTCATGTGCTACCTCTAGAAATGATTAAACAACAACCAGTTATCTATGCTACAACGGCTCTATGTATTCTTTTGATCTTATTTGATGCTTTCCACATCATTCAATATTTTGCCCATAGAATCTTTCAATATAGCAACCTGAGACTAAATTTTTCCTCAGAACTTTCAGCTGGAGAAATGCTCAGCATGTTCTTCTCTCTTGGTTTTCTTACTGCAGTTCTTACACATTTCATTATTATATTTGACTTAACTTATCGTTTGAAGTTTTCTGTTCATCTCTTTTGCACCTTCATTTCTTCCAGTTGCATTAGCTGCTCTGTGTTCAAGAGCAAGTTTCAGAGTCTCTTCTGACATCCATCTTGGTCATTTGCTTCTTTCCTGTCTTTTTAATGACCCTTGCTTTCTTCATGTATTATATTCTTGATGTCATCCCACACCTCTTCCGATTTTCAGTTATTAGTGTCAAATGCATCAGATCTATCCTTGCGATGATCTCTAAATTCAGGTAAAATATATTCAAGTTCATATTTTGAGTCATGTGAAGTTGTTTTAGCTTTCTTCAGACCCAACCTGAACTTTAATATGAACTGATGGTCTGTTCCACAGCCAGCCCTGGCTTTGTTTTGGCAGATGATGTTGAACTTCATCATCTACTCCCATAGATGTAGTCAGTTTGATTCTTGTCAATCCCATCTGTTGAGGTTCACATGTAATCTGTTGTTGTAATATATAATATTGTTGTTGAAAAAATATATTTTCATTGAAAAAAATCATTGGTCTTGTAAAATTCTATCCTGTGATCCCAAGCATCATTTCTATAACCAAGGCCAAATTTTCCAACTACTGATCTTTCCTCTTTGTTTCCAAGTTTCACATCCAAACCCTAAGTAATTATTAATGCATCTTAAGTGTAATTTGATGAAATTTCAGACTGAAGAAATTGGTAGAATTCTTCAATTTCATCACCATTGGCTTTAGCAGTTATTACATAAATTTGAATAATAATGGTATTAACTAATCTTCCTTGTAGGTATATAGATTTTATTCTATCATATCTTGAAATTCTCTTTTTGATGATGGCTAAGATACTAGTCTTCTTCAATTTGTTGTTCTCAGCATAGTGAGCCATATGATTATCTGATTCAAAACATCAGTGCTAGTCCATTTCAGTTCACTAATGCCTAGGATATCAGTCTTTACGCATTCCATTGAATTTTTTATGGCTTCAAATTTTCCTAGATTCATACTTCATACATTCTACGTTCTGATTTTTTAATGGATATTTGCAGCTGTTTCTTGTCATTTGGAGTTGTGCCACATGAATAAATGAGGGTCTCAAAAACTTTGTTCCATTCACATCATTAATGTCAACTCTACTAGGAGTCCCTGTGAGGCTCTGTAGGATAAGAATTCTATCATAAATAAGATGGTTTTGAACTTCTAGGTCGGTGGTTGCAACTCATCAACCACTCCTCAGAAACCCTATACAGTGTCACGATGAGTTGTAACTAACTCAATAGCACTTAAAAACATCCACTACTTTGAGGAGGCAGCTCTTCCCTTATAGAATTTTGAGTTCCTTACAACCTGAGGGTCTCATCTTCTGGCACTGTATGTAAAAATAGTCATCTGATATTCATAAGGTTTTCAGTGGCTAACCAGCCAGAAGTGGCCCACCTCTCCTTCTTTCTAGTCTGTGTTTGTCTGGAAGCTCTGCTGAAACCTTTCCACCATGGGCTGACCCTGTTGATATTTAGTATACTACTGGCAAAGTTTCCATCATCACAGCAACACACAAGTCACCAGTGTATGATAAACTGACAGGTGAGTAGTAGCAATTGTTAAGGTCAGCTCCTTGTTTTTTAGTGCCTCCTGATAACTCCTTAAATCAGGAATTCACTCTGTGTATTTATGATCTGATTAAAAACAAATCCTCTATACAAGAAACACAGACATGTTCAAATGCAATTATAAGAAATTTCAAAGTCAAGCAAAAGACATGGTTCTTTGACATCTGTTTTCCTTTATTAGTTTGACTAAGCCCAAATGCCAATGCTTCTATGAAGACTTTGCTGATTAACCCCAATCATTCTACCACACATATATAACACTTTATATATAGCATTGCTAAAAGTTACCATATTATAATTACTTGTTTGAGGGTCTGTTTCCTTAAGCATTTTGAAAACCAAAGTATGTCTTATTCATCATTGTATCTCCAGTGCCTAGTAAAGTGCTTTGCCCAAAGTCAGATTTTTGTATGACTAGAGTTGCAATCAGAGGAATTGCAATTTTGTGTTGAGTGTTGAAGTACTGTGATATACTAAAAACAACAAATTTTTAAATTCTAAACATATTTCCTATGTTTATTCAGAAAATTATGAAATGACTTCAAGAATCATTCTGATCAAAACTCCCTGTGAAATCAATATATTTATGTGCTACTGTTCTCAATTGAGGAGGCCTGTAGGATAAGCACTGGACTGCTCCTTAGAAACCCTATACAGGATTGCTATGAATTGGAACCAACTCAATGGCACTTAATAACAACAACATTCTCAATTTTGGATGCTACTAGAACTTTGATGAGATTTTGAGTATTGAGGAAACTATTTGGCTAAAATGAATATAAGTCTCACTTCCATTTGAACTATTAAAATATTTCAGTATATCATTTTAAAGTTGAGCAAATTATACTTTTGAAACAGGAGATGGTTCTGGTCTTTCTCATCTAACTTTATCTATTTGACAGACTGACTTAGTGTTCATCCTTGCCTCTTTCATTAGCTAAGATCTTTTTTTTTTTTTAACCTCTGCAATTACTTTTATTGACTATTGAAGTTGCTAAGAGTTTTATCTTACGTGGATCCACAATCAACACCACCATAAACAGCTGTCAATAAATTAAACCATGTATTGCATTGGGAAAATCTGTTGCAACAGACCTCTTTAAAGTGTTCAAAACTAAAGAAATCACTAAGTTCCACCTGACCCAAGCCATGGTGCTTTCAATCCCCATATATGCATGCAAAAACTGAACAATGAATAAAGGAGACTGAATAATAATTAATGCATTTGAATTATGATATTGGTAAATAATATTGAATCTATCATGCACTGTCAGAAAAACAAATAAATCTGTATTGGAAGAAGTGCAGTCACTTTGTAGACCTCAGACTGGCAAGATTTCATGTCTCATACTTTCAATATGAGAGGGACTAGTTCCTCAAGAAGGACATCATAATTGATAAAGTAGAGGATCATCACAAAAAGGAAGTCCTTCAATGGGATGGAATGGCACAGTGGCTGCAATAATGGACTCAAACATAGAAATGATTTTGAGGATGGTGCTGAACTGAATGATTTTATTCTGATTTACATAGGGTCACTATGAGTTGAAACTGACTTGATAGTACTTAACAGCAACAACTTCTTTATCTATCTACATGTTAGTTATTCTGAGGACAGGGATGATGTTCTATTTATCCTCTGGAATATATAGCATGGTGACACGTAAATGGCCCTCGATATTAATAAAGTAAAAATGAACAAAATATAAGAAAAATGTACAAAAATGTTTGGAGAAAATTATATAACTGCTGTCAAGGGGGTAGGGGGAGGATATTTGTTTTTTATCACACATATGACCTTTCAGTAAGAAAATTAATTTTAACTATTGAAAAGAAGGCAGTGGCATACCAGTAAAGGAAATAGCAGATGTAAGAAAGTCCAGGGCATGTTTATGAAATAAAGAATAGTCGGCTTTTGCTGAACGCTGAGGTGAGTCTAAAAAATAAAAAAAAACAACTCAGCAACCAACCAATTGCTGTCGAGTTTTTCCCACTCATGGTGACCCTTTTGTATCAGAGTAGAATTGTGTTCCATAGAGTTGTTGATAGCTGGTTTTTTGTCATTATACCACTAGGCCTTTTTAATGAGACATGTCAGAGTGGACTTGAACCACTAATCTTTCTGTTAGCAGATGAGCAACATTAATAATTTGCATCATCCAGAGACTTTTAAAATTATTATTATTGTTGTTAGGTGCCATAGAGAAGGTTACAACTCAATTACCTTATGCACAACTGAACCAAACACTGCCCATACCTGAGCCACTCTCACAATTACTGTTACATTTGGACCCATTGTGGCTGCCATTGTGTCATTCTATTTTGTTGAGGGATCTTCCTCTTTTTTACTAACCCTCCACTTTTCCAAAGGAACTCTGGTAACAAGTGGTTGTGAATCGGGCTGCAAACCTTAAGGTCAGCAGTTTGAAACTACCAGCTGTTCTGCGGGAGAAAGATGAGACTTTCTGCTCCTGTAAAGATTTACAGCTTCGGAAATCCTGTACAGGGTTGCTATGAGTCGGAACCGACTCCACGGCACATAATTACCACTACTACCACTTTTCCAAGCATGATGTACTTCACTAGGAACTGGTCCCTCCTGATAATATGCCCAAAGTATGTTCAGATTAAGAAAGGTGTGCGACAGGGTTGTATTCTCTCACCATACTTATTCAACCTGTATGATGAGCAAATAATCTGAGAAGCTGGGTTCTAGAAGAAAAACGTGGCATCAGGATTGGAGGAAGACTCATTAATAATCTGCGATATACAGATGATACAACCTTGCTTCCTGGAAGTGAAGAAGACTTAAAATATTTACTGATGAAAATTAAAGAGCACAACCTTTGGTATGGATTGTATCTCAATGTAAAGGAAAAAAAAAATCCTCACCATTGGAACAATAAACAACATTCTTATCAACAGAGAAAGTTTGAATTTTCAAGGACTTCATTCTTCTTGGATCAACTATCAACACTCATCGAAGCAGCAGTCAAGAAATCAAAGGACATATTGCATTAGGCAAATCTGCTGCACAAGACCTTTTGAAAGTATTGAGGAGCAAAGAGGTCAGCTTGAAGATTAAGGTGCACCTGACCCAAGCCATGGTTTTTCAATAACCTCATATGCATGCAAAAGCTGGACAGTGTATAATAACAACCCTAGAAGAATTGATGCTTTTAAGTTATGGTGTTGGAGAAGAATATTGAAAGTGCCCTGGGCTGCCAAAAGAACCAACAAATCTGTGTTGGAAGAAGTGCAGCTAGAGTGCTCCTTTAAGGCCAAGATGGCCAAACTTTGTCTCTCATACTTTGGATATATGATTAGAAGGGACCAGTCGCTGGAGAACGATATCATGTTTGGTCAGGTGGAGGGTCAGAGAAAAAGAGGAATACCCCCAGCGAGATGGATTGGCCAAGTGGCAGCATCAATGGGCTCAAGTGTGGCAACGATAGTGAGGTTGGCCCAGGATCAGGCGGTGTTTTGTTCTGCTGTGCATAGGGTTGCTATGAGTTGGTACCAACTCAATGGCACCTAACAACAACAACTAGAGACAAAGTCTCACCATCCTTGCTTCTAAGGAGCATTTTGGCTGTACTTGTTCCAAAATAGATTTGCTTGGAAGTCCATAGTACTTACAATATTTTTTGCCAATACCATAATTCTAATGTATTGATTCTTCTATCGCCTCCTTTATTCACTGTCCAACTTTCACATACACATGAAGCAATTGAAAATGCCATGGCTTGGGTCAGGTGCACCTTGGTCCTCAAACTGATATATTTCAAACAATTTCAAGAGGTTTTTTTGTAGCAGATTCACCCAATTCAATACATTATTTGATTTCTTGACTGTTGTTACCATTAGTGATGATTGTGCATGCACCCAAACAAAATCAAGTCTTTGATAACTTCAATCTTTTTAAAATTTTAACATGATATTATTTATTGATAATATCAATATCAATTGTGAGGTGTTTGGTTTTTGTTTTTTCTTTACATTGTATATAATCCATACTGAAGACTGTAGCCTTTGATCTGCATCACATTTTAAATCTTCTTCACTTTCAGCAAGCAAGTCTGTATCATCTGTATAGCTTAGATTTTAATAAATCTTCTTCCAAACCTGATGCCATGTTGTTCTTCTTATAATCCAGCTTTTCAGATTATTTGCTAAGCATACATCTTGAATAAGTATGGTGAAAAGATGAAACCCTGGCACACACCCTTCCTGATTTTAAACCAGTGAGTGTCTCCTTGTTCTATTCTAATTACTGCCTATTGGTGTAAGTACAGGTTCATCATGAACACAATTAAGTCTTGCAGAATAAACATTTATCAAGATATTATCCATAGTTTATCACAACACCAGTCAAATGCTTTTGCATGGTCACTAAAGCACACGTAAACATCTTTCTAATATTCTTTGCATTCAGCCAAGATCCAACTGACATCAGCAATGATATTCCTAGATCCATTTCCTCTTCTGAATCCAGCTTGAATTTCTGACGGCTGCTTGTCAATGTTGCAACATAAATCTTAAATTATTTTCAGAAAAGTTTATTTTGCAAGTGGTATTAAAGACATTGTTTGATGATTTCCACATTTTTCTGAGTCACCTTTTTTTAGAAGGGGAACTAATATGAATCTCTTCCAATTGGTTTGTCAGGTAGCTGTCTTTCAGATTTCTTGGCATAGACAAATGAGCACTTCCAGTGCTGCGTCAATTTGTTGAAAGATTTCACCTTGTATTCTATCACCTCGTAGAGCCTTGTTTTTCACCAATGCCTTCAGTGCAGTTTGGGCTGCTTCTTTCAGTGCCATCAGTTCTTGATTATATGCTATCTCTTGAAATGGTTGAAGTTCAATCATTTCTTTTTGGTACAATGACTCTGTGTATTCTTCCATATTCTTTTGATATTTTCTGCGTCATTCAATATTTTACACATAGAATCCTTCAATATTGATTGAATTTTTTCTTCAGTTTTCTCAGCTTGATAAATACTAAGCATGTTCTTCCCTTTTGGCTTTCTTAATACAGGTCTTCGCACATTTCATTATAATACTTGAATTTTCTTCTTGAGTTGCCTTTTGAAATTTACTGTTCAGCTTTTTTACTTCCTCATATATTCCATTCAGCTTAACTTCTGTATGCTCAAGAGCAAGTTTGAGAGTCTCATCTGACAACTGCATTGGTCTTTTCTTTGTTGCTGTCCTTTTAATGACCTTTTGTTTTCTTTATGTATGATATTCTTGATATCATCCCACAACTCTTTTGGTCTTCAGTCATTAGTATCTAATGCATCAAATCTGTTCTTCAGATGATCTCTCAATTCAGGTGGTATATATTCAAAGTCATATTTTGGCTCTTGTGGACTTGTTTTAATTTTCTTTAGCTTAACCTGCATCTGAGTAATTGATGGTCTATTTTCACAGTCTATCCCTGGCCTTTTTTTTTTTTTTTTTTTTGGTTTATAATATGGAGCTTCTCCACCTCTCTTCCTAGAGATGCAGTTGATTTTATTCCTGTGTATTTCATATGGTAAGGTCCATGTGTATAGTCACCTTTTAGGTTGTTTAGTCACCTTTTAGGTTGTTTAGTGAATAAGCTGTTGGTCATGCAATCTCCAACATTGTTTCTATCACTAAGGCCATATTTTCTAATGACTGATTCTTCATTTGCGACTTTTACATTCCAATCACCAGTAACTATCAATGTGTCTTGATTATATATTTGATCAGTTTCTGACTGAAGAAAGTGGTAAATTTCTTCAGTTTCATCATCACTTGCTATAGTCATTGGTTCATATATTTGAATATTAGTGGTATTAATTGGTCTCCAACATTTGTTGTTTTATTAACTGCCACTGAGTTGATTCTGATTCATAGTGACCCTGTATAGGGTTTCCGAGGAGCTGCTGGTAGATTTCCACTGCCACTCGTGTAGTTAGCAGTCCAGTACTTATCCTATAGCATGACACCAGGACTCTGGTCTTCTTCGTAGATGCATGGATACTAACCTATCACACAAAGTGTTGTACTACAAAACAGATGATGATTTTTTTTTAAATTGTGAATGTGATACCATTCCTCTTCAATTTGACGATCTCAGCATGGTAAACCATATAACTGTAGGATTTTAAATGTCCAATACCCGTCCTTTTCAGCTCACTAATGCCTAGGATATTGATCTTTATTTCATTTCATTTTTGACAACTACCAATTTCCCTTGATTCATACTTCATACGTTCCATGTTGCCATTATTGATGGATGTTTGCAGCTATTTCTTCCCATAAGTGAGTTGTTGTTAAATGCTGCTGAGTCTGTTTAATGCATAATGATGCTGTATAGGGTTTCTGAGGAGTAGCTGGTGCATTTGAACTGCTTACCTTGTCATTCAAATCAACTTTATGGTCGAGTGCATATTCTACAATGCTACACCAGGACTACTATAAATGAATAGAGGAAATAAAAAAACCAAAAACTAGATTGAGGTGTTCAGACCTAGGTAACTGGTAGGTATTAAAGAGCCTTGACTATATGAGTAATACGGACAAAGTAGATAGTCAAGACAGGGATTAAAAACTCAAATTAGAAAAAATAAATGTCATAGAAACACCCTAATAATAAAGAAAATTATGTATTTAAATGAAGTACAATATACTTTTGTAAAAGTCCTTTTGAGTGACTGTTGCTAAGATAAGCCCTGAGACTATCCTTGAAAATGCAAAGGAAGAAATATTTATTTAATGCATATATCAGGCTCTTTATCTCCATTTACCATATCACATATCAAACCTCAAAAATCAGTGCAATGCATATGTTCTCACTTGTTTACAAATGAGAAAACTAAGCCTCAGAAAAATTAAGTAATTTACAAAAGATCACACTTACAGAAATTGTCAGGACCTGGATTCTATTGTATTCCTGTCTCTTCAGTAAACCTAATGTATTGACTTAATTGTTTTCCTACAAATTATAGATGACTGTTGTTATTGTTAGTTACCTTTGAGTGGATTTCATCTACAGGAGTCCAATGTGTACAGAATACAACTGTTTCATAGTATTTTCAAGACTGTGATCTCTGTAAGGAGATCACCAGTCCTGTCCTCCTAGGCACATCCTATTGTTGTTAAGTGCTATTGAGTTGGTTTCAACCCAGAGTAACCCTGTATAGCATTTCTGAGGAGCAGTTGGTGGGTTTGAACTGCCGACCTTGTGGTTCAAACTGATCTTGCAGTGGTGGATAAACCAGGACTCTAGGCAGATTTAAAGTGCCAATCTTACAGCTATTAGCCAAGTTTTTAGCAATTTGTGCCACCCAGGGACTTTATGCAGATGAATAGTCCTGCTTGAATAATATTTCAGAAACTTTAAATAATTTATGCTGATTTTCTTCATTTAATTTATCCTCAAGGCACTTGATTAAAAATCAAGTGATATTAATACCTCATGTAGATTATAGGTATTTGTCACACATGACAAGAATTGCTTATTCTTCTGAGGTATTTTCATTTTTAAAAATGCATTAGGGTACGTTTTGGGTTCTGAGACTTAAGCTGAACTATGGAGTCCTGGTGTGGCACTGTGAGCTAATGAGTCAGACTGCAAAGTCATTTGAACTGCAAGCTCCGTGGTTCAAGCTAACCAGTGGCTCCTTGGAAACCCTATACGGGGTCACTATGGGTTGGAATCGACTTAAGAGCCCTTAACAACAAAATTTAAGCATAAAGAAAAAACATGATTTTCAATAAGATCATGAACGTCAGTTTATTTGTAATAATGTAAGGCTTTCATTGTTGCCTTTAATTTATGACTCAAAATTCTTCAACTATCCATTTTTGTTTCTATGCTTTTGAAATAAAAATGATTTCTTCCTCTGTATTTCTTTAAAATTTTTATTTAAAAGGTGACAATGTTTTATGCAATTTACATTCATTAAACTTTTCAAGACCCATTGTGAATGCTTTCAACAATACTTTTTTTTATCTGCACAGTGATTTTCTAAGGAGAATGTTGCCTATTTACTAATATTATTTAAAGCTATTTACCATTATATAGATACTATCCTTAGTAACATAGACAATGTATAAATACTTGTTTCAGAATTTTGACACATTAAGTTTTTCTCATATATATATCAGTGTATGCTATTTATTGATGTATATTAATTCTACATTATATTTTTCTTAATTACAAATATTTAGAATTGTAATTTTCAACATAAGTTGATGCTTTGCCCAAGGACTTCACATTAATTGGTAAAGCTCTGGAATCTAGATAGTTTTCATATGGTATTTACCATAAAATCCAGATAGGTGGCTTAGGATGTTCCTATACAGAGTCATTACTGAAGAGTATACATTCAATATTCCTCACAATAAATAATATAGAAATTAAGTAGTTCCATACATATATGAAGTTTTTTGCTACCACAAAGATTTACTTCCTGGGAAACCCTATTGTTAAGTATCATCGAGTCAGTACTGATTCATAACACCCCGTATAGAAAACCCTCAGAACTGACTCCATGGCACTTAACAAACTTACCATGTCACTATGAGTCAGAACCAACTCAATGGCACTTAACAAGAGCTGTATACCAAACGGCCACCACTCATCTGTCAGTTTGTTGTACTGTGGTGGCTTGTGAGTTGCTGTGATTCTGAAAGCTATGCCACTAGTATTTTAAATACCAGCAGGGTCACCCATGGTGGATAGGTTTCAGATGAGCTTCCAGACAAAGACAGACTAGGACGAAGGAGTGACAAACTACTTCCAAATATTTAGTCACTGAAAACCTTATGAAGAGCAGAAAAACACTATCAGATATCGTGGCAGAAAATGAGCCCCTCAGGTTGGAAGGCACTCAAAATGTGACCAGGGAAGAGCTGCCTCCTCAAAGTAGAGTTGACTGTGATGATGTGAATGGAGTAAAGATTGTGGGAGAAAAGCCGTCAGGACCTTCATTTGCTGATGGGGCACAACTCAAAATGAAGAGAAACAGCTGTAAACATCCATTGAAAATTGGAACATGGAATGTACTAAGTATGAATCTGAGAAAATTGGAAGTTGTCAAAAATGAAATGGAATGCATAAAAATCAATATCTTAGCCATTAGTGAGCTGAAATGGACTGGTATTGGCCATTTTGAATCTGACAATCACATGGTTTACTATGCAGGGAATGACAAGTTGAAGAGGAATGGTGTTACATTCATTGTCAAAAAGAACATATCCAGATCAGTCATGAAGTAAAACACTGTCTGTGATAGGATAATATCCATGCACCTACAGAGAAGCCCAGTTAATTCCACTATTATTCAAATTTATGCACCAACCACTAAAGCCAGTGAGGATGAAATAGAAGAATTTTACCAATTTCTTCAATCTGAAATCGATCAAACATGCGGTCAAGATGTATTGATCATTACTGGTGATTGGAATGCAAAGGTTGGGAGCAAAGAGGAAGGATCAGTAGTTGGAAAATATGGCCTTGGTGATAGAAATGATGCTGGAGAACGCATGACAGACTTCTCAAAAATAAATGATTGTTCATTTCAAATACCTTCTTTAGACAACATAAGGACAACTATACACATGCCAGATGGAATACATCGAAATCAAATTGACTACATTTGTGGAAAGAGATGATGGAAAAGCTCCATATCATCAGTGAAAACAACAAGGCCAGGGGCAGACTGTGGAACAGACCATCAATTACTAATATGCAAATTCAAACAGAAGCTTAAGAAAATGAAAAAAAAAAGCCCATGAGAGGCTAAATATGGCCTTGAATATATCTACCTGAATTTAGAGACCATCTGAAGAACAGATTTGAGACATTAAACATTAAACACCAAAGACCATAAGAGTTGTGGGATGACATCAAGAACATAATACATGAAGAAAGCAAAAAGTCATTGAGAAGACAAGAAAGAAGGAAAAGGTCAAAATG
>NW_006408566.1:1138884-1249383 GCF_000296735.1 Chrysochloris asiatica | reverse complement strand
TATTGCATTAGGCAAATCTGCTGCACAAGACCTTTTTAAAGTGTTGAAGAACAAAGATGTCAGCTTGAGGACTAAGGTGCACCTGACCCAAGCCATGGCATTTTCAATAACCTCTTTGCATACGAAAGCTGGACAGTTACTAAGGAAGACCGTTAAAGAATTGATGCCTTTGAGTTATGGTGTTGGAAGAGAATATTGAAAGTGCCATGGGCTGCCAAAAGAACCAGTAGATCTGTTTTGGAAGAAGTCCAGCTAGAGTGCTCCTTGGAGGTCAAGATGACCAAACTTTGTCTTTCATACTTCAGAGGTGAATTAAATAAACTACTGGGAAATCGATTCTATAGAATGCATTGGTGTATTTAAATGATCAGACAGGACTTTAAAAAGTAGGTTATAGCCTATTTGAGTAGAATAGTGCTTGTTTGATTTTCCCTAATCTAGGTATTAGAATCTATATCTAATTGTGATATAATTGCTATTTTTTAGTTCTGAATTTTCTACATATATTAATAGGGTCCTCACAGGAACTCTTTGAAGTGGTTGCTTTTGTTGTGTGTCATGGAGTCAATTCCAACTCGTTGGAACTCTACAGGACAGAATAAAACAGTCCCATAGGTTTCCTAAGCTATACTCTTTACTGGAAAAGATTGCCAGGTCTTTTCTCCTATGCAGCAGCTGGTAGATTCTAACAACCAACCTTTCAGTTAGGAGCCCAGAGCATAAACATTGTGCCACCAAGGCTCCTCATTTTATACATGAGGAAACAGAAACACAAAGACAAAATTTGCCCAAGGTCACGTAATGAGGTGAGGAGGAAGGATTTGAACCCTGAAAGCCTGTCTGCTCTGAAGCTTTGTTCTTAACTTTTATGACATGACTGAGTAGAATCCACCCAAACTAGATCGAAGCTTTGAGGGTATGTTATGACACTTTAAAGGTTTGAATACATATACAACAGCATTTAGTAAAATGCCCTATCTTTTTTCAAAAAAGCAGTTTTTTTGAAGTAATTAGACAGATAGATAGATAGACAGACAGACAGATCGACAGATCACCTACAGAAATTTCTTTGTGCTCCTTGGTAATACCACCCTGCTACCCACCCAGACAAACACTGATCTGCTTCTTATCACTATACATTACTTGACATTTTCCAGAATTTCATATAAATATAATCATACAGTGAGTACTCCCTTTAATCTGGCTCCTTTATTATTTTGAGATTCATTCATGCTGCAACATTTGTCATTTCTTCACTGCTGAGTAGCATTCTATTATGTAAATAAAGCACAGTTCATTTACCCTTTCCCCTTTTGATGGATATTTGGGTTGTTTTCAGTTTGGGGGCTATTACAAATAGAACCACTGTAAACTTTCATGTACAAAGGTTTGTATGACTGTTAAAGGAAAGAAGTCAGGCACAATAAATATATAATTCAAGACTCTACGAGTAATAAGTTTTCATGTTTTTATAGTATACGTGCAGCAAAATTAAGTTATGATATCAGAAGCTATAATAATGGCTATCCTTTAGAGCAGGGATGGTGAACCTTTTTTCTGCCAAAATTTATAACATCATTCATGGGCATACAAAATTATCAACTTAAAAATTAGCCTGCTGTATTTGGTCAAACAATTAATTAACTCGCCTCTAATGTGATAGCAAGAGTGAATCCTGGTGTAGTGCTGTAGGATAAGCACTGGACTGCAAGGTCAGTTTGAACTACAAGATTGGTGGTTCAAACTCACCAGCTGCTCCTCAGAAACCCTATACAGTTGTTTTGAGTCAGAACATCATGAAAAAAAACAAAATTCCTTGATGTAACTTTCCTAACCTTTTTCTCATCAATGCAGTTTTCAATTTTCTGAAAACTTCATTATAATTGTTGTTGTTGTTAGGTGCCATTGAGTCGGCACCAACTCCTGGAGACCCATGCACAACAGAACAAAACACTGCCCAATCCTGGGCCAACCTCACAATTGTTACCACACTTGAGCCCATTGATGCTGCCACTTTGCCAATCCATCTCACAGGGGGTCTTCCACTTTTTCTCTGACCCTCCACCCTACCAAACATGATATCCTTCTCCAGTGACTGGCTCATCCTGACAATAAGTCCAAAGTATGAGAGAGGAAGTTTGGCCATCCTGGCCTCCAAGGAGCACTCTGGCTGCACTTCTTCTAACACAGATCTGTTTGTTCTTTTAGCAACCCATGGCACTTCCAGTATTCTCCTCCAACACCATAACTCAAAAGCATCAATTCTTCTACTGTCTTCCTTATTCACTGTCCAGCTTTCACATGCATATGAGCTTATTGAAAACACCAAGGCTTGGGCCAGGCACACCGTAGCCCCTGTAATTGTCCTTTGAGAAAATCTATCAAGAGGTACCTATTTGGAATTCCAAAAAGCAGTTGCTGTAACCCTCAGAGCTGACCTCTCTGCCTTGGATTTAACAGGTCCAGCATATCCCTTCAGAAGCCACTGTTGTTATTGGACCTTGTGCTGGATCAGAATGGTAAATCTAAACATATCCCCAGTTACAATGCATTTCACAAAATTAAATTCATTAGCTTCTATTTTTTAAAAAAAGTCTAATGGAAATAGCAGTTCTTTGAGCCAGCTGATCTTTGCACAATGCTTTTGACAACATGGGAGAAAGATAAGGCTTTCTACTCCCGTAAAGATTTATACCCTCGGAAACCCTGTTACAGGGTCGCTATGGGTCGGAACCGACTCGATGGCACTTAGCAACAACAACAACACAATAGTAAGGAAGGAGCTCTGGTAGCGTAGTGGTTACGAATCGGTCTGCGAACTGCAAGGTCAGCAGTTCGAAACTACCAGCTGTTCTGTGGAAGAAAGATGAGGCGTTCTGCTCCCATAAAGATTTACAGCCTCAGAAACCCTGTACAGGGTCACTATGAGTCAGAACCTACTCCACAGCACACAGCCACCACCACCACAAGAGTAAGGAGTCCTGGTGTGGCACTTCAGGTTAATACACTGGACTTCAAGGTCAGTTTGAACCACAAGGTTGGAGGTTCAAACTTACCAGTCACTCCTCAGAAACCCTATACAAAGTTGGTACAAGTCGGAATCGATTAGACTGCATTTAACAACAATTAAGAGTAAGGCAAGTGTATCACTGAGAAAACTGTCCTGCAGCCACAGAAAACGTAACATAGAAACATGTTTAAACACATTGTTTAGAATAAACCTATGCATGTTTGAGCAGCAACCCTATTAGTAATGCCTTTTTCTTACTCTTGTGAACTTGATAGGTGATAAAATTTGAACAAGTGTTTTCAGTGAAATAGGTATAAGCTCAATATTTCAGCTTGTCTGAAAATTTCACTCCTGATAGTCCTCATACAGATCAGCTAAGCATGTATTTATGTTGATTATAAGGAATAATAAATTGCAGCAATGTCCTCAGATGAGTCAAGCTCTCCAAGATTCATAAGTAAAATTAAAGACATGCAAAGATTTCTACTAGTCATTATCTAGCTTCTTACATAACGTCAGAGATGATTTTGAAAACACTACAACACAGATACTGTCAAATACTGGTTATCAAGCAGCTCACCATCATTGAAGCATTAGAGAGAAACAAGTAAATGATGGAAGTGCTTCAGAAATATCATTGAATGCAGATCAATTTTACAGAACCACACACTATACTTGATGTACTTGAATCTAGTATGAAAAGAAAAATAAAGTGTAGAAAGTTCTGTCAGAAAGATTTTCTTCTTAAACAATGTAGATACACAGGCGATGAATGCATGAAGGCATCCAGGAAATTAGTGCAGGTTTATCCCAATTGTTATTGTAATTGTTTGGTGCCATCCAGTCATTTCCTATTCATAGCAGTCCTATGTACAACAGAATGAAACACTGACTGCTCTTGCATTATCCTCACAATCGTTGATACACTTGAGCCTATTGCTGCTGCCATTATGCTAATCCATCTCATTGGGGATCTTCCTATTTTTTGCTGATCCTCCATTTTACCAAGCATGATGATATCCTTCTTCAGACACTGGTTCCTCCCAATAACATGCCTCAAGTGATTAAGTCTCTTCATTCTTGCTTCGAAGGAGTATCTTGGTTGTTCTTCTTCCAACACAGATTTGTTTGTTCTTCTGGAAGTCCGTGGTACTTTAATATCCTTTACCAACAATACAACTCAAATACATCAATGATCTTCCTTATTCATTGTCCAAATTTTGCATGGAAATAAGGCTATTGATAACACCAAAGCTTGAGTCAGGAGCACCTCAAACTGACTTATTTGCTCTTGAACACTTTAAAGAGGTCTTGGGCAGCAGATTGGTCCAACTTTTTTGTTGATTTTTTGACTGCTGCTTCCATGGATGTTAATAGTGGATCAAAAAAGTGAAGTCTTTGACAACTTTAATTTTTTTCCATATATCATAATGTTATGTATTGATCCAGCGGTGAGTATTTTTATTTCCTTTACATTGAGCTGCAACCCATGCCAAAGACAGTGGCCTTTGATCTTTATCAGTTCGTATTTTAAGTTCTCTTCGCTTTCAGCAATCAAGGTTGTATCATCTGCATATCAAAAGTTGGTAATGAGTCTTTGTCCAATTCTGATGCCACATTCTTCTTCATATAAGTATGGTAAAAGAATGCAACACTGGTGCACCAAGTTTACCTTTGGGACCAGGAATATCATTGCTGATATCAGATGAATCTTGACTAGAAACAGAAAATACCAGAACAATGTTTACTTGTGTTTATCATTTATGCAAAGGCATTTGACTATGTGAATCATAACAAGTTGAATTGCCTATTACTGTAAAATAGACATACATGTGTGATAGAAATGAATATTGGAAGTTATGATTACAGAGAGCTTGCAAGCCTGCCTTCAGCCTATACTAATTTGCTAATCTAAAAGGGGAGTTAGAATTTGCATAGAAAAAATAAGCTTTTTAGTTTAAGCCTTTGTAGCATTTGAGGCTTTAGGTGGAATCCTGAGCCCCACCCAGATCCTTCTGAGTTGGGACATTTGCATTTGAAAAGACATGCAGACCAACCTAGAACTGCTGGGAGAACAAGAGTTATATGATTGAAAGAAAGCAGAAAAAAATGGATAGTTTCACATTTTGAGTTTCAGCGGCATCAAGGTAAGAACAGTCAGTCCATCAGAGAAAAACCCCTAGTAGGACTGAAAGTTAAAGGGAACTGGATAATCATATGCTCTCTGGTGACCACCTGGCTCTACATGTGAGTGAAATTGGGGGAAATGCAGCAATGAAGATAAGGCTGAGTTTGGACATATTCTATTGGTACCCTTTAACGTTGAGATAAGAGGAGTGGGAAGGCTGGTTGATCTGAAGTTTAGTGAATTGTGTGAACTCCTGAGCCCATAGGCACTGATGTAGCCCATGGAGGCTAGTGCTGAGAGTGATGGTACCAGCAGGTTTGAAGTGCAGGGAGATGTATGTAAATTCCCAAACTTGTAACTGGTAGCCATTTGACCTTGGATGGCTAGGATTGACTAGAACCTGATCAAATGAAGATAAAGACGTTGGATACTCTGAACAAGTGTCAATCGCTACAATTTGATGAACTGGAATTTTGCTTATGGATGCAGTTGCTCAAAATTCCAATTGGAATGGAAGACTCTTCAGATCAAGGAACATGTTTGTCTGCCCAGTGTACTGGGTTGATTGTTGTTGTTAGGTGCCATTGAGTCACTACCAACACATAACAACCTATGCACAGCAGAACAAAACACTGCCTGATCCTGGGCCAACCTCACTACTGTTGCCACGCTTGAGTCCATTGATGCTGCCACTTGGCCAATCCATCTCTTCTTCTCTGGCCCTCCACCTTAGGGATGGGCAATTTAGACATTGTTATTCTTGTTATGTGCCGTCAAGTTGGTTCTGACTCATAACAACCCTGTGTAGGTTTCTGAGAAGTGGTTGGTGAGTTTGAACAACCCACCTTGAAGTTCAAATAGACTTTAAAGTACAGTACTTATCCTATGACCACACCAGGGCTCCAGTTTAAATCTTAGCTATTAAAAATGGGGGCTATAAAGGAATGAAGTGGTTGTCTTACAAGTTTTCATGGGTGTGCTTAGTTTTAGAAAGAGGGGAAAAGGAGAATCTCCACTGACTAGTTTTCCTATTTTCCAGATGAGTCTGTTTATTCCCATGGTGATAAATCCTAATATAGGCATAGTTAGCTCTATGATGAGCAGCTATGAGCACCAATCAATTGAAGGGCTGTTTCCTTGGTGTGGCCTTCTCCCAATATAATGGACATACTAGAGGAACTCTCTTTCTTCTGCTGGGGACCTGGGTCTCTACAATTATAAGCTATTTCCTTGGTATTAAATTTTTATATATGCACATATATATGTTTCGCTGGTTTTGCTTCTCTAGAAAACCTGGCCTAAGACAGTAAACCAGTCCTAAAACAGGATAAAACCCTGGGGCACACCTTTCCTGATTTTAAACTATTCAGTATCCCCTTGTTCTGTTTTAAAGACTGCCCCTTAACATATGTATAGGTTCCTTATGAGCACAATTAAGTCTTCTGGAATTCCCATGGTTTGTTTGTTCGTTTGAAACTTTTTATTGTGAATTGAGTAAGATCAACAATTTTACATCCAACTTTGTTTTATCTCAATGACTGGAATCCCCTCAATGTAACACTTTCTCCTGGTGGCTCCTATTTCCATTCTGTCCTCCTTCCCAATCCTGCTGAACATTATCCTCAGGTAAATGTTATCCTTTTGATCTTAAATGATTGACCATTCATGGTGAGCATATCTCACTGGTGTTATTGTCCTCACAATATATTTATCAACTGCTTAGTTGAAAATTGGACTGCGAGGGTGAGTTCTCTTCCATAATTGAAGGGTGGCTGAGGCTCATAGTCTCAGGTTCTCCCAGTCTCTTTCTGATTAGTAGGCCTGATATTTGTTTTTAATTTGAGTTTTGTTCTACATCCTGGACCATATAATATGATCCCTTTCAGAGTAGTGGTAGCTGGGCACCATGCAGGTCTTCTGGACTCAGAATCATGGAGACTGATGTTCACTTGCTCCATTCATCCATTGGACTAATTGATTCCAAGCATCTTCAGCTTTCATCACTCTTTTTTTTCTTCCGCACATCGAGAGACCAGTAGTTGAACCTTACATGGCTGTTAGTGAGCTGTTAAGATCCCATTGCTATTCACCAAAGCAGGATGTAGAAAAATGTCTTTGTGGACTATGTTATGCCAATTCACCATCCTGTTCTTTGTGGGGCATATCGCCATCGCAACACTCAACTCTGCCAATGTAGAACAAAGGCAGTCATAGACAATGTGTAAACAAATGAACTTGACTGTGTTCCAATAAGTGTGGACTTATGGGCACAGATTTGAATTTTATGTAATTTTTATATGTTACAATTTTTTTTTTTTTAACCACTGAAAACTGTTTTAAAAAAAAAATCTAGTTTGCAGGCCATATAAAAACAGGCAACAAGCCAGATTTAGCCTCAAGGCCATGATTTGCCAACTCTTTCTCTAATTAATTTGTGATGCTACTGATAAAAACCTGTCACCCACATGAATGGCACAGAGACAGAAACAGTAATGTTAACTGGTTCAGAACACATGGTATGGAACGAGACATCACCGTAACAGAAGTTTCATTATATATAGGTCCTTATCTTAAACTTAAAACATTTACTGATGAAGATCAGAGAGCACAGCCTTTGGTATGGATTACATCTTAATGTAAAGAAAACAAAAATCTTCACCACTTGACCAATAAACAACATTCTTATCAACGAAGATTGATGTTGTCAAGGACTTCATTCTTCTTGGATCAACTATCAACACTCATAGAAGCAGCAGTCAAGAAATCAGATGACGTATTGCATTAGGCAAATCTTCTGCACAAGACCGTTTTAAAGTGTTGAAGAGCAAAGATATCAGCCTGAGGACTGAGGTCCGCCTGATCCAAGCCATGGTATTTTCAATAACCTCATATGCATGCGAAAGCTGGACAGTGAATAAGGAAGACTATAGAAGAATCAATGCTTTTGAGTTATGGTATTGGAGGAGAATATTGAAAGTGCCAAGGGCTGACAAAAGTGCCATGGGATGACATCCGTTTTGGAAGAAGTACATCCAGAGTGCTCCTTTGAGGCCAGGATGGCCAAACTTCGTCTCTCATACTTCGGACATATTGTCAGGAGGGACCAGTCACTGGAGAAGGATATCATGTTTGGTAAGGTAGAGGGTCAGAGAAAAAGAGGAAGACCCCCACCAAGATGGATTGGTCAAGTGGCAGCATCGATGGACTCAAGTGTGGCTACAGTAGTAAGGTTGGCCCAGGATTGGACAGTGTTTTGTTCTGCTGTGGGTCGGTACCAACTCTATGGCACCTAACAACAACAATCTTAAACCTGGTGTGGCACTACAAGATAATGCACTGGACTGCAAAGTTGGTTTGAGTCAAAAGGTCAGCAGTTCAAACCCACAAGTTGCTTCTTGGAAATCCTATACAGGGCTGCTATGGTTTGGAACTAACTCAATAGAACTTAACAACAACATAAACCTGAATTCCTGGTGTGGTGCTGCAAGATAAGCCCGAACTGCTAACTACAAGGTCAGTGTTTCAAATCCACCAGCTGTACTTAACAACAACAGCATCATACACCTGAGAATCTACTTCTATTTTAATTGCTTTTAAATGAATACTGGCAAACTTTACTTATATTTCTTTTTTCTTCTTCTTATTTTTGATATTCTAGGACTAACTTCTTCACACAGATTTTTTTAAATTATAATCTACTACTCCAGTTCATATGATAACCCTCATATAGAGTTTACACAATCCACAAACGTTAGTTTCGATGGGGTTTTTCTTATTTGCTTGTTTGTTTTAATCTATAGAAACTATTTTAAAATATTTTTGGTAACAACAATATTATTCAAAGAGGCCAAATCATAACAATTATTTTTCTCAACAATTCCTCATAAACATGCAGTTATTCTCGGTTGTATTTTTTCATATCTGAAGAATCCTCTGAAGTGTATTAAATAAGACTATAGTTAGTGTCATGACCTCCAAAGCTAAATCTACTAAGGAATGTCTCCCATAAGAGAACCAGATCATTTAGGATACTAAAAATGGCTCAATATAACTATAGATTACAATGTGTTTGGGGAGGTTGCAGTCTATGATACTAGAAAGGAGTCCTTGTGTGGCGGTTTAACATAAGCATTAGACTGCTAACCACAAGGTTAGCTAGTGGTTCAAACCCACTAGCCACTCCTTGGGAACCATATACAATGTTGTTATAAGTCAGAACCAACTTGACCGCACTTAACAACAACACTAAAAAACTATTATAATGAATCTTGAATCCAATGCTAAGAAATTTGGGCCTTTTCTTGAAATCATATAACTTTTGAACCCAGAATGACATGACCAAATTATTTTGAGAATTACTCCAGTGATGCGACAAGATGGAACTGAAACTGTTAGTGAACTGGCTGTTACAATGGCCTGCGTTACCCTAACCCAAGTTAGAGAATAGCAGAGAGGATGAAAAGGGCACAGACATTCAAATGAAATAATGGAGATATGCTCACAGCTGGGCCAATAAACAATACCATATATCTAAAGGCAAGATGAAATTTGTCAAAGATTTCATTTTACTTGGTTCCACAATCAATGTTCATGGAAGCAGTAGACAAGAAATTAAATGATGTATTCCATTGAGTAAATCTTCTGCAAAAGACTTCTTTAATGTGTTAAAGAGCAAAGATGTCACTTTGAGAAATAAGATGAGCCTGGCCTGAGCCATGTTATTTTCAATTGCTTTGGGTGCTGTGGAAGCTGAATGAATAGTGAATAGGAAGACAAAGAAATGAAGCATTTGAATTGTGGTATTTGTGAAGAATATTGAATATACCAGGGACTTCCAGAGGAATGAACAAATCTGTTCGGTTAGAAGTCTGGCCAGATTGTATCTTGTAAGTGATGATAGCAACTTCATCTCTAATACTTTGGGTGTGTTATTAGGAGGGAATGTCCTAGAGAAGGACATCCGGCTTGGTAAAGACAAGAGTCACTCAGAAGAGGAAGACCTTCAATGAGATTAAATTAAAAAGTGGCAGCAAAAATTGCTCAAATACAGCAACAAGTATGAGGATGGTGTAGGACCTGGCAGTGTTTCATTTTGTTATACACAGGTTTGTGATGTGTCTGAACAACTAGATGACACCTAACAACAATAACAATTTAGAGAGTGATGGAGAAAATTGGACTGATTTCCAAGCTTTAACTTTAGGCTATTGGGAAGATAGTGGAAACATTAATCAAAATAGGAAATACAGAATAAAGAGACAAGCCCTTTTTGCTATTACCTCATTGGGACATTCAGCTATTCCTTTCATTATATTAGGAGAGGACTATATCTTCTGATTTTGTCACTGATCATTTCTCTATGGAGAAGGACATCATGCTTGGAGAAGTGGAGGGGCAATGAAAAGAGGAAGATACCCAACTGGATGGATTAACACACTGGCCAAAACAATGGGCTCAAGCGTAACAACAACTGTAAGACTGGCACAGGACTGGGCAGCATTTCGTTCTGTTGTGCACAGAGTCTCTGCAAGTGGGAACCAACTTGATGGCACTAACAACACCAATTTCTCTTTGCCCCTAAGAATGAGGTCTTGCTGAACAGTGGAAAGGCCAAATATAGATTTACACTGGGAGCATAATTTATGCCACCCTTTCAGGTGAATTAGTACTCTTCTGAATCAGGAATTCATGCTAATGAAACCATGAACTTATCTGACCACTTCATGTTCCAAAGAACTTTATTAAGGAAATACCTTGCTATTTCTAGAAAATGGCACATACTTACTTTAACACTTAGGTGTATGTTGATGCTCATGTCATTGACTTTGTTTTGAATTCCCTCCTGCCTTCTCTATCTGCTGAACGCTTCATCCCTTAAAAATGAATTTCCTTGCATAATGTAAGTTTTCATCTCAATTTTGGAGATGATTAAGAGGTACTTGAGGTATATTATTATTATCATTTTCAATGAGAAAACTTCTGTGACTTTTATTTTAGGATGGCACTCTCCTAGATTTAGTCTGTTGTTATATGCCCTTGAGTCAGTTCTGACTCATAGTGACCCTGTGGATTTGAACTGCCAACCTTGTGGTTAACAATCCAGTGCTGAACCTACAGCACCACACCATAATTTACATATCCCTCGGGTCATATTGAAAAGTAAATGTGCAGCGGGATTGGGGTCACAGCCACCTATTGAACACAAATTAAGTGGAATCACAGCATCTCTGTAAGTGGCTATGGGACGGTAATTTACAGGAAGCCAAGGAGGTGTTACTTCAGGTTCTACTAGCAAAGCTCCTGATGAAACTGTTGGGTAATCAATTTTCTATATGGGAGATTGGAACCTAGTTTTAGTCATTTACCTACTTCACATCAATGGCAAAGGAAAAAGTGGTGCAATCATACAACCTACTGAGTAACTATGGCCAGCCATTCATCAGATCCTTGATTGGATACTTATGACCTCAGACATGTTTCTGTAAAAAGAATTTAAAATCAAGCTGTCTATGCACCTATCAAGAACAAAGAGAATAGGTTAAATCAACCCAGGGCAAGGAATTAAATCCTTCAGCAATTCTAATCCACATTAGGTTTTTCAACAGTATCTACATCTAAAGCAACAGCACATGAGAACTGATTGTCTCCTATACAGTAAAATCTTAATTTTGGAATTACTGGTAATGATATTAATGTGAAATAACTAAAACAAAGAACAAAAGGCTCTATTTTAACTAGTAGTTTCCAACAAAGAACATTTTCTTGAGAGACCGAACTTATAACTTCATTTTGGAATTGTTTCTCTACCACATAAGGGCTTTTTCCCCTAACATTTAAAGAGCAAGATTAAGTTAGAAGATGTTACATGAGGCAGCTGTAGAACTTGATCTTCCAAGTGCCTGGAATACCTTCATTGAGTTCAATCATCATAATGTGGAATTGCCATGATCTCACTCAAGGATTTCTAATTGCTCTCAGTAAAAAGTGCATCCCTGAGTACATTTTAATTTTTTCTAACTGGATTTATTGTCTGTTTTCTTTGTAAAAGCAGTACAATAAATGATTTATTTAAAAACCTAAAAAAAAAAAATGAACTCCAATATTATCTATGAAGAAATAGCTATGAAGCTATTTCTAGGAGAGACCCTGAATTACAAGTTCTCATAACAATCAAATTTGTTCTGTGTAGTATGAATCAAAGTTTTGATCAATTTGTACATTAATTGCAGAATTACTTAACTCTGAATTTTCTAATAGAATGTTCGTACCAAAAAGTCAGGAACTGTGTCTGTTTTGTTAATCTTGAAACACTCTCAGACACAGAGTAAGAACTCAAAAGAATCATTGTTAATACTACTTGAAAGAATTTATGAACACTCCACTAGATTGTGAAGTACCCGAAGGTAAGAGCCATGTCTAAGTCACCAGCCTGTAACCCAGTATCTAGCATTTAATTTTTGGCACTCTAGGATAAGTATTGGACTGCTTACTGCATGGTCAATGGTTAAAACCCACCAACCACACTTGGGAAATCTTACATATGTCACCATGAGTTGGAACCAACTCAATGGCACGTACCAACAACAATGCATATCTATTAAATGAGTAGAAAATATTTTTGTAAACTAAGTTTAAAGGCTTAATTTAGAGAGAATTTAGGGATTGAAATGTCAATATAGCATAAAAGTAAAGATTTTAGATAATCACTTTTCTATTTTGGCCACAATGTTGTTGTTGTTAAGTGCCGTCAAGTCGTTTCAGACCCATAGCAACCCTGTACAGCGTTTCCGAGGCTGTAAATTTTTACGGGAGCAGAAAGCCTCATCTTTCTCCCACGGAACAGCTGGTAGTTTCGAACTGCTAGCCTTCAGATTCACAGCCCGATTCGTAACCACTACGCTACCAGAGCGCCTTAGTAGCAAAGATTTGAGGAATTGTACCCTTTCTCCTCTTTGGACTCTCAGCTAAATATTTTGTCAGATTGACACAAATCAATCTCTATACAATAAAACTTAGTTTCAGAAATATAATTTTTGCTAGAGTAGGTTGAAAAGCAGTTTAACAACTATTTGAAAGTAAGGTTCACTTTATATAAGTATCTATAAACATACTGCAATTAGATTTCAGTGGCTTTTGCAGTTCTATGATTAAGTTGAATTTCAGTACAAGGCACATTTCACAATAGTTTCATTTAGAGTATATTTCTCACCCACTGTTGCTTTTATTTTACAGTTCATTATTTCTGATACCTATTTGATTATATGTTATTTCACAGCTTCCAAGTACTGATTGTTTCAATCATATTTTAGCATGATAACCTTTATGCCACAGTATACCCATGGGGAAAAATCATTCATGGTGAAGGTCAATCAGAAATTTATCCTAAGTGGAATGTTCTCAAATTGCTATTTTAAATGACCATATGCAGCTTTAAGAACACATTGTTTTAATTGTTTTAAAAAAACTAATTTTGATTATATATTGCAAGATGGATATTATTGATAAATATTATTGCTAGATGCTCAAGAAACCCTGGTGATGCAGCGGGTTAATCATAGTGCTACTAAGTTCCGCTGTGTCCTATTGGGATGCTATGAGTCAGAACTGATTCAGTTAGATATTATTGATGTGCTGGTATATACCAACAGATATACTAATAAGAAAGGTTTTAGCATTCAGATGGTAGAGATGAATCTCTAGCAATACCTTTATATAGAAAATATCTAGTGAGGCTGATGCAAATATTATTTTAAAGAGAAACTAAAATCACAGAAAAAGAGATATGTCATTATTTTCTTTGGCTATATATGTTGTTGTTGGTAAGTGCTGTCAAGTCATTTCTGACCCATAACGACCCTGTATAGGTTTTCCAAGGAGCAGCTGGTGAGCTTGAGCCACCAACTTTGCAATTCAAATGGCTTTGCAGTCTGGTGCATTAACCCACAGAGCCACACCGTGACTCCTGGATATACATAATAAGTACAAAATAGAAGAGGAATACAGACGTTAAAAATACTATTATTTTTACCTGATTTCTAAAATAAAGTAATAATGATATAAAAGAAATAAAGTATAGATAGAATCAAAGCCATGGCTTCTGCAAATTGAAATCAAAAGATCTTAAATCACACTGAATTTTGCAGAAAAAAAAAGAAACTAAATGAAGATGCTTTTGACATAATTCAATATAAGAATATAGAATCCTTCATAACTGTAAGTTGAGACTTGAATTTTTTCTTCAGTTCCCTCAGCTTCAGAAATGCTGAACTTTTTCGCTTTTTGTTTTCTAACTCCAGGTCTTTGCACATTTTGTTATAATCTTTGACTTTGTCTTCTCAAGCTGTCCTTTGAAATTTTATATTCACCTCTTTTGCCTATTTGTTTTTTCCATTTGCCTCAGTATCAAGTTTCAGAGTCTCTTCTGACATCCATTTTGGCCTTTTTCCTTCTTTCTTATCTTCTTAATGACCTTCTGCTTTTTTCCTGTATGATGGTCTTGATGTCATCGCACAACTCCTCTGGTCTTTGGTCTTCAGTGTGTCGCACTTTGGTAGCTTGTATTTTGCTGTGATGCTGGAAGCTATGCCACCAGCATTTTGAATGCTGGCAGGATCACCCATAGTGGATAGGCTTCAGCTGAACTACCAAACTAAAACAGACTCAGGAGTAGGAGAGTCGGACTACTTCCAGATGTTTAGCCACTGAAAATGTTATGAATACCAGTAAAACACTAGATATCACCAGTATATTTCACCAGAATATTGACAGATAAAGTGCCAGAAAATGAGCCCCTCAGCTTGGAAGGCACTCAAAATACAACTGGGCAAGAGCTGCATCATCAAAGTAGAGATGACTGTGATGACGCAAGTGGAGTAAAGCTTTCAGAACCTTCATCTGCTGCTGATGAGAAACAACTGCAAACATCCATTAATAATTGGAACATGAAATGGACCAAGTATGAACCTAGGAAACTGTAAGTTGTCAGAAAAGAAATGGAACACATAAACATCAATATCCTAGGCATTAGTACCTGAATGGACTGGTATTGGCCATTTTGAATCTGACAATCATGTAGTTTACTATACAAGAAATTACAAATTGAAGAGGAATGACTTCACATTCATTATCAGAAAGATCATTTCAGGACCTGTCTTAAAGTACAATGCTGTCTGTGATAGAATAATATCCATACACCTACAAGGAAAACCAGTTATTACCACTATTATTCAACTTTATGCACCAAACAATAAATTCAGTGATGATGAAAATCAAGAATTCTACCAACTTTTCTAAATAGAAATGGACGGAAAGAAAAAGAGGGAGATACCCAAAGAGATGGAGTGGCACAGTGGCAGCAACAATGTGCTCTAGCATATCAGCAATTGTAAAGATGGCACAGGACCAGGTCTCTGGGTTGGCACAGCGGCAGCACCAATGGACTCAGGTGTAGCAATGATTGTGAGGTTGGCCTAAGACTGGGCAGTATTTTGTTCTGTTATGCATAGGGTCACTATGTGTCGGTACTGACTTGATGGCACCTAACAACAACAACGAACTGCAAAGTCAGCAGTTCTAATCCCTCAACCGCTCTATGGAAAACCTATACAGAGTTGCTATGAGTTGAATCTGAATTGAAGGCGCTTAACAACAACACTCTTTATGGGAGAGGATCACTAGGTCCTTTTTCCAAAAGAGTTGCTGAATTCAAACCACCAGATTTTCAGTTAGTAGCTGAGTATTTAACCATTGTACCATGATGATTCATTTTCATTGAATTTTTGTTGTTCTTGTTAAGTTGTTGTTGTTATTGTTGTTGAGTGACCTTGAGTCAGTTCCAACTCATAGCGACCCTGATATGGTTTCCAAGGAGCAGTGTTTGGTTTGAATTGCCTACCTTGTGGTACAAAGCCTAGTGCTGATCCTACAGCTCCACACCAGGAGAAAATATCTCCAATAAGACATCACAAAATAAACCTAAGATCTTAAATGTTACCTGTTTGGTTGTTGTTGTTAGGTGCCATTCTTTGCAATGTTATTCATAGCTTGTCATGATCCATACAGTATAAAGCTTTTGCATAGTCAATAATCATCAGAATGATTTTTATGTAAATCATTTGATCACAGAAATTGTGGCATTTGCCATCAGTCACTTGATTTTTAATCTATTTCCTGGCTTGTAAAGGTGTAAGTATATATTTCTTCATAATGAAGCACTCCAGCAGTTAAGTTTTTTTAAGTATGCCAATTTCGAGACCATCTAGTCTTTAGTACATACGAGATATATTTTAAGAGATAGATTATTAACAAGGAAGTGATAGTGTTATAAAATTAGCAGGCCCAACTTATAAAATGCAAATGTCCAATAAACATAGGACACAGGCTAAGCAAACTAAGCAGACATTATATTCTCACTCTAAACTTCAATAAGAGAGCTATCAGACAGTAACAACCAAGAGTTTTCCAATTCTTGTGCCACGAATACCGACTATTTCTAAAGAATGTTTGAACACACTTCAAAGACAAGTTAAAAACTGAAATGCAAATTCCAAAACTTTGCAGAATCCTACAAGAATCAGCAAATATAAGTCACAGAACTGGGGATTTATGAGGAGACAATACTGCCAACTTAACATGGCTTCTGAGATAACTGTAAATTTAAATAGAGAAAATGCTTGAATCTGATAAAAAGAAAATCATAGATAATATAATTTTATCAGCATGACAGATACATGAAGTTATTACATTATTTTCCATCATTGCTCTAACTGAAATCATTTTCAAGAACTGTTATTGGATCAATTTTACAAAGGCACAGCTCAATTGTAAGTACAAAATTTTTATAAAGGCAATTAAAATAACAGTATTTAAGGAAAATAGCTCTAGATTCCACTATCATGTATTCCAAGAAATGAAGACATCAAGTAGTGCATTAATATAATTATCTAGTGGCCATTATCTAACAACAAAGATTCTTAGTCTTTATTTATTGGTCATATCTATATTTAAGGAGTTGAAAATTTAAATATTTTTAAGGGCTAGGAAAATATTGTAAACCCATACAGCTAACAAGATGTAAGACTTTTAGACTGATATAAACCAGAAGTCAATATATGACCTGTAATGCCAATGATGGAGTCCTGGTGTGGCACTGTGAGCTAATGCACCAGCCTGCAAAGCCACTTGAACCATAAGCTCAGTGGTTCAAGCTCACCAGTCGCTCCTTGGAAACCCTATGCAGGGTCGCTATGGGTCGGAACCGACTTGACGGCATTTAATAACAACAATAATGCCAATGATGATGAAATGGAAGAACTCTACCAACTTCTTCTGACTGAAATTGATCAAACATGCAATCAAGAAGCACTGATACTTACTGGTGATAGGCATGTGAAAGTTGGAAACAAAGAAGAAGGATCAGTAGTTTTAAAATTGGCAACAGTGATAGAAATAATGCTGAAAATCGCATAAAAGAATTTTGAAGTACCAATGACTTATCATTACAAACTCCTTTTTTTTAAAACAATATAAAAGATGTCTATGCACTTGAATACACAGAAACTAAATTAACTACATTTGTGGGAAAAATGATAAAGAAGCTCATTATCATCAGACAAAACAAGACCAGGGACCGACTATGTAATACACCATCAATTGCTCCTATGCAAGTTCAGGCTGAAGCTGAAGACAACTAAAATAAGTCCACAAAGTCAAAATATGGCAATGAATATGTTGTTGCTAAGTGCCATCAAGTTGGTTCCAACTCACAGAAACACTGTATAAAGTTCTGAGGAGTAGCTCCTGGGTTAGAACAGCCAACCTTGGTTAGTAGTCCAATGCTTATCTTTAACGCTATGCCAAAACAAAACAAAAAAACTCTGATTTTGAATATTGTTGTTGTTGTTAAGTGCCGTCGAGTCGGTTCCGACCCATAGCGACCCTGTACAGGGTTTCCGAGGGTGTAAATCCTTATGGGAGTAGAAAGCCTCATCTTTCTCCCGCGGAACGGCTGGTAGTTTCGAACCGCTGACCTTAAGGTTCGCAGCCCGATTCGTAACCACTATGCTACCAGAGCTCCTTCCACCTGAATTTAGAGACAATCTCAAGGATAGATATGGAGCATTAGACATTAATGACTGAAGACCAGACAGTTGTGGGATGACATCAAAAAGTCATTTAAAAGATGGGAAAGAATGAAAAGCCCAAAATCGATGTCAGAAGAGACTCTGAAACTTGCTCTTGAACCTAGAGAAGCTAAAGCAACTGGAAAAAATGAGGAAGTAAAAGAGCTGAAGAAAATATTCAAAAAGGCAGTTGGAGAAGTTAAAGTCAAGAATAACAATGTTGTTGTTGTTAGGTGCCATCAATTCAGTACCAACGCATAGTGACCTTAAGCAGCACAGAACAAAACACTGCCTGGTCCTGTGCCAATCTCACAATCATTATTACGCTTGAGCCCATTGCTGCTGCCATTGTTACAATCCATCTTTTTTCCGACCCTCCACATTTCAAAGCATGATATCCTTCCTGACAATATGTCCTAACTATGAGAGATGAAGTCTGGCCATCCTGGCTTCTAAAGAGTATTCTGGACGAACTTCTTCCAACACAGATTTGTTTGTTCTTTTGGCAGTCCATGGTATTTTTAATAATCTTCTCCAACACCATAATTCAAATGCATCAATTCTTCTATGATCTTCTTTATTCATTCTCCAACTTTCACATGCATATGAAGTTATTGAAAACAATGATGGCTTGGATCAGGTACATCTTAGTCCTCAAACTGACTTTTTTATTCTTGAAAAATGTAAAAAGGTCTTGTGCCTTTTTTTTTTTCCTAATACAATACATCATTTGATTTCTTTACTGCTATTTCCATTAGTGTTGATGGTTGATTGGAGCAAAATGAAATCATACACAACCTCAGTCTTCTCTCCATTTATCTTGATGCTATTTATTGGTCCAATGGTAAAGATTTTTTGTTTTCTTTACATTGAGGTGCAACCCATACCAAAGGCTGTTGTCTTTGATCTTCATCAGTAAGTATTTTAAGTCCTCTTCACTTTCAGCAAGCAAGATTGTGTCATCTGCACATTGCACATTGTTAATCAGTCTTCCTTTAACCCTAATGCCACAGTTTTCTTCATTTAATCCAGCTTCCCTAATTATTTGCTCAGCAAACAGATTAAATAAGTATGGTGAAAGAATACAACCATGGCGCACAACTTTCCTGATTTTAAATCATTCAAAATTACCTTGTTCTGTTTGAACAACTGCCTCTTGGTACATGTAGAGGTTCCTCATTAGCACAGTTAAGTGTTCCAGTATACTCACAATATTGGCCATACCTTGTCACATAATGGAAAGTCAATAAATCATTCATAAATGCATTCCTGGTATTCTATTCTTTCATACAAGATCTATCTGACTTTAGTAATATTGTCCCTCATTCCATGTCCTCATCTAAATCCAGCCTGAACTTCTGGAAGTTCCCTGTCAATGTACTGTTGCACTCGTTTTTTAATTATCTTTAGCAAACTTTTGCTTGCATGCAAAATTAGTGATATTGTCCTATAATTTCCACATTCCTTTGGGTCGCCTCTTTTTGGAATGGACAAAAATATAGATCTCTTCCAATCAGTTGGCCAGGTAGCTGTCTTCCAAATTTCTTAACATAGATGAGTCCTTCCAGTGCCATTCAGTTTGTTGAAAGATTTCAATTTGTATTCATTCCATCAATTCCTGGAACCTTGTTCTCTGCCAATATCTTCAGTTCACCTTGGACTTCTTCTGTCAGTATCATTGACTATTGATCATATGCTGCCTCTTGAAATGGATGAACATCGATCATTATTCCTCCCATCTTCTTTTGATACTTTCTTCATCATTCAATATTTTCCCCAAAGAATCCTTCAATATTTCAAATCAAGGCTTGATTTTTTTTTTCTTTAATTACCTCAGCTTGAGAAACGCTGAGAATATTCTTCCCTTTTGGTTTTTAATTCCAGATCTTTGCACATTTCATTTTAATATTTGATTGTGTCTTCTCGAACTACCTTTTAGATTTTCTACTCAGCTCATTTACCTCATTTCTTCCATCTGCTTTAAAATCTCTACATTGGAGAGCAAGTTTCAGAGACTTTTTTGACTTCCACTTTGGTCTTTTCTTTCTTTTTTGTGTTCTTAATGACTTTTTGTTTTCTTCCTATATTATAATTGCTTTATTCCTGTATTAATATGAAATGCAAATACCTAGAGTTAGAAAACCAAAAGTGGAGACTATGTTAAACATTTCTCTAGCTGAAAAACTGAGAGAAAAAAGTCAAGCCTCATCTTGTTATATTGAAGGATTCTGTGAAAAAAAAATATTCAATGACTCAAAAGGCATTAAAAGAAGATGGAAAGAATATGCAGTCATTTTACAAAAAAACTGATCAGTGCTCAACCATACTGTTGTTGTTGTCAGGTGCCATCAAGTTGGAACTGATTCATCATGACCCCATGCACAGCAGAACGAAACAATGTCCGATCCCGGGCCAACCTCACTACCACTGCCACACTTGAGCCTATCGATGCTGCCACCTGGCCAATCCATCTCATTGGGGGTCTTCCTCTTTTTCTCTGACCCTCCATCTCACCAAGCATGATATTCTTCTCCAGCGACTGTTCCCTCCTGACAATATGTCCAAAGTATGAGAGATGAAGTTTAGCCATCTTGGCCTCCAAGGAGCACTCTGGCTGTACTTCTTCCAAAACAGATCTATTGGTTCTTTTGACAACCTATGGCACTTTTAGTATTCTCTTCCAACACCATAACTCAAATGCATCAATTCTTCTATGGTCTTCCTTATTCACTGTCCAGCTTTCACATGCATATGACATTATTGAAAATACCTGGCTTGGGTCAAACCCACCTTAGTCAACAAGCTGACATATTTGCTCTTGAACACTTTGAAAAGGTCTTGTGCGGCAGATTTGCCTAAATCAATACGTCATTTTGATTTCTTGACTGCTGCTTCCATGAGTGTTGATGATTGATCCAAGAAGAATGAAGTCCTTGACAACATCAATCTTTTCTCCGTTGATAAGAATGTTGTTTATTGGTCCAGTGGTGAGGATTTTTGTCTTCTTTACATTGAGATGCAATCCATACCAAAGGCTGTGGTCTTTGATCTATTCCATGCAAGTAAAATTTTACTAAAGGTAATACAGGAATGGCTGCAACCATACATTGACAGAGAATTTCCAGAGGTTCAAACCAGATTCAGAAGAGGACGTGGAATGAGATATCATTGTTGATGTCTGATGGATCTTGGCTGAAAGCAGAGAATGCCAGAAAGATGTTTACCTGTGCTTTATTGACTCTGCAAAAGCCTTCAATTGTGTGAGTCATGACAAGCTAGTGACAACATTGCGAAGTATGAGTATTCTGGAACACTTAATTGTGCTCCTTAGGAATCTGTACATGGGCCAAAAGGCAGTTGTTCAGACATAATATGGGAACACTGAATGGTTTAAAATTAAGAAAGATGTGCGACAGGGTTGTATTCTTTCACCATACTTATTCAACCTGTATGCTGAGCAAATAATCTGAGAAGCTGGGTTATACGAAGTAAAACATGGCATCAGGATTGGAGGAAGACTCATTAACAACCTGTGATATGCAGATGATACAATCTTGCTTCCTGAAAGTGAAGAGCACTTAAAATAATTAAAATACTGGATGACCCTACTGGTATTTAAAATATATGTGCCATAACTTCCAGCATCACAGTCACACACAAGCCACAGCAGTATGACAAACTGATAGTAAGTGGTGTACATGAAAACCAGGATCATGAAAATACAATTAAATTAAAATAGAAGAAAAAGTTTTTTAAGAAATAGAATTTATATGTTGTTTTTGTTGTTATGAGACATTGAACTGGCTCTCACTCATAGCAACCAAAAATACTGGAAGGAAAAATGCCTAGCCTTCTTCAGTCCTCACAATCCTTATTATTTTTTAGCCCATTGCTGCTGGAACTGTGTCAACCCATCTCATCGAGGGTCTCCTTCTTTTTCACTGACCCTCCACTTTACAAGCTGTACAGTGTCTGTCTCCAGTGACTGGGCACTCTTGCTGACCTATCCAAAAAGCAAGACAAAGTCTCAACATCTTCACTATTTAAAAAATATATTAATTCAGAAAGAAAGCCCCCATTGGAGAACTGTTTTCTTTTGTCTCCAGAGCCAGTAAAAGGAAAAATATTGGAATAAATGATAGGAAGGAATGCTAGAGATTTGCCAAGAAGTGATGCAGTTACTCTTCTTAATACTGGCAGAAGGTTCACAGTGGTCTTTGAACCACTGGTGATTCCACACAGGCTCTCTGAACATCTTGAAACATATTTTAAGATTTGGGTAGGAAAAGGAGGCATGTTCATATGGAAAAACAAAACAAAACTAACATTTCAAGAAAATGAATGTTAAATGCCAAGTAAATCTGGAAACAAAAGCAAATGGCACATAAGTTAAAAAGAGAGATCACCTTCAAGTGGAATGGATAAGAAGTGTCCCTTATTACTTACTCATGTATTTGTTTCCAGCCAAACCTTTTATTTGAGTTCCAGTAGCAAGTACACACACAAACATATTCTCTAATATTGATGTCTCATACTCACCTCAAAGCCAATATGACATTTAAAATGGAATTTCTTGTATCCTAACCTATTTATTCTATGTCTCTATGCCCACAATGCTACTCAGTACAGAAATTGTCTTTAATTCCTTCCTCTGTCTTAACTCCCACATATAATCATCAGGCATCATCAGTCACCAAGTCTTGTTTTTCTCCACTGCATATTTTATGTCTGACAATACGTCATTGAACTGCCATTGCCTTATTTCTGGACCTAATTATTTCCCAATTGGATTTCAGGACAGTCGCTTTGTTTGCCTCTTTGTTTGCCCATCCTCTCGACATTTGCCATACAATGCCAAGCTGCCTAAGTAAGCTTTCAAAAACCAAACCCGAAAATGTCTCTTTCCTATTTAAATCTTAAAGACCTCTAGTGCCTTAAAGTCACAACTCATATGCTCTGACTTGAAATATGAGCACTCTATGGAATTCACTCTTTCAATGGCATTTACGTTTAGGGTTAGAAATTGTCTATTCTCCTAGCCATTACTCCCAAGACAATGAGCTACTTGAGAATAGAAACATTATTTTTATTTTGATCACCCTAAAATTTAGGAAATAAAAGGTAATAAATATACTTATGTTGCTATTTGAATGGTAGTGGAAGATGAATGGGAAAAGGCATTTTGAATGGGAAACAAAGTATTAACAAAGGCTTAAAATTTAGCGAATTGCTCTTTTAAAAGTCATCACTACTAATTTCCATTTTGTTAAAACCCAGTGGTCAGTTCTCAGCTTTTGTTACAATTTGTCACTTTCTCTCCCTTGAAATACTTATTTATTATCTATGTGTTGCTATAGGATAACCACTGAATTGCTCGCAACAAAGTTGGTAGTTCAAACCCACCAGCTGCTCTTCAGAAGCCCTGTGCAGGGTCGTTATGAGTCAGAACCTACTCAATGACACTTAACAACAAGAACAAAAGCACTCTACTGGTTTTTCTGCTATGTCACTGAGCACTCCTCACTCTTCTTTGTTGTCCTATCCTCATCTCCTAAGAAATCCTGATGGCATAAGTGTCAATCTGTTAATCACTGAGGTTGACAGTTCAAACTCACAAGTTTGCTTCACAGGAGAAAGATACGGTGGTCTGCTACAATAAAGTCTTAGTCTGAGAAAGACAAAGGAGCAGTCTTCCTACATCCTATCTTCTATAGGAAGACTGCTCCTTTGTCTTTCTCAGACTAAGAGTCTTTCTCACTATGAGTCACTTGTGACTTGATGACAGTGGGTTTTGCTCATCTCCCTTAGGCATATTCTTTTCTCCATCTATAATCATTCCCTTGGAGTCCTGATGTGATGCTGTGGGTTAATGCGCCAGACTGTAAAGCTGTTTGAACTGAAAGGTCAGTAGTTCAAGCTCACCAGTCACTCCTCAGAAACCCTATACAGGGTCGCTATGTATCGGAACCAACTCGATGGCACTTAACAACAACAACAATCATTCCCTTGATTATATCTCAAGAATCCATATGACATCGCTATGCTGGCTACATTTAAATTATGTTTCCTTCATGCACTTCTTTCCTTTCCATTCCTTATCCCCACTCCTAACTCCCTCCCACCAGCATAGACACACTGGAATTTAAAGTTCTTCTGGCAAGAGTTTTGCCTGTTTTGTGCCCTAGAAGATTGTCTAGCACATAATAATCTCTCTGTAATAGTTGCTAAGTGAAAAAATGGCCCATATGTTTGCATTTCTGAATATCTGACAGTAGTTTTCACATAATACTCATAAAAGCCTTGTAAGAAAATTACTATAGTCATTTTGAAGATAAAAAAAAAAACTAAAATTCATAAGATTTGAGTTAGTGATACCTCCAGAATTTCTGGATAAGCAGGACTTAATGACAGCATTGTGGTTAATGGGGAGATAATGTGCTTAAAACTCAGGAGGATAAAAGTTTTTATTATGTTGAATGTTTCTTTCATGTTGACTTGAGGAATACTGATTATATCTGTGGTGTGCTAGAATACCCTTCACCTTTGGCATCAACTTTTGCCCAAGATTTTCAATTACTTAAAACTGTAGCAACATTCAGATTTATATGTTCTAGAGATGGTTAAGATAAGAGTTTGTCTAAAAGAAAGTATGTTTAGAAGAATAATAAAAGATAAGACTGATGCTGCCACTGTGACCTCATTATGGGATTTTAGAATGCTTTTCTAAGAATTGAGTTCCTTTGATTCCCCAACTTGTGGAATATCTGAAAAGATAGATCCTGGGTATCCAACCTTTAGGTCTTGTTGTTGTTAAGTACTGTCAAGTCAGTTCCAACTCAGCAAGACCCTGAATAGGGTTTCCGAGGCACAGGTGGTGGGTTTGAACTGCCAATCTTGCAGTCCAGAGCAATAACCCACAATGCCACACGTTAGGCCTTATTTGTGTAAATATTAACAAACTCCCCAGGTTTCTGTTAAACAGCAGCCGTGTAGTCTAACCATAGACTGGCATTTTGGAATCAGTGTTGTATATCATGGTAAGTTACTAAAGGTTTTTGGTGTCAATTTGGGTATAATTCTTTTTATTTGCAGTTAATTTTTGCTGAAGAATACACCTCTTTTGTGCACATCAAATCAAGTAAATCTGACAGGGATGGATGGAATGCCTTTTGGAACAATGTGTCATGCACTGCCTCACAACAGTTTGTTTTTTTTCCCCCATCTCTTATAGGTCAATGCACAAATTGGCCCAGTTGGAAAGACTTGACCTAGGCAATAATGAATTCAGTGAGCTGGTAAGTAAGCGCATTTCCTAAACTTGATAAACTGACCATAGGAGATTATTTCTTTTCCCTGTCTTCGTAAACCCAGGTATTAAATCAAGTGCACATTTGCATTTGTCAAACATAAAAAAATATAATTAAGTATAGGAGCTAAAGGGATTATTTAACAATATATTGAGTTACAGAGAACTAGACAACTTGAGAAATCACAGGGTCTGAAACAGTCAGTCTTCTAGCTAGTAGTTTAGTGCTTAGCCATTTGAACTATCCTAGTATATATTAAGTATACTTAAATGTAGTGGTTACGAATCGGGCTGCTAACCTCAGAGTCAGCAGTTTGAAACTACCAGCTGTTCCATGGGAGGAAGAGGAGGCTTTCTGCTCCCATAAAGATTTACAGCCTTGGAAACCCTGTACAGGGTCGCTATGAGTCAGAACTGACTCCACGGCACATAACAACAAACAACATACTTAACATAGAATATATTTTATGTTGCTATTATTATTAAGTGTCATGGAGTCAGTTCTGACTCATAACAACCCTGTAGAGGGTTTCCAAAAAGCGACTACGGAATTTGAACTGCCGACCTTGTGATTCAAACTGACCTTGTAGTACAGTGCTTTATCCCACAGCGCCACATCATGACTCCATGTATATTTTGTTTCTGAGCAGAAACAATTTTCATTTGTTCAAACTCTCAATATACAGTACTATTCACAAAATAAATGTCTTTTCCTACACTTTTGAAATTTCTTAGGAATGTTTATTTGATAATGTTCATTTATTTGGAAGCTATAATTATGTAAATACATATTTCTAATTTTTTCACTTTTAATCAAATATCTGGCTGCTATTAGTCATATGTGTGGAATTGGCTGTCATATCTCTGACAGTGACAACTTTTAATGAGAAATAATATGATTTTCTCTGATAAGATGTCTCAAGAAACAATGCCATGTGAAGGCTAGGATTTCAAATACCATTCTGTTGTTAGACATTAACACTTGGTTATCACTACATGATTCATTTTGTGTGCCACGGAAAAGAGACAAATGTTGAAAGTAGATCACTATAGTAAACAAAATTAAAATGTGACAGTCCAGTGAGAATAGAAGTCTGCTTGCTTGAGAAACAATGTGAACATCTCAAATAATGTGTAAAATAAAAATATCTACATATTATGGATATAATGGAAAATTCTGGAGGAATTATCTTAGATCTCTAATAGCAACAACCAACAGAAGATATTGTGCAAAATTCTGGGAACTTAATAGATTATCGAAAGTTGTTTGTTTGTTGTTGTTTGCTTTTTAAATTTTATTTCTTTCATAGCTTATCTTATTGGATCAAAAACTAGTAATGTTGAGTTAAGCAAATTTATAAAGTAAAAAGAAGTGCAAAAATAATGTTTTAAGAATTCATAATCTACCCTACCATCAGTGGGGCTAACTTGACCTCTAAACAGGGCCCCAGATCCTGTTCCTGAGTCCAGCCTCACGAGGACTGGTGAGCCACCCCTTCATGACCCACTGCGACCCACCTGGGCACACAGCCTATAGGTACAAATATGATCAGGCCTTAGAGCACAACATCTAGCAGCAGCATACCTGAGACCTGGACCAGGCTAAAGACTTCAGTGGCGGGCCCAGCATCCACATTGTGCCACTGTGTGCCCTCGCCCTTCTCCTCCAGCAGTGCTAGGCTCTCACAGCCAAAGCAGAAGGCCACAGGTGACAGCAGGCTCTGCAGGCAGGCGAGATAGGTCAACAGGTGGGTGCAGTCTGAGGCAGCATCCCCATGGGGCTCAGCAAGCCCTCACCGCGGCTACATGGCTGCCTGCAGACAGACCGTCCGCCAGGCCACACACAGCACATAGGATAAGTAGAGGACAAAATAGGCGAGGCCTCCACAGGCGGCCACCAGGTTGGTGCTTGAGAAGAAGGTGCTTAGCAAGGAGCTTTGAACCACTGTGGCCACAGCGAAGGCCGCCAGGAACAGGAAGACAACGTTGGATGGCTGTAGCCCAGGATGTCCCTAAGCTGCAAGGAACAAGGCTTTCTCAGGCCGGATGCCCTATGCCTGTTACCCATTCTATGCTCACCTTGAGCACCAGCACCAGCAGCAAGGAGCTGAGAAGGAAGGAACCGAGGCAGCTAAGGAACCAACTAAGCCAGAGCACTGCATCGCCGAGCCCCATGGCGCACATCGTGTCCCACAGCAGTGTCACCTTCTCGCGTACCACCACCTTCACCATCAGCACCACCGAATACATCCAGGCTGGAGTCAGAAAAAGCAGCAGTGACCGGCTCAGGACACTTAGGAATCTGGGGCGTGGGGTGTGGCTGGGTAGAACCAAGACCTTGTGCAGTCGCCCCAAATGGCAGAGCAGTCTATACTGAGGTCCTGCCCAGCCCCGGAGGCTTGGTCTCCCTCTCATTCGCTGGCTTCTGACTCAGCCCCCACCCCGGATACTCTTCGGGAACGGCTCTCCCACTCGGGTTGTAAAGACGGGAGCTTTTGAACCAGTGGCCACCTCAACTGCGTGGATGTTCCCAATAATGTGTGGGCCCCACCCAGAAAATTAAACCACTTTTTGGGGTAGGGCCCAGGCACCAAAACAAAAAAGAATCCATAATCTTCTCCTGTGGTACATTATATTAATCTCCCTCCTTTTCCTTTATGAGGGTGAATGAGAGTTATCTGAACTTGAGTCAGAGATGGGATATTATTATGTTCATGTGTAGAGTTGAATCACATCAACCCCTAAAGCTCCCTGTGTACTCTGGGCAGAACAGTTTTTTAACACTTATAAAATAAACAGGAATATCCCAACTGTGATAAAACTGTCAGAGACATTGAAACAGAACAGACTTTATCAATAAGGATAGAAATCCTATGATAGGTATGGTTGGGTCTATATATGTTGTTGTTGTTAGGTGCCATCAAGTCGGTACCAACTCATAGCGACCCTATGCACAACAAAGTGAAATACTGCCGGGTACTGGGCCAACTTCACAATTGTTGCCACGCTTGAGTCCATTGATGCTGCCACTTTGCCAATCTATCTTGCTGGGGGTCTTCCTCTTTATCTCTGACCCTCCACCTTACCAAACATGATAGCCTTCTCCAGTGACTGGCCCCTCCTGACAATATGTCTGAAGTAAGAGAGATGAAGTATGGCCATCCTGGCTGCATTTCCAACACAGATCTGTTTGTTCTTTTGGCAGCCCATGGCACTTTCAATATTCTCCTCCAACACCATAACTCAAAAGCATCAATTCTTCTATGATATTCCTTATTCACTGTCCAGCTTTCACATGCATATGAGGTTATTGAAAATACCATGGCTTGGGTCAGGTGCACCTTAGTCCTCAAGCTGACATCTTTGCTCTTCAACACTTTAAAATGGTCTTGTGTGGCAGATTTACCTAATGCAATACAACGTTTGATTTCTTGAGTGCTGCTTCCATGAGTGTTGATAGTTGATCCAAGAAGAATGAAGTCCTATCCAATAAACTAAGTTCCCATAAAGGGTCCAAACTAGTAGAGAAATTAATGGAGCCCCCAAAAGCAAGTCATAATGATTGAGAAGTCTCACAAAACCACATGAGTGGATCTGGTTGAGTACAGGTATCAGAGTCTGGAAGATGGTGAGATTGATGGATCCAGAGCAGTATGAAGTCATGGGTGACCTTTCCTAATCCAACCTTAGTTTTCAAGTCCCAACCTCCCTTACTGTCTCTCTCAAGAGCTGTTGTATAACTCTTCTATGAGAACTTCCATCAAAAGAGTCCCTCATAAGAAGCAAAATGAACATTCCTGCAAGCCAGAAAGAAGAGCTGATCCCAGAAGAGGCTAACAGCAGACTGAACTGCAGTCTATGGATGACTTAGAGTTCCAGTTCAGAAGAAGAGGGCACAGCCTGGGCATTAATCCAATGACAATGTGCAAGGCTTTCCCTAAGGCATATATTTCCTGGTCATAAAGTACGCACAGGTTCAATTCTAAAAATGTCTTTTTTTTTTTTTTTTTTTAAGACTAGTTGCACTCATTTACAAGAAATGTTTAAGAATTCTTACTCGTCACAACCTCACCAGCAATGGATACTGTCAAGCTTTTTATTTTTGCCAGTAAAATATGACCTTCATTTGTATATCATTAGTTTTTATTAAATTTTTTTTTTTGCTGTATTTATGGCAATTTATGTTTCTCCTGTGAAATGTTTATGCATTTTCCTATTCATTTTCTTTTCGTGTAGATTTATGGGTCTTTCATATATTGTAGATAGTAATTCTTTGTTATATAAAGGGGCTTCAAAAAGTTCATGGAAAAGTTCCACTATCTATTCATCCCATTTTCCATGAACTTTTTGAAGCCCCCTCATATGTACTACAAATATTTCCTCCAATATCTGAAGAATATTTTTAGTTCAAAGTTGTGTCTTTTGACAAACAGAATGTAATACGGTAGTGGTGGCATGCTGTGGAGTTGGTTCTGACTCATAACAACCTTACATAGGGTTTCTGATGCTGTGAATTTTTGTGGGAACGGAAAGCCTCATCTTTCTCCCACAGAACAGCTGACTTTGAGGTTAACAGTTCAGTTCATAACCACTACGCTACCAGAGCTCCTTAGAATGTAATATTGTTGTTGTTAGGTGCCATTGAATCAGTACAAACCATAGCGACCTTATGCACAGCAGAACGACACACTGCCCGATCCTGGGCCAACCTCACCACTGTTGCCACGCTTGAGCCCATCAATGCTGCCACTTGGCTAATACATCTGGTTGGGGTCTTCCTCTTTTTCTCTGACCCTCCATCTTACCAAACATGATAGCCTTCTCCAGCGACTGGTCCCTCCTGACAATATGTCCAAAGTATGAGAGACGAAGTTTGGCCATCTTGACCTCCAAGGAGCACTCTAACTGCTTATGTGAAATTTTTTGTATTCTTAGTTTCCTGTTAATGTTGTTAAGTGCTTTCTAGTTGGTTCCGACTCATAGTGACCCTGAATTAGGTTTCTGAGGAGTGTCTGGTGTATTTGAACCACCAATCTTGCAGTTCAAACTTGTGGCCCAGTGTTTATCCTATAGCACCACACCAGGACTCTATCTTAACTTTCCTAGAGTTACAATAACAAATTATCACAAAGTAGGTGGCTTTAAAGAACAGGAATCTCATGATTGTGGAGGCTAGAAGATCAAGGCAGGGTAATGACTGTGTTAATTTTTTTGAGGATTCTGAAAGAGGAATTTTTCCAAGTGAGTCTCCTAGAGTCTAGTAGTTACCAGCAATCTTTGATGTTCTTTTGCTGCTTTTATATATATCTTCACAGGGTACCTTCTCCCTGTGTGTGACTATGTCTCTTGCCTCCCCTTTTATAAAACAATATTATGATCCACCTTACTCTGGCATGACCTATTAACTTTATTGGCGGACTTGAACATAAATACTTGGGGCTATAATTCAATTACAGCATATGTCTAGCACATTTTCCACCTTGTTTAAGAAGTCCCTTCCCTCCCCAAAGTCAAAAAGCTCATTCATATTTTTTCCTAAAAGTTTGATGGTTTCATTTTTCATAGTCAAGTTTGTTTTTAGTTAGACTTAATGTTATATGTTTTGTGCAGTATAAATTTTTTAACAGGTAGCTTTTTAAGAAACATTTAATAAAGAGTCCTTCCTTTCCACATGAATGTTATTATCACTTCTAACAAAATACGGTTTGTATGCATTCATAGGCTAGTTTCTAGTTTCCCCTTTCTTCATTGGATTGCTTAACTCTGGGTGTCAAAACCATATTGTCTTAATTAACACAAATAATAAGTTTTGATACCTGATAGGACAAATTTCCTCAATTTAAGCACCTAAACATTTAATTCTAATGGGAATTTTAGGATTAGCTTATCAGATTTCTCAAAGGGGAAAGGGTTTGGAGATTTGATTAGAAATGGATTTATTCTATAAATTATTTGGAGGATAATTAACATTTTCATAATATTGAACATTATTCCATCAACATGTGTTTGTCAACTTTCACATATTCTAGTGAAGTTTTATGGGTTTTTTTCCCAAAAAAAGGTTTTGCACATTTTTAGTTAGTTTATTCCTAGGTACTTTATTTCTTTTTTGGTACTTATAAATGTACTTTTTCAAATATGATAGTCTGCAACTGTTCTAACAGGTATATAATAAATGATGCATTTTACTTTTGTTTTTTAACTGATACTTATCCACCTGATAAACCATAATAACATGAATCATTTGTCTATAGATCCTAGTGGATCTCTATATAGATCAGTTTTTAAAACCCAGAGACCAAACACATTACAATCTAGTCAGTTTTAACTCATGTCAATTCTATGGCTAGTCTATGAGGAATCACATTTTGCTTTCTTGTCCTCTGATTTTAAAGTAGGACTTCCAATACCATGCTTAATAAAAGTAGTGATAAGCAGGTGTCATTGTCTTATTCCTGATTTTAATGGGAATGTAGTTCATGTTCTGTCATTAAGAATATTCTGTATTATAGTTTTGGATGGATATACTTTATAAGGTTCAGAAGATTCTTTATTCTTTATAGATTACTGAAAGCATTTACCGTGAAAAATTCTATGTTCAATAAATGTTTTTCCTGCATTTATTGAGATTATAGCAATTTTTTCTCCTTTAATTTGTTTAATGATGTGAATTATGTTTATAGAGTTTCTAGTGTAAAACCACCTTCTCATCTCTGAAACAAATTCAATTTGATGGTGATCATAACCTTTTACAGTGTAATCCTACTTTGGGGGTATTTTTTTTTTAAATCTGTACTTAAAAATGTAGCATGTATGCATTTTTCCTATGTACTTCCTCAATCTTTGGGCTCATATTGTTCATCCATTTTGGAAATTTCTTAGTCCTTATCTCATCAGATGTTATCTCTTATCTGTTCTGTCTCTCTTTCTGGGATTTGGATAAATATGACTATGAGCATGGTGTTACAAGTGTTTAAATAACTGGTTTTATTAATTACTTTGTGTTTCCTTAAAGCAATCAGATTTGTTGTTGTTGTTAAGTACCGTAGAGTCGGTTCTGACACAGTGACCCAGTACAGGGTTTATGAGGCTGTAAATCTTTATGGGAGCAGAAAGCCTCATCTTTCTCCCACAGAACAGCTGGTAGTTTTGAACTGCCGACCTTGAGGTTAGCAGCCCGATTCATAATCAGACAGTGGTTTAAAAATATTTAGATCCTATCCTTATAAAGAATCTATCTACCTCCCTACCTAAAATTAAATTATCCAGTATTTATTCTCCAGAATTTCTGGTAAGATACAGAAATTATTTTGAGAAGGTTTATAACTTTTTTGGAATAGACAGTAAAACAATTACTAACACAGATACTTGTAAATTATACTATTCAACTTCTAGATTAAGGAACAAAACATGGATTTCATAAAAACAAAACATCTAAATCACAGCAACAAAAATGTTTAAAGAACAGGAAAAATTATTCTATATATGATTTAAATTTTATTTTTTTGTAAAGATCCATCAAATTTAATAGGTCAGAGAAATTGAATAGTATGATTTTTAATTCTCTAATATTTGAGAGGATTCCTGGTCTGGCTTTGTAGGATAAAGCACTGGACCACAAGGTCAGCTTGAACAGAAACGTCAGCAGTTCAAACCAACCACCTACTCCTTGGAAACCCTATACAAGGTCATTAAGAGTTAGAATTGAGCAACAAAAACAATATTTGAGACATTACACCAGGTATCTTTACAAAACATTTAATAAATTGAACTATTCATGGAATGTATCAGAGAACATATATTCTACAAATTTCTCTATGGGAAAGCTTTAAAAAATATTCTGCATAGGGTTTCTGAGGCCGTAAATCTTTGCAGGAACAAAAAACATCAACTTGCTCCTATGTAATTATAAGAGAATTATATAAGATAATTATATATGAGGTACTAACATTTCTCAGTTGTTTAACAGTAATGTTTTTCTTCTTATTTTGTAACCTAGTAACCAAGGTCATTAAACTCACAGTAAAAAAAAAAAAAAAAAATCTGTACTCGACAAATCTTTTTAAATGCTTTTAAGTCTAGAGATCACAATAAGCAAAAAATTTTTAGTTCAATAGACAAACTCGATTTGTTTCAGTTGACTTCTTCCTTTTATTTCATATATTCAAACTAAAATTTCAAATAGATAAATAAGGAATCTGAAATGGAGATACTCTGTACTCTGGAAGATATAACTGAAAAGAAATTTTTAAAAAGATGTATTGAATATCCGTTTAGGCTGCATAAATAATGTGAATGTGTTTTCACAGAAATTTAATATAGGTGAGTATTTACTCTAATGTTTTACATTATAATTAAAATTGATTAGAATTCAATTAAACTCATTCTACATAAAAACATGGCAGGTAGTGGTTGACCTCTCTAGTTGTCCCAAGGCATACTCATTTTTAATTACCAGGGAGGCTTGTATACCTGAGGCAAGCACTACATTTATGTATTCAGTAATCTTCCTTATAAATAATGACAATGCTGGTTTTCCACACTTGCTAATCAAATTTGTTAGTTCTTCTTCAAGTAAAACTTCCAAAGGAGAACAAAATAATATAATCAAGTTTGTCATCATGTAACTGGCCACTGAATGAGTTAAAATCAGGAAAGTTGTGCGCCAGGGCTGTATTCTTTAATTTATTCAATCTGTATACTGAGCAAATAATTACAGAAGCTGGAATATAAGAAAAAAAAAAAAAAACATGGCTTCAGAGTTGGAGGGAGACTCATTAACAACCTACGGTATGTAGGTTGATGAAAATTAAAAAGACTAAAAATACTTATTGATAAAGATCAAAGACCACAGACTTCAGTATGGGTTGCACCTCAGTGTTATGAAGGCAAAAATCCTCACCAGTGAACCAATAAATAATATCAAGATAAATGGAGAAAAGACTGAAGTTGTCAAAGACTTCTTTTTTTAAAAAAAAAACACTTAGGCATATATAATGATTTACACTACCAAAGGTCATATTCTGCAAGCTTGCCTCCTGGCCACCAGCTCTTAGTCCCTCTCTTGCCATGAATCTAGAGTCTTCAGCTGCTACCTCTCTCCATGTCCCCATCTCTGCCTTCATCTCTGGTATCACTGCTTCTTTGAGTAAGATCTCGCATTCCACTTGTGCTCTTCTTCCTTGATGGTCCTAGGGTCCTTTGTTTCTGGACTGTAGGATTAACTACTCCCCAATTTTTGTTACAAAACTTCTATCTTTACAATTGTGACAGTAGCAATTAACCATGAAAACATTCAGTACTGAGTCATAACAATCTTATCCTCATCTCTCTTTTTTTTAAAGTTTTTTTTGTGAATGAAGTGATAGTTTACATGGGAGAACATTAGCTTTACATTCATCCTATCATATTTCATTTCATTGCAATGATTACAATCCCCTCCATGCATTATCAGACAACCAAAGTGTACACCACACAAGTCTGCCCCCTGGCTGTCAGCACACAGATCCTCTCCCTCCCTGAGTCCAGAGCCCCCAGCTGCTCCATCTCTCCAAGTCATAGTCTCTGCCTCCATCTCTTGTGTCACTGCTTCTCTGGATAGGATTTCGCACTCTGCTCTTCTCCCTTGATGGTCCCAGGGACCTCCACTCCTGGACTGCTAAATCAACCACTCCCCTCCTTTTCTTAAAAAACATCTACCTCTTTACATTTTCAACACTCACAGTCAACCTGATAGAAATTATTCACTATTGAACCACAAGAGTCTTATCCACATCTACTTTCATCAACCCCGTCCAGACAGGTTGGCAACAACTCAGTGGAGATTCTACCTTCCAATGTACCCTCTAAAACTAAGCTCTCTCTTGAAAGCTTGTAAACCAGTCACTTCTTGCCTTTTTACACGCACACACACCCGCCCCCATTTTAGGTAGCCAGTGTCTAAGTTGCCCATCCCTGTCTACCCTGTGTACCGAGGGGATGGGAATGATCCTCGCTGTAAAGATTTGTTCCCTCTTCTGAAGTACTATATCCATAAGTATAGGTCAAGTTCATCAAATTGTAGTGGATTACTTTTTTTTTATGTTTTATTATGAATTATGTGATAGTTTACATGGGAGCACATTAGCTTTACATTCATCCTATCGTATATCATTTCACTGCCATGATTACAATCCCTTCCATGAATCATCAACAACCAAAGGGTATGCCCTGCAAGCCTGCACCCTGGTCCTCAGCACACAGCCCCTCTCCCTCTCTGGGTCTAGAGTCCCCAGCTGCTACATCTCTCCACGTCATCGTCTCTGCCTCCATCTCTGACATCATTGTTTCTCTGGGTAGGGTTCCCACACAGGGACCTCCGCTCCTAGACTGCAAAGTCAATCACTCCACTCCTTTTGCTGCAAAATGTCCACCTTTACATTTCTAACCCTCACAGTCAGTCCTGATAGCAATTATTCACTATTGTGCCACATGAGTGCTATCCCCATCTCCTTTCATCAGCCCCACCCAGACAGATTGGATACTACTCAGTGGAGATTCTACCCTCCTCTGTACCCTCTGGATCTAGCGGATTACTCTTTTTTCCCTCTTCTTTCTTCTTTTAGTCAAGTTCTGATCATCCAGCCTATGAAGCCAGGTCAAGTGGGTACTATCTGCAAGTATGGGTGTTCTTGTGCATCTCCCCTCACTTCATATCAGCTGGACACTTCACTCTCCACTCTAGTGCTCTGTGGCCATGTCCCTGTCTCTGGGCCCAGGAGTCCCCAGGTCTTGCCATATTGTTGACCAACCAGGTCTCAACCCAGGTTGACAAAAAGTCTATTGAACGTGGTCAGACTTAGCTCACAATTTCATTGCTGTATTTCCCCCACTTTCCCTTATCAGTGACCAATGTGGTCATCAGCAAGACCACAGGCCTGCTCCTGTATTCCCTTTGAGTCTTAGTCTTAGAAGGGGGTTTTCCCTGCGGGGACCCAACCACTTGCCTTGATGACTTCCTGGCGAACAACTTGCTTGTTCTCAAAGACTTCATTTTGCTTGAATCAATCATCAACACTTATGGAAGCAGAAATTTAAAAATCAACAACATATTGCATTTGGCAAATCTGCTGCACAAGACCTCTTGAAAGTGTTCAAGAGCAAAAATTGTCAGTTTGAGAACTAAGGTGTGCCTGACCCAAGCTATGGTATTTTCAATAACCACATAGGCATGTAAAAAATGGACCATGAATTAGGGAAGCAATAGAAGAATTGATGCATTTGAGTTATGGTGTTGGAGGAGAATATTAAAAGTGTGATGGACTGCCAAAAGAACAAACCAGTCTGTGTTGGAAGAAGTACAGTCAGACTGCTTCTTAGAAGCCAGGATGGCCAGACTTTATCTCTCATACTTCAGACATATTGTCAGGAGGGACCGGTCTCTGGAGAAGGACATCATGCTTGGTAAAATGGAGGGTCAGCAAAAGAGAGGAAGACCCCCAATGAGATGTGTTGGCATACTGTTAGCAGCAATGGGCTCAAGCGTAACAATGATTGTGAGGTTGGCGCAGGACCAGGCAGTGTTTCATTCTGTTGTTCATAAGATCACTATAAGTAGGTACCAACTTAACTGCACCCAGCCGCAGCAACAAGAGCAAATGGCCATTTCATTTTTAGAGAAAATATTTGGGATCTTTTAATTACTCATTCATTCATTTCCCAACATTTATAAAACTGCTTAAGCTATAGATTGTATATATGTCACAGCACTGCCAGAGGTTATTAATTTATCCTGAAGATATTAAAATGAAACTTATTTTTGAAGCATGTTAATTTTTCTTCCCATCAGTGCCCAATCAGGGAATTTTATTGTTGCTGTTAAGTGTCATTGAGTTAGTTCCAACCCATTAGTGACCCTGCATAGGGTCTCTGAGGAGCAGCTGGTGAGCCTGAACCGCTGACCTTGTGGTTTTATCAGTGAATAGTACTATAAAAAATATTTAACAAAGACAATTTAATATATGTTGTTAAGTTATTGTTATTAAGTGACATCGAGTTGGTTCTGACCTATTGTGACCTTGTATAGGGTTTCTAAGGAGCAGCTGGTAAGCTTGAACCGATGACCTTGTAGTTCAAACTGACTTTGCAGTTCAAAGCATTAGCCCACAGTGCCACACCAGGACAGAGAATGGTTAATCATGCATTAAAGAACTGAACAAAGAACAAACGAGGCACTGAAGTATCAGCGATGATATCTTCAAAAAGCATTTAATACCCCAAGGGTGAGAATCATAGGGAAGAGAGCAATGCAAGGAATTATTACAACTTGTAGCTAGAACTCATACCTCTAAGGAGAGGTGCCAGTTAGTGTTGGTACTCCTGAGAAGACGTGATTAGTCTGATTCTAATAGAGTGGGCCAACAGCTGTTGCAGAATTTCAGTGTCACTGCCAGAGAGAAAAGCTGCTGCTGTTGACATGCTCACAGGACTAGATATAAAAGAGAAGGAGCATATCCTTTCTTCCTCCTCCAGCTTCTCTTTCTCCTTTAATATCCCCAATTGGCAGAAACAAAAACAGAGCCAGCTGTTAAAAACTAAAGTGGTTTGCAGGATTCTAGCCTCAGATTTAAAGTGTAGAAGAGTGGGTTCACAGCTGGAAGACGATAGCTTAATAACCACAAATTAGGGCTGTATCCTAAATACAATAGACAAAACAAAAGTTTGTTTTTGTCAACTCAATGTTGGCATCTTCTTCAGAAAGTTTTCTGTGTACCTAGAAAAACTGTTGTGAAGTGCCATTAAGTCAGTTCTGACTCAGAGTGTAGGGTTTCTGAGAAGTGGCTGGTGAATTTGAATTGTCCTCCTTACGGTTCAAATTGACCTTGTGGTCTAGTGCTGATCCTACAGTGCCACACCGGGACTCCAGCTTCCCAACTAGCACTTTATAAATGCTTTGAATAAATAAATGAATCCACTGATTTCAAAGGTCAACAGTCAATTCTTAGAATCAGACCTACATAATACATGAAAATTTTAAGAGGAAATGTTTAATTCATAAAGAGTCCTGGTTGTGCAGCAGTTAATCACTTGGCTCCAAACTGAAAGGTCAGTGGTTGGAACACACTAGCTGCTCTGTGGGAGAACGAAGTAGCATTTTGCTTTTGTAAAGATTACAGCTTAGAAACGGGGGCAGTTCTACTCTGTTGTAAAGAGTTGCTAAGAGGTAGAAGGAATGTTTTCATTTATCTGAAATATGAATCTCAATTCACCTTGTGACATATTTCCAAATGAATTTCTCCATGAAGCTCTAAAGTACAAGATTTGTAAATCAATAAATGAATGAATGAATAAGTAAGCAAACAAACTGTATTTCCACTAACTTCACTTACTTTGCAATTTGAAAGGAGTCCTTGACAATAATTTAATTAAAAATCATTTTCTGAACTCAAAATAAATATGAAGGCATTTCTTTCAGAGAAGGAGCAAGTTGGAGTCTCTACATTTATAAAAGCAACATCTATTGACCTAGGGCTTTAATTATCAATATCCACAGTCACACCTTTTTGTTGAAGATAATTCAAAAATGGCTACAACAATAAATAGACAGAGAACAACCAGAAATCCAAGCTGGATTCAGATGCTCGTCTGAACATGATACTAGAGATATCATTGTTGACATCAGAAGAATCTTGGCTGAAAGCAGAGAATACTTGAAAGATGTGTACTTGTGCTTTATCACAATTTCAGCAGTTCAAATGCACCAACCACTCAATGCAAAAGCTTTTGACTGTGTGGATAACCATGTGAATAATGGGTATTCCAGAACTCCTTATGGTTCTAATAAGAGGAGCCTGTACATAAACCAACAAGCAGCCACTTGAACAAAATAAGGATATACTGATTGCTTTAAAATCAAAAAAGGTGTGTGCAAAGATTGTATTCTTTCATCAAACTTATTAAATCTGTATGCTGAACAAGTAATCTGAGAAACTGGATTATATGAAGAAGAATATGGAATCAGGACTGAAGGAATACTCATTAACAACCTGCAATATGCAGATGATATAAGCTTGCTTGCTGGAAGTGAAGAAGACTTAAAATATTTACTGATGGGGATTAGACACCATAGCCTTCAGTATGTATTGTACCTCAATGTAAAAAAAAATCCTCAAAATAAACCAATAAATTGTTGCTGTTGTTTTTGTTAAGTGCTGTTGAGTCTGTTCCAATTCATAGTTACCCTGTCTAGAGTTTCCAAGGAGTGGCTGGTGAGCTTGAACTGCCAATCTTTGGTTCAAACCAACCTTGCATTCCAGCGCATTAACCCACTCCACCATACCAGGACTCCAGACCAATAAATAACAGCATGATAAATGGAGAAAGTACTGAAGCTTTCAAAGACTTCATTTTGCTTGAATCAAAAAACAACACTCATGGAAACAGCAGTCAGAAATCAAATGACATATTCCATTAGACAAATCTGTTGCACAAGACCTCTTTAAAGTGTTCAAGAGTTAAGATATCAATTTGAGAACTACGTGAGACTGATCTAAATTATGGTTTTTTCAGTTGCCTTATACACTTGTGAAATTTGGACAATGAATAAGGAAGACTGTAAAAGATTTGATGCATTTGTGTTATGGTGTTGAAGAAGAATATCACTCTGTAGCATAAGCACTGGACTGCAAGTTCAATTTGAATTGTAAGGTTAATGGTTCAAACTCACCAGCCACACCCCGGAAACCCTATACAGGGTCACTATGAATCAGAACCCACTTGACCTAACATAACCTGCTAGAAAAACAAACAAATCGGTGTTGGAAGAAGTACAATAAGATGCTTCTTCTTTATAAGCCAGAATGGCAAATCTTCATCTCTGATGTTGTTGTTGCTGTTAAGTGCCATCAAGTCAGTTCTGACCCGTAGCAACCTTGTATAGGGTTTCCTAGGAGCAGCTGGTGATCTTGACCCACTGACCTTGTAGTTCAAACTGACTTTGCAGCTCAGTACTCCTTTTCAGACATATTATCAGGAGACACCAGTCCCTGGAGAAAGATATCATGCTTGGTAAATTCGCGAGTCAGTGAAAAAGAGGAAGACCTCCAATGAGATGGATTGGCACTATGGCAGCAGCAATGGACAATTGTAAGGATGGCACAGGACTGGGCAGTGATTCATTCTGTTTTGCACAGGGTCACTATGTATTGCACATTATAAGTTTTACACACACCAAAAAAAAAAAAACATTTTCTTGCCTTCGAATTTTCCCTTTCTTAGAACTCCTAGTGTGACACTATAAGATCAACACTGGACTGTGAACCACAGGGCCAGCAGTTCAAACCCACCAAATGTTCCTTGGAAACCCTATACAGGGTCACTATGAGTCAGAACAAGCTCAAGGGCAGTTAACAACAAGAAGAATAAAATAAGTCACTGTTCGTGTCTTTTCTGCAAGAAAACAGTTTTTTTTTTGTTTTCTGTTATTGCCATTTCTCATTGCTGTAATATAATGGTTGGACACTATGAATGGAATTAATTAGCCCTGTTGGACTTTTCATAAATAGATTTTTCTAAGAATGGAATAAATTGTAATATAGTCAAGTACACTGGTGGTTCTGTCAACAGTTTCTATCAAAGAAATTACAGGGGGGAAAATGTCCCTTGATTGTACCAGAGTGACATAGGTTAAATAAGAATATAATTTCATAATCAACACTTCAAAAAGAAAATGGAAGAATTATGCAATGAAGGAGTAAAACGGAGAGGACTATTCTTGAGTGGTCAATTGTTGTTGTTAAGTGCCGTCAAGCGGGTTTCAGCTCATTGTGATCCTATATGTGAAAGTTGGGCGATGAATAAGGAAGACCATAGAAGAATTGATACATTTGAGTTATAGTGTTGGAGAAGAATATTAAAAGTACCGTGGACCACTAAAAGAACAAGCTAATCTGTGTTGGAAGAAGTACAGGCAGAGCTTCTTTGAATCCTGGATGGCCAGACTTCACCTCTCACACTTTGGTCCTTTGGACATATTACCAGAAGGAGCCAGTTCCTGGAGAAGTGGAGAATCAGCAAATAAGAGGAGCTGGATTGGAAGAGTGGCAGCAGCAATGGGCTCAAGCGTAGTGATTATGAGGTTGGTCCAGGACCAGGCAGTGTTTTGTTCCATTATGCTTAAGTTCTCTATAAGTCAGTATTGGCTCAATAGTACCTAATAACAACAACAAACATGATTGAACAGGTATTCTTGGTGGATTTTGAATTATCCAAAGAAAATTGCTAGTTGATTTTCAAGTCTCTTTAGCATCAGGGTTATTTATTTGTCCAGTTTTGAAGATTTTTGTTTTCTTTACATTGAAGTTCAATATATACTGTAGTCTTTAATCTTCAACAGTATTTCAAGTCCTCTTAGTTTCCAGCAAGCAAGGTTGTATCATCTGCATATTGCTAGACCAATAAATAACATCCATATATATGGAAAAAAAGGAGCTCTGGTAGCATAGTGGTTACGAATCAGGCTGCGAACCTTAAGGTCAGCAGTTCAAAACTACCAGCCGCTCCGCAGGAGAAAGGTGAGATTTTCTACTCCCGTAAAGATTTACACCCTCGGAAACCCTGTACAGGGTCGCTATGGGTCGGAACCAACTCTATGGCACTTAACAACAACAACAACATATGGAAAAAGGATTTAAGTTGTCAAAGACTTCGTTTTGCTCGAATCAACCATCAACATTCACGGAAGAAATCAAACTGCATACGGCATTTGACAAATCTACTGCACACCCGCTCTTTAAATTGTTCAAGAGCAAAGATGTCAGTTTGTGGACTAAGGTGTGCCTACCGTATCCAAGCCATGGTATTTTCAGTAACTTCATATGCATGTGAAAATTGGACTAAAGGAAGCTGTAGAAGAAGTGATGCATTTGAGTTATGGTGTTGGAGGAGAATATTAAAAGTACCATGGACAACCAAAAGGACAAACAGATCTGTGTTGGAAGAAGTACAGCCAGAATGTTCTTTAGAAGCCAGGATGGTTAGACTTTGTCTTTCATACTTAAGACGTATTATCAGAAAGGACAGTCCCTGGAGAAGGACATCTACTTTACTTGGTAAAGTAGAGGATCAGCAAAAAAAAAAAAAAAAAAGGAAGACCCCCAACGAGATGAATTGGCATAGTAACAATGGCAGTGGGTTCAAGAATAGCAAGGTTTGTGAGGTCATGCATAAGGTCTCTGTGAGTGGGTACTGACTCAACATCTCATTACAACAACAATGAGATAGGATTTCTGAGACCTTAATTTTTTTTTGTTTAAGTTTTTATTGTGAATTATGTGTTAGTTTACATGGGTGAACATTATTTTTACATTCATCCTATCCTACTTTGTTTCACTGCAATGATCACAATCCCCTGCATGCATCATCAAACACCCAAAGGGTCCACCCCACACTCCTGCCCCTGGTCTCCAGCACCCAACTGAGTCCAGAGTCCCCAGTCACTCCTTCTGTGCACATCATTGTCTGAGGCTTTAATCCTTATCTAGAGCAGACAACCTCATCTTTCTCCTGTGGATCGGCTGGCAGCCTTGAACCACAGACATTGTGGTTCACACTCCAGAGCTTATCATATGGAACCACTGCACTCCCTTAGTTTTCAACTGTTGCTGTTGTTGTCTGCCATCGAGTTGGTTCAGACTCAGTGACTCTGTAGAGGGTTTCTGAGGAGCAACTGGAGCATTTGAAGTGCCACCTTAAGGTTCAAACTGACCTTGCAATCCAATGCTTATCCTGCAGTGCCACACCAGGACCCCTAACTTGTCAATAGAGGCTGTAAATCCTCCTAAAAAAATGAAAACTTGTAGTTAAAATGATAACATTCATACTTAAAATTTTCTCACTTATATGCTGCAATATAAAATCTGATGTATTATCTTAACAATGAATGAATAGGAAAGAGTTATTTGTTTTTAACCTTCCTCAAAAATAAATAACAACTAAAAGAAAAATGCTAAAGAGTCCATGGGTAGCAAAACCAGTTAGGTGCTCAAGTATTAACTAAAACATTGACTGTTCAAACCCACCCAGCAGAACCTTCAAAAAAAGGCTTGATGATCACTTGGAAAAGTCGCAGTCTTGAAAACCCCATGGTGTGCAGTTCTACTCTGCAAAACTTGGTGTCATCAAGAGTAGAAATCAACCTGACAACACTGTTCTTTTTGTTTGTTTGTTTGTTTTTTCATAGTAATAGTAGTAGTAGAGTCTTGAAGCCTTGGATTACAATCATAATTTCAACAGTTCAAATGCACCAACTACTCCATGAGAAAAAGATGAGACTTCTGACTCCCTTAAAAATATACATCTTCAGACACTCTACCCAGGGTCACTGTAAGTCAGAACTGATTGGCAGCACACAACAATAACAGTGGTGATTCTGAAAGTGGTAGAGGTGGTGGTGGTAATTGTAGATAGCAGAATTCTAAAATGACCTCCAAGATCTGCCTCATTTTTGAACCACTATTGTAAAAACCCACCACTCGCCTGTCAGTTTGTCATACTATGGTGGCTTTGATATTTGATATATGCTGTGATATTGGAAACTATGGCACCAGTATTTTAAATACCAACAGGGTCACCCATGGTAGACAGGTTTCAATGGAGCTTCTAGATTAAGACAGATTAGGAAGAAGGTAAGGTCAACTGAACAACATTCTGAATGTTTAACCACTAAAAAATCTCACTAAAGAAGCAGAATTTTGTCAGATATAGTGCGAGAAATGAAAACATTGTGAATAGCAACATAATATTGTCAGATAAAATGCTGAAAGATGCACTTCTCAGGTTGGAAGGCAATCAAAATACGACTGGGGAAGATGTGACTCCCAAAGTAGAGTTAACCATGATGATGCCAATGTAAAAAAACTGAAAAGACCATCATTTATTGATCTGGCACAACTCAGAATGAGGAAAAACAGCTGCAAATGTCCACCAATAATCAGAACATGAAATGTACAAAGTATGACTCTAGGAAAATTGAAAGTTGTCAAGAATGAAATGGAGCACATAAAGATCAACACCTGAGCATTGGTGAGCTGAAGTGGACTAGTATTGGCCTATTTAAATCAGACAATCATATGACTTACTACATCAGGAATGACAAATTCAAGAAGAATGGGGTTGCATTCATCATCAGAAAGACTATTTCAAATACTATCTTGAAGTAAATGCTGCTTATGATGGGATAATATCTGTACACCTACAAAGAATACCATGACTACTATTCAAATTAACACACCGACTACTAAAGCCAGTGATGAAGATATTGAAGAATTCTTCTACCATCTTCTTCAGTCTGAAATTGACAAATATGAAATCAAGATGTATTGATAATTACTGGTGATTGGAATTTGAAGCTTGGAAACAGTGTGAATCAGTAGCTGGGAAATATGGCCCTGGTGATAGAAATGATGCTGAAGATCACATGATAGAATTTTTCAAGACCAATGAGTTGTTCATTGACAATACTAATTTTCAGCAACACAAAAAATAACTATGTACATGGATCTAACCTAACCAGCAATGGACACAGAAGTAAAATTGACTACATCTTTGGAAGAAGAAACAGTGGGAAAACTCAATATCATTAGCCAAAAGAAGCTGACTATGGAATAGACCATCAATTGCTTATATGGAAGTTCAGGCTGAAGCTGAAGAAAATTTTAAAAAGACCACAAGAGTCAAGCTATAACTTTGAACATATCCCACCTGAATTTAGAGATTATCTCAAGAGCAGATTTGATAGATTAGACACTACTGACCCAAAACCTCAAGAGTTGTCGGATGACATCAAGAACATCATACAGGAAGAAAGCAAAAGGTCATTTAAAAGACAGATACAGAAAAAAGACCAAAATGGATATCAGAACAGACTCCAAAATGTGTTCTCCAGTGTAGAAATGTTAATGCGAATGGAAGAAATGAGAAAGTAAAATAACTCAACAGAAAATTTCAAAGGGCAGATCAAGAAGACAAAGTAGTATAGTGAAATATGCAAAGACCAGGAAATAGAAAACTGAAAGGAAAAAACATGCTCAACATTTCTCAAGTGGAAAGAACTAAAGAAAAAAGTCAAACCTTGACTTGTAATATTGAAAAATTATATAGGCAAAATACTGAATTATGCAGCAAGTATCAAAAAAAGATTGACAGTATATACAGAGTCACTGTACCAAAAAGAAATGGTTGATGTTCAACCTTTCAAGAGGTAGTATACAATCAAGAGCCAATGATCCTGACCAAAGAAGTCCAAGGTGCACTGAAGGCAAAGAACAAGGCTCCAGGAATTGATGGAATAAACACTGAAATCTTTCAACAAACTGATTCAGCCCTGGAAGTTCTCATTCATCTATGCCAAGAAATTTGGAAGACAACTACCTAGCCAACTCACTTGAAGAGATCCATATTTGTACACATTCCAAAGAAGAGAACCCAACAGAGTGAGGAAGTCATCGAACAGTATAATTAATATTACATATAAGTAGAATTTTGCTGAAGAAATTCAAAAGTGGCTGTAGCATATATGAAAAGGGAGTTGCCAAATTCAAGCAAGGTTCCAAAAAGAATGTGGGATATATTGCTGATGTCAAATGGATCTTGGCTAAAAGCAGAGAAGACCAGAAGGATATTTCCTTGAGCTTTATTGACTATACAAATTCATTTGACTCTGTGGGTCCTGACAAGCTATGGATAACATGAAGAATGGGTATTCCAGAACACTCATGAGGAACCTATACATAGACCAATATGCAGTCTTTAAAACAAAGAGATACTGGGTGGTTAAAAATAGAAAAGATGTGTGCTAGGGCTATATTCTTTCATCATACTTATTCAATCTGTAAACTGAGCAAATAATCTGAGAAGTTGGATTATATGAAGAAAAAAGTGACCTCAAGATTGGAGGAAGACTCATTAACAACCTGCAATATGCAGATGATACAACCTTGCTTGCTGAAATAAAAAAGGACTCAAAATGCTTTCTGATAAAGATCAAAGACTATAGTCTTCAGTATGGATTGCACCTCAATGTTAAGAAAACAAAATTTTAACAACTGGACCAGTAAATAACAACATGATTGTCGAGAACCGACCTCGACAGGAGAGTTTGGTTCACGAAGTTGGGAGATCTGGCGGCGACAGCGACAGATAAAGAACACACACAAAGACACAACAAGAGAGACAAGAAGACACCCCGAAACCAGAGTGGATGCGACACTGGCGGGCAGACCCTGGACTACCGGCATCGTGGCCCCTGCAGGCAGTAAAGCACCACTCTGCAAACCTTAACACATGCCTTGCCAGCTGTAACGCCTAGCATGCCAGCCTTAACGCATGGCCTGCAAGCCATAATACAAGTGGGCTTGGGTCTGTGCTTCCGTTTTATTTCGGGGAGGAACTTTACACAAAGGAAGGTGGGGTTTGTTAAGACGGGGTACAGAAGTGAAATGTGATTAATCATTCAACACAGGACACAAGGATTTACAGGAATCAAATTCTAGAACATACATCACAAATTGTCTTGATAATCTAAAATCCGTAATTTTCCAGAAATTCAAGCAAGTTATTACATGGTACTTTTCAGGTTCTAATCCCAGGGCAGCAACTCGGTTTCTCCAGGCTAATTAACATACCTATAGCACCTAATCGCGAATGGGGGAAGGTGAAAAGGATTGAAAGGAATCCCGCCGTGTCTGTGGCCAGGGTTAGGTGAATGGGCTGTACCTGGAAGCTATCCGGGAAGGCTGACCCTATTGTTCTTTAGATAAAGCCCAGGAAACTTGTCTCCAGATCTTCTTAGCAAACTTGGTTTGGGAACTTTTTACAGTCTCGGCTTTAGGAGCAGTTTAATATTTGTCCATGGATATCAAGGCCTGTGTAGTAAGTTAATATCAAACATAACTAAATAATTTGATAAAGAACAGTTTGGATGAGTTTGCCCAGTGGCCAGAGTCTGTTCCTCAGAGAGATTTGTTCTTAGAACCTTACACACTGCTAACACAGTGGAGACATTGAGAGAGGCACATTAAGAAACCATTTTCTCAGAAGCTGCAATTACAGGGGTTCGAAGCATAGAGTGAATTAATAGGACTAAAGAGAATTATACAGAGCTAGCCCCACAGTGAGTTCGTAACAGCCAATGACCTGGGACGTCCGGAGGTTACTTCCTTGGGCCCACAGGGTCTCTGGCTAGCAAGTCGAAGCGCGGCCAAGTGCTGGAATTTTCGTCTAAGACACTGGTCCTCAGCACCCCAATACCTGTGGTCTGTAACACATGATAAATGGAGAAAATATTAAAATAGTCAAAGATGTCATTTTGCTTGGATCCACAGTCAACACTCATGTTAGCAACAGTCAAGAAATGAAATGATAGCCTCTTCTCTCTACCATGGAGTAACTGGTGGGTTTGAACCACCAATCTTGTGGTTAGAAATCCAGTGTTTATCCTACAGAGCCACAACACAGTTCTTTTTCCTCTGTGCACTTTCCTCTACTCCATTTTCCCCAAGTCTACAAACAGTTTACTGTTTATCTATTGACCATGTTGTTGATGTTATTGATTAGTGCCATCAAGTCGGTTCTGACTCACAGCAATCCTGTATAGAATTTCCATGGATCAGCTGGTGGATTTAAACCTCCAACCTTGCAAGTTTAAGCCAACCTTGCTATCTAGTGTCTATCCTACAGCACCACACCAGGACATCATATATTGGCTATCGTGAATGAACAATCAGGTAGACAAGCAGCCAGATGTCAATATTGTGATCAGCCGGTGGTGTCGCTAGAGTTGGTGTCACCCAATGTGGTAACTCATAGTAACCTCCCTGTGAGTGGGAGCTGAATGCCTTGTTGGGTGGAGCTGTCTGGCCTTCCTTGTCCCCATACCAAACTCAGAATGGGACAGCATAACCCTATCTCTCCATCCCTCCAACCCTACTGCTCCCCACTCTACACCCCCTCCTCCCAGACACATAAATATAGCTCCTGCAGTTCTTTTCCTCAACCATTGGCCAAGGCAGAGATCCTCCTCTCCCCTCTCTGTCCAGTGGAATACATCAATACCCAACTGTCTGTACTAATTGCCTTGCCAGGTGATGAGGGAGGTGATGAGTTACCACACTGAGTGATGGGGTAACACTAACCCTAGTAACGCCAATGCTTTAGCAGTCCGTCCACTATAGTGCTCAACCACCCACCACTGACACTCTGACGTCATTTTGGTGTCACCTTCTCTGCCAGTGTCAGGGAATGTGGTCTGCACCCCCATGATACCACTGTCATCAGCTACCTGGTGTAAGGCATCATAGTTGAGTTCCAAAGACTGAAGACACCACCTCAACCTACCATCTCCTCCAGCCATTCTATGGAGATTGTTGTTGTTGTTGTTAAGTGCCGTGGAGTCAGTTCTGACTCATAGCGACCCTGCACAGGGTTTCCAAGGCTGTAAATCTTTACGGGAGCAGAAAGCCTCATCTTTGTCCTGTGGAACAGCTGGTAGTTTCAAACTTCTATGGAGATTACTATAGGTTAAATAAAGCTTTACTTTCCAGTGAAATATACAAAAAGATTTACTAAGAGGACAAGCACATTTTGGAATTCACTACTGTTTTGGTTGTGCCAAACAAAGTTAGCTGAATTACCACCTTCTTCCCTGTCTGAACCTACCACTGATTTTAGAAACCACTGGGGCAAATCTTAAATGAGAAGTCCCAGCTAGTGAAGTAGCTAAATACTAAGCCCTGACTATCTAGAAGTCTTTCAATTGTTCCTTATGGATTAACTAAGGCCTATTTTGCTCTCAGCTCCTGCTGCTCCAAATATGGAGATTTTCTTTGTTTAAACTGTAGAACAGTTTATATTGCTCTTTAGTTACAAAAGTAACTGTAATAACACAGAAGCATAAAAAGGGAAAAGAGAAAAATCTCCCTCACAAACCTCTTGCCTCCTAGTCCCAAGAACTAAGCAAGCAGGCAGTGTCTATAATACCCCTTTTACTGTGCCTCTAGAAACATTCACATAACTACACTTTCTTTCATTCAAGAACATGAGAGCAAGTCAAAAATATGACTATTCTCATGCGTTATTGCTGTTGTTAAGTGCCATTAAGTCTGTTCCGACTCATAGTCACCTTGCATAGGGTTTCCGAGGACCAACTTCTGGGTTTGAATTCCAACCTTGTGGTTTGTAGTCCAGTGCTGATTTGACAGTGCCAAATCAGGAGTCCAATGTACAGGTTTCTTCCAAACAGAACATGTATGAGGATGGCTACAGACAAGTTCTCTCAGTAATGCACTTTAGGGTCCCTTCAATACAAAGGTTCAGTCAAAACAATGGGTTCTGAATGGATACGCTAGACCAGTTCATTTCAAAGTTGACAGGTCATCCCAGAGCTTATGTGGACCAGTAATCTTGTTGGATTCTCTCAAAGGGCACAAGATAATCACCGGAGCTTTTTATAAAGAAGTTTTAAGAAAATTAAAAATGTACTGGTAAGGAAAAGGAAAGGAAAGTTGCACCAAGGAATTGTTATTTCCATCATTACAACACATTGGGTCTTCAGAGATAACAAAGGCTGTCCTATGAGAACCTCATTGGGGAACAGTACCCACTCACCCTACCTACCCCGTCATAGTTTTTTGTTCCCCAAACTCAAAGAACACTGAAAGGAACAAGATTTGTATCTCACAAAGATTCCAAAACTGCTGTTTTAATATAGTATAAATCAAAGAGCACAGAATCTTTCAGGAAATGTGTGACAGTAGTCTCTCTGGTCTTGCTCAGAGACACAAAACACTGAAAGCAAATTTGGTTTGCTCAAAAAAAGAGCACAATGGGACTTGCTTAAGCAAAACAGCTCCCAAAGTAACCAGCTTCAGGAAGGATCTCAGCTTGGGGGAGGGACTCTAAAAGTCATTGGATGAAGCAGATGGGGGTGATTTGGTGGGGGCTCTAGGTCTATAAATGCTCTCAGGATTTTTGAAGGCTTAAATGGCTGCTAGAAGGACAAAATTGAAAAATTGTCCTGGTTTCCCCACCCATTTTATCAAGAGGACAAATTGTAAGAATTTAGATATGTGCAAGCTGACTGATCTAGTTAGAACTGGTTCTTTGCCCCCAGTCTCTTGTGTTTTTGTTGTTTGTTTAATTTTTATAGCTTCCCAGAACTCCTAAAAGGGAAATGTTATAAAGAAAGAAGTTAGTATTGTTTCAAGCAATTATGAAATCAAGCAGTTTATGTTTTGGGCAATTGTCTTAAATAGTTAGAGAGATGGAAACACCTCCTTCAGAAGTATATGTTGTTGTTGTTAAGTGCCATCAAGTCGGTTCCGACCCATAGTGACCCTGTATAGTGTTTCCAAGGAGTGACTGGTGAACTTGAACAGCTGACCTTACAGTGCAAATTGACTGTACAGTCCAGCACATTAACCCACAGCTCCACACCAGGATAGACCTAAATAAACAATAGTTAAGGAACAATCATTTCACATTTTGGTATTTTGCTTATTAAAGTTTTCTCTGATTTTGTAGCAATACTTTTTTACTTACCCTCATCTATAGTAAACCTTGTGGAACTTTCATTCTTTTTTTAACAGTTATATATGATCTCATTTTAAAGAAAACAAAAATCCTCACCACTAGGCCATTAAAAAACCTCATGATAAACAGAAAAGATTGAAGTTGTCAAGAATTTCATTTTACATGAATCCACAATCAGTGCTTATTGAAACAGCAGTCAAGAAATCAAGACATATAGCATTGAGCAAATATGCTGCAAAAGACCTATTTAAAATGTCAAACAGCAAAGATATCATTTTGAGTCATGGTATTTTTAATCATCTCATATGCAAGTGAAAGGTGGACATTGAATAAGGAAGACTGGAGAAGAATTGATGTGTTTGAATTGTAGCATTGGCCTAGAATTTTAAGAGCATACAGACTGCTATAAGAACAAATAAATCTGTCTTGGAAACACAGCCAAAATGCTCCTTGGAAGTAAGGATGGAGATACTTTGTCTCACATACATTGGCCATGTGGTCAGGAGCGACCACTCCCTGGAAAAGGGCATCAAGAAAGAGGAAGATCTACAATGGCTGCAACAATGAGCTTAAGAGTAAAAATTTTCACTCAGTTATGTCTATAGGGTTGTGGTGCTGTGGGTTAATGCGCTGGACTGCAAGATCGGTTTGAGCTGCAAGGTCTGGTTCAAACTCACCAGCCACTCCTTGGAAACTCTATACAGGGTCACTATGAGTCGAAATCAACTTCGTGGCACTTAACAACAATAGGGTTGCTATGAGTAGAAGCCAATTAGATGGCACCTAACAACAATATATGATTTTCTAACAAGGACATGCCATAATTTATTAAATCTACATCTTATTAAGATAATTCATAAACAGTTGCAGCAGTACATTAACAAGAAGCAGTCAGAAGTCAAGCTAGTTTCAGAAGATGACGTGGAACTAAGAATATCATCGCTGACATTCGATGAATCTTTACTGATGGCAAAGAATACCAGAAAGATGTTTGCATGTGTTCTATTGACTATGCAAAGACTTTCAACTGTGTAGATCATGACAAACTATGGATAACATTGTGAAGAATGTGTATTCTAGATTGTGCTCATGAGGAAACTGTACATAGACCAAGACATAGTCTTTCAAGCAAAACAAAGGAATCCTAAATGGTTTAGAATCAGGAAAGGTGCGTGCCAGGGTTGTATCCTCTCACCATATTTATTTAATATGTATGCTGAACAAATAATCTAAGAAGCTAGATTCTATGACTATGGTATCAGGATTGGAGAAAGATCCATTAACAACATGTGATATGCAACCTTGCTTGCTGAAAGCAAAGAGGATTTAAAATACTTAGTGATGAAGATCAAAGGCAACAGGCTTCAGTGTGGAGTGCAGTTCAATGTGAAGAAAATAAAAATCCTCAGAACTGAATCAATAAATAACATCATGATAAATGGAGAAAAGATTGAACGTGTCAAAGACTTCATTTTGCTAAGATCTATTATCAATCTTGTGTGGATCATGACAAACTATGGACAACATTGAGAAGTATGAGTATTCCAGAACATTTCATTGTACTTCTGAGAAATCTGTACCTGGACCAAGAAGCAGTTGTTCGAACAGAGCATGGGAACACTGAATGTTTTAAAATTGGGGAAGGTTTGTGACAGAGTTGCGTTCTTTCACCATACTTGTTCAATTTGTATGCTGAGCAAATAATACGAGAAGTTGGGTTCTATGAAGAAAAACGGGGCATCAGGATTGGTGGAAGACTCATTAACAACCTGCGATATGCTGATGATACAACCTTGCTGCTGAAAGTGAAGAGGACGTGAAATATATACTTATGAAGATCACAGAGCACAGCCTTTGATATGAATCTCAATGTCAAGAAAACAAAAATCCTCACCACTGGACCAATAAGCAGCATTCTTATCAATGGAGAAGAGATTGAAGTTGTCAAGGACTTCATTCTTCTTCGATCAACTGTCAACACTTGTGGAAGCAGCAGTCAAGAGATCAGACGACGTAGACGTATTGCATTAGGCAAGTCTGCTGCACAAGACCTTTTCAAAGTGTTGAAGAGCAAAGATGTCAGCTTGAGGACTAAGGTGCGCCTGACCCAAGCCATGGTATTTTCAATAACCTCACATGGATGCGAAAGCTGAACAGTGAATACGGAAGATTGTAGAAGAATTGATGCCTTTGAGTTGTGGTGTTGGAGGAGAATACTGAAAGTGCTGTGGATTGCCAAAAGAACCAATACATCTGTTTTGGAAGAAGTGCAACCAGAGTGCTCCTTGGAGGCCAACATAGCTAAGCTTCATCTCTCCTACTTTGGACACATTGTCTGGAGAGAACAGTCGCTGGAGAAGGATGTCATGCTGGGTAAGGTGGAGGGTCAGAGAAAAAGAGGAAGCCCCCCCCAACGAGATGGATCAGCCAGGTGGCATCATTGATGGCATCAAATGTGGCAGCGGTAGTGAGGTTGGCCCAAGATCGGACATTGTTTCATTCTGCTGTGCATGGGGTCGCTATGAGTCGGTTCTGACTCGATGGCACCTGACAAAAACAACAATCAATCTTACACTTCCTTCAAGGCCTAGCTTAAATGCACCATCTCCTCAAATATTTCCTAATCTTAATAGCAAGAAATAATCTTCCTGTCCTCTAACTTCCTTTGAAGAGGTCTGTCATGCAGATATTACGTTCTGCCTTAGATCATAGACATTCCTATCCAGGTAGGTGTCTGGTCACAGAACAGTCTTCTCTTCTCCTTTATCTATTTCTTGATGAACAATGTCCAAAAATGGATTCTAATTCCCTAAGAATGCAATGCAGCTAACTTATAGGTATTCCTTTGGTTTCTGCAACCACATCACAAATAATTTCTATTAAAAAAATATATAATAGTTAGTATAAAATTTGGTTTGTGTTGTAATGAAGCATCTGCCTCAAATAGAATGTAAGAACCTTAAGGGCAAGGAAATTGCATCCACCTTAGTAACTTCTGTGCCCATGCAGTATATATTAAAGAAGGAAACACATGTGTGTTTTCCCTAATATATGACCTACTCAACTGAGCATACTAGATTCTCAAATACTGGTAATAAAAAAAAGATTTTCTTTATTGAATATGTTGGCTGTGGATACACAGGAAGGGAAGAAAGAATTCTGGCCAGAATATTGGCATGGTCAAAGAAAAATGCAAAGCATTTTTGAAGAGAAAATGCAAAGCACTCTGAGAGTTGGCAATTAGACTAGTTTACAAGAGCAAAAGGTTTTGTGGCAAAGAAATGAGAGATAAGACTACCTCTCCCACTGTATAAAATAAGCTTCTGTTAGCAGAACTCTCATTTTAATTTTAATTTAATAAAGGCAAAAATAAGTGGTTTTGATGTGATTAATGACTAGCAAGGGAGCTTTGATGCTGAGTTGGCCTGCATCCACCTCTGTGGCATGTGTAAAATTTCAAGATTTAGTACAGAATCAACCTGTCCAAGCATCTGTTCACAACTTCATTTGAAAAAAAAGGAAAAAAAAAAAAAATAGAGCAAAGCATATGTTGCAAGTTGAAGTCTGAGCAACTTTTTTCCATAAGATGTTGATAGGAATTCACATTTTTATCAAAACCCATTATTAATTTGCTAATGTCAACTTGAATTTTTTTAAAAAAATACACAAAATGGTATTTAAAAAGCTAAATAAAGCCTTCTATTCAAACATGAAGAAAACATTAAGCTGTCACAAAGTGAATAATAAATTTACAGTTAAAATATAAAGTGGATAATAAATTTGCAATTAAAATATAATCCTTTGATGGTGGTAGTGGTGGTGGTATGCTGTTGAGTCAGTTCCAACTCATAGCAACCTTTCACAGGGTTTCTGAAACTATAAATTCTTACAGAAAATCTCAACTTTCTCTCAGTGACTGGTGGATTCAAACTGCTGACCCTTTAGTTAGCAACCCAACATATAACCACAAAATAATCCTATCAACCTATACAGTTTTAATTAACTTGTATGATAGCAATTAACTCACCAATCAGATAGTTAATGTGGATCTACTAACTGCAGAAAGGAGCTCTGGTAGCATAGTGGTTACGAATCGGGCTGCGAACCGCAAGGTCAGCAGTTCGAAACTACCAGCTGCTCCGCGGGAGAAAGATGAGGCGTTCTGCTCCCGTAAAGATTAACAGCCTTGCAAACCCTGTGCAGGGTCGCTATGAGTCGGAACCGACTCCATGGCACATAACAACAACAACAACTAACTGCAGAGATCTGTACGTGAAATGCTAAGGGAAAAGCATTATGTGCATGATACAAATTGAAAGATTCATTGTTATATGGAAGCAATTATTTAGTATCTGTAAGTTGTTATTCATTCATTCAGCAACTACTTGACAAATGAATATACCTCCACAACTTTGTTTTGCTCTGCTATATCTCTTATAATGCATACAACACTATATGTATGTTGTTTTTGTTAAGTGCCCCTGAGCTGGTTCCAATTCATAGCTACCTTATATAAGGGTTCCAAAGACTGGCTGGTGGGTTTGAACCACCAACCTTGTGGTTAGTAATCCAGTGTATCCATATATAGCACCATACCAGGACTCCGTAAGTACCTAATAAGCATTTGTTGAATGAATACATTTATTCATGACTTTGTCAGACCTTCAGGGTAAAAAAGTAAAGTAATAACAGAGACAGTGCCTACCATTATGAAGTTACAGTCTGACAAGAGAGACAAATATTGATTAAAAAAAATAAAATAAAATTTCATCCAGACAAGTGCTGAAGGACTTCTAATGGAATAAGCATACAAAGACTTTCTGGAGCAAGTGATTCTTGAATGGAAAGCTAATGGATGAGTGGATATTGACTATGCAAAGATGGTTGTTGTTAGGTGTCATCCATTCAATTCCAACTCATAGTCACCCTATGCACAACAAAATGAAATACTGCCTGGTCCTACGCCATCCTCACAGTTGTTGTTATGCTTGAGTCCTTTGCTGCTGCCACTGTGCCAATCCATCTCATTGGAAGTGTCCCTCTTTTTTGTTGTCCCTCCACTTTACCAAGCATGATGTCCTTTTACAGGGATTGGTCCCATCCTGATAATAAGTCTGAAGTGTGAGAGACGAAGATTAGGAGGAAAAACCATAGTAGGCAAAGGAATCATCAGGAAGGGACCCAGGAATCTAAGTGGAAGAAAGGGAGCCATCTTGGCTAGAATAGAGATTGAGAGGGAGTGAGTCACAAAATGTGGGTGGAAAGCTAGGTAGGTAAAAATGAAACCATGTAGAGATGACTCTTAGGGAGTTCCAGAGTTATAAATATTAGGCAAGATTATATAGATGAGGAGTTTTGATGTGGCACTGTAGGATAAGCACTGGGCTGCTAACCGCAAGGTTGGCAGTTCAAACCTACCAGCCACTCCTTGGAAACCCTGTACAAGGTGACTATGAGTCAGAACCAACTCAGTGGTACTTAACAACAGCAAGAACAAAATATAGGCAAGAAAATGTCTCACTTAAAGTTGATAGAAATTGGTTTGATGAAGTTTGTGGGTTTGTGATAGACATTTTGGTTAAAATCCCCTCAAAACTCAATACTTATTTATAATATAAAATAGTTTTCTTTTTCTAACAAAGCATACCAATTTTTTAGAGTAACCAGAAAAACAGTTGAGTATGCAATTTGAAATTACATCACAAATTCCTGACTCTTGCCAATTGTACCAATAAATACTTTAATTTTACTAAATTACACAGCACCAATTAACCCTCTAATAGGGGTTAATAAAGAATCAACACAGTACCATAATAATAATTTGGGTGTACTGATGTAGAACTTAATTGACAAATTAATATACTCTGACAAACAAGTCATCCAACTGTTACGTAAAACTAATAAAGAAACATAATTTATTGGCATAGTTCACTTAAAAGAATTTATGCAGAGAAAAATAAAGTTAAGATTTTCAAGAACTTTAAGGCAAATCTAAAAACAATGAGATGTTAAAATATGACCAAAAAAAACCCATTTACTTTACTGTGTCCCTAGTTATTTTAAAGGATTTGGTCAAGTAGATTAATATTATATTGTTGTTATAGTTTTACTCTTATTATTTTTACCTTCTTAGGGAATTCCATCTATTTGAAAGAAGAGTCATTATCACCCAAAGGAGATTAGATTATTTTATTTTAGTAAGTTCTTATTCTGAAAAAATCATTTCTTCTGTTCCCCCACATCCTCCATCATTGATTCTAGCTCTGACCTTGGGATGAACATAGAACAAATTCAAACTCTCTTCCTTCAAGTCTTCAGGTATCCAAAGATAAGTGTCTTCGCTGCTTATATCTTCTGTTCTCCAATCTAAACAGTTTGAATGATTTTAACCATTTCTCCTATGGCATCAGCATGGTAAAAATCAAAATATTAAATCAGCAAAATGTGGAGATTGATCCAGAACCCCCATCCTGATAACAAGCTGCCCCCTTAACACTATCTCTATCTCTCTCTCTTTGACCTAGGCACATGGAGTAAAGTCACAGCTCATAGATTAATATGAATTGGGATAGAAAGTAAAGAGTTGAACAAGATTTAGTATGCTTCAAATACTCAAAGAATCTCCAGCAGCAAGTCTGGGAAGCTCACATGATACCCTTACTTAATGATCTGCTGTCTCCCATTATCCCCTTAGGTTAGATGATTCACTAGAATGACTCAAATTCATAGAAAATATACCATATTTATGACTACAGATTTATTATCGCCAAAAAGGATACAAAGCAGGGGCATATAGAGTGAGATTGGGATGGCTCCCAATGCAAAACTTCCATGTCCCAAGGGACATGTACCCTTCTAAGAGTTGAGAATCCATGCTCAGAACTTTCACTGGTAAATTCTATGGAATAGGTGAAATCATGCCTCCTGAGGTTAGTTGCCACCATTGCTTGAAATCACCTTCCCATCTGAGACTGCATGGTCTGAACAGGCATCACTTGCGAGCATAAATCCCCCTATGTCCTTGAAGTTCCAATTACTCCTAGTCACCCCAATTATTCCAGGAGTCATTTCTTAGGAACAAAGAACAACAGCTACCTTACTGAGGGTGAAATCAGGTCCTTTGTCCCACAACATGGTTTCCAGATCTCAGTAAGCCCTGATGTGTTAAAGACTTTACACTTTGGTGCCTAGAGAAGACAATATTGTTTTCCATATGTGGGCTAATGAATGCATATAGACCAACACATTGACGGAAAACATATTGGGACAATCCTACCACAGTCTGAGTCATATTCTGTGTTTTAGAAGCATGAATATACTTCTAAATGAATATATTAGTGATCGTTCAGCTTATTCTTGACTTAATCCCTCAATTTTGTTTACACATACTTTTACTTCTGATTCTGTGTTTGTGTCATTGGTTTTAGGGGGTGGCATAAAGACAACGGTTCATTTGTTCCCATTAAATTTCATGCTGCTAGAGCTATTCAGTGTCCCACCATTTTGAGGTCATTTCACGTATTATCTTCCCCCTCCAGCATCATGTCATCTGTAGATTTATCCTGTGTGCCATTAATATACTCTTGAGTACTTCAATGAAATATATTATATTCATACTAAAATATTCATATGATTTTAACTGCTTAAAATTTTTAATTAATTCTAAATCAATCACATTTTCTTAGCAGTGCATTTTATTATTATCATTAAGAATGCCTGTTCATGTATTCATTCAGCAATCACTAAAATACAGAAATACACTTTTCTAAATATTGCCTCAACTGTAATTATTAAATTAAAAAAAAAAAAACTTTCAAGTTTTTATGAACATCTTAGTGGCACTGATATGTAAAATAAAATTGAGAAGCTTAAAACTAATGAGAAACTTAAAACTAATGTAAGCTGAAAATAGGCACAGACCCTAGGGAGCTAACCTTTTCCTCTCTAAAGAAATTAACTAAGGCAGCCAAACAGTCTCAAGACATGTAATACAAAACAACTGAGAAAATGAGCAAATAGTATAAACAATTTTAGTCATTCAGTTTTATGTACAACAAAGAATTTCAACCCTATACTATGAAATTAGTGAATAAATATTTCCCAGTTGTGAGAAAAATACTAGTAATATGGCAAGTGCATTGTTAAAGACTTGAAAGAAAAATGAAAGTTTCTTAAAATGAAACCATAATGCCTTGGTGGATTTCAAATTCTAAACTTTATTAAGGAAACATGATGATAGTAAAAAGAAACAAAAAATTATACTTTATACTAAAAGATACACTATTTAATGGTTACCAGGGGTGCGAAGGAAGGGAGAGTAATTCTCTGGCTCAAAGGTAGACACATGTTTACTCTGTGATGGGGAGGGTAATATACAAGAAAGGAAGGGCAATCTACAAAAAGAGGGAGGTTGGCAAAAGAATGATGAAGATATATGAAGACATAGGGAAGTACAGAAGTACTAAAGGGACTAGAGGTAAATAGTGATATATACACATCCTTGGAACAGTGTTCTGTGTGTAGATTCATAGACAGAGACACAGGCTGGATGGATAGGGGAGGAAGAGTGAGTTATATATATTTATATGTCCCACAAATGTATGAGTTTGAAAGAGGATACTTGTATATGGTGTGGCACTGTGAGTTAATGCACTGGACTGCAAAGTCAGTTTGAACCCCAAGGTCAGCAGTTCAGGCTTACCATTTGCTCCTTGGAAACCTAAAACAGGGTTACTATAGGTCAGAACTAACTCAACGGCACTTAACAACAACAACCATGGGAGGAAGCAGGGCAACTTTGTTTTATGGAGGGAATTACAATCATTGAGATCAAAGAAAGAGTGATTTGTTGAATGTAAGACAAATGACCTTGTCTCTAAACTTTCACTCAATTTGCAACAAAAAAAAAAAATTATAAGAATACCTTGGAGTATGGTGAATCAAAATTTAGAAAAAAGGCAAAAACTGACATATCTCACTTGAATGTTTTAATTACATCACTTTGGTTAGAGAATATCGTTGTTGTTTTTTAATTATTCATTATCTATTTTATCTACTGATTTGAGAAAGCACATCATATTTATTTAGTTGCATTTCAAATGATATCCATTCTATTGCATCCCAGTTCTGCATAGTTTCTGAGAAAATTTTTTTTAGTTATTAAAGTATCTTCTCAACAGCCTAAAAATTATAAGACACTTAAAATTTAAAGTTATCTTGTCATTTCCTTAGTTTAATTTTGGCAAAATAAAATAAATGGCAGAATCAAAACAACAATGAGATATCATCTCTTCCCAGCATTAATAGCAAAGTTTAAAAAAAAAAAAAAAAAAAACAGAAAAATGCTGGCAGGAGTATAGAGAGACTTCTACATTACTAGTGAAACTATAAAATGGTGTAACCACTGTGGAAAATGGTATAGTGCTTCTTCAAAAAAGTTGAAAGTAGAAATACCTTACAACCCAGAAATTCCTCTACTTTCTATATGTTGTTAATGCTGTCAAATAGGAAGCCCTGTATGGAGTTACCAAGACTATAAATCTTTATGGGAACAGAAAATATCATCTTTCTTCTGCAGAGTAGCTAGTGGGCTTATCCCACTAACAATATGGTTCATAGTCCTACAGAATCACCATACTTCCACCTGGTAAATATCAAGAAATAAGAACCCTGACAAGAGTAGATATATGTGTACCCTTGTATATCGCAGCAATATTCAAAATAGCAGTAAGATAAAGTCAGCCTAAATGCTCATCAATAGAAGAATAGTTAAACAAACTTGGGTACATAGACACAGTAGAATACTGCACAGCATTGAAGAATAACAATGAATCTGCAAAACACATCATAACATGGACCAACCTGGAGTTCATTATGCTAAGTGAAATTAGTCAAACTCAGAAGGACATATATTGTATGTGATCACTATTGTTAAAAGACAAGGAAAGGTTTTCATGCTAAAATAATCATTCTTTGATGGTTACCAGAGGTGGAAGGGAAGAAGTAGTGATTCAGGGGCTAAACACATGTTAACACAAGAGGGAGATTAGCAGAAGAATTAGGGCAGGGGAAGACACAAGGTAGAGTACAAGGGTTAAAAGCAATAGAGGCAAATACTTTTAATATGTACAATCTTGCAATAATGGTGATCTTGCGCTGTGGGTTAATGTGCTGGACAACAAAGTCGTTTGAACCGCAAGATCAGAGGTTCAAGCTCATCAGCCACTCCTCAGAAACCCTATAAAAGATGGCTATGGGGCAGACGTGTCCCGTTAGCACTTATCAACAACAAGAACCGCAATGGGTGACCTGGAGGCCTTGGTGTGGTGCTGCGGGTTAATGCGTTGGACTGCAAAGTCAGTTTGAACCACAAGATCAGTGGTCAAGTTCACCAGCCACTCCTCAGAAACCCTATACAGGGTTGCTATGGATCAGTTATGGCACTTAACAACAACAGTAATGAGTTTACCTATTATCCATAGAGGAGTTCAGTTTTTAATCTTCTTCATGTATTTTATTAACAAATCATAATGTGTTTAAAGACTATTGTTAGTAATTCTGGGACAGGTTGTGAGGGGATTTCAATTTAAAGTGCACTTTCACACTTATTACTTCAGAAAAAATGAAATACTGATTAGTCATTTAGCCTTAATTCATTTGGATGGACAGTGGTGTAAGGCTATTAGAAAATGATTAGAAAGACTTACCTTTTTGTGATCATGGATGAACAATACGGCTTTCTGCTCCCACGAAGATTTAAAGCCCCGGAAATCCTGTAAAGGGTCACTATGAGTTGGAACCAACTCAATGGCACTTAACAATCACAGCAAAAACAATGGGTAGATACATGGATAGATACACATACTGAACAGGTGTGAGAGGGTGACTGGGAGTATGCCCACAAATATCTAAAGATATGACAGAGGATATTTGTACATGAAATTTAACTTTGTTGCAAATATAACCATGAATGTGGTGAAGCACTGTTGTTATTTGGTGCCATTGAGTCAGTTCTGACTCATAGCAACTTTATGCACAACATAACAAAACACTGCTTAGTCTTGTGTCATCTTCATAATTGGTATGTTTGAGCCCATTGTTGCTGCGACATTGTCAATCCATCTCATTGGGGGTCTTCCTCTTTTTCATTAATATTCCACTTTTCCAAGCATGATATCCTTCTCCAGGAACTGCTGCCTCATAACAATATGTCTAAAGAAGAATAGTCTTTCCAGCCTCACTTATTTTTTTTTAACTTTTTATTATGAATTGAGTGAAGATTTACAGACAAGATAATCAGTTTTACATGCTATACATCATACACTTTGTTTCATCTCAATGATTGCAATCCCTTCCATGCAACAATAGTTATCCCACTTTGTCCCCGTGATTCCTATTTCCATTCTACCCACTTCCCACTTCCTTCTCAACTTTGTCCTTTGTTAAATGTTTCCCTTTTGATTTTGAATGATTGACCATTCCAAGGTGAACATACCTTACTTGTGTTGTTGTCCCCCTATATATCTATCTACTGCTTGACTAAAAATTGGGCCACCATGGTGAGTACGTTTCCAGACCTGAAGGGTGGTCTGGAGCCATAGTCTTAGAATCCTCGAATCTCTTTCTGACAAAATTGATTCCAAGCATCTTCACTTCTTTTCACGATTCTTGCTTCCGCACCTCGAAAAACCAATAGTTGCAGCTTAGATGGTAGTTCATGAGATTTTTAAGATCCCAAGCACTACTCATCAAAGTAGCCATTCTCACTTCTAAGGAACATTCTGGCTACACTTACTCCAAGACAGGTTTGTTGGTTCTTCTAACAGTCCATGGTATTTTCAATATTCTTTGACAACATCATAATTCAAATGCTTGAATTCTTTTTCATTCGTCCTTATTCATTGTCCAACTTTCACATGCATATGAGGTGATCCAAATACTATGACTTGGGTCAGGTGCACCTTAGTCTTCAAACTGATCTCTGCATTTTAACACTTTAAAAAGTCTTGTGCAGCACATTTGCCCAGTGCAATACGTCCTTTGATTTCTTGACTACTGTTTCCATGAGTGTTGACTGTGGATCCAAACCAAATGAAGTCTTTGACAACTTCAATCATTTATCCATTTATCATAAGGTTATTTATTGTTCCAGTTGTGAGGATTTCTGTTTTCTTTACATTGAGATGCAATCCATTCTGAAGGTTGTAGTCTTTGATCCTCATCAGTAAGTATTTCAAGCCCTCTTTGCTTTCAGCAAACAATGTTGTGTCATCTACATATCTCAGATAGTTAATGAGTCTTCCTCCAATACTGATGTCAAGTTCTTCTTCATATAATCCACCTTCTCAGATTATTTACTCAGCATACAGATTGAATAAGTATGGTAAAAGAATACATCTTTGGCCCACACCTTTCCTAATGAGAAACCATTCAGTATCTATTCTAATGAGTGATTTTTGGTTTATATACAGGTTACTCGTGAGCACTATTAAGTATTCTGGAATACCTATTCTTCACAATGTCATCCATAGTTTGTTATGATTCTCTCAGTCCAAAGTCTTTGAATAGTCAATAAAGCACAGGTATGAATCTTTCTGTTATTCTCTGCTTTCAGCCAAGAGCCATTTGATATGGTGTGACACTGCAGGAAAATGCATTGGACCACAAGGTCAGTTTGAACTGCAAGGTCAATAGTTCAAACTCACCACCCACCCCTCAGAAACACTGTATAGGGTTACTATGAATCAGAATCAGTTCAACAACACTTAACAACAACAACAATAAATGATATCCCAAGTTCCAGTCCTCTTCTGAATCTAGCTTGAATGTCTTTTCAACACACTGCTGCAACTGGGTTTTTTTTATTATTATTATCTCAGCAGAATTCTACTTTCATGTGATATTAATTATATTGTTTCACAATTTCTGAATTCCATTAGGTCAACTGTCTTTAGATGGGTACATATATGGATCTCTTCTGATTGGTTGGCCAGCTAACACAGTTCTAAATTTCTTGACATAGAAAAGTGAGCACCTCACGTGATGCATCAGTCTTTTTAACCACTCCAATTGGTATTACATCAATTACTGGAGTTTCATTTTTCACCAAAGCTTTCAGTGCTGTTTGAATATCCCTTTTGGTTTTCTAACTCCAGGTCTTTGCACATATTTTTATAATACTTGACTTTGTCTTCCTGAGCTGCCCTTGGAAATTTTCTGTTCAGCTCTTATATTTCATTGTTTCTTCCAGTTACTTTAGCTTCTTGACATTCAAGTTTTAGAGTCTCTTCTGACATCCATTTTGGTCTTTTCTTTCTCTCCTGTCTTTTTAATGATCTTTTGCTTTCTTCGAGTACAGGGTTCTTGATATCATCCTACAACTCTTTTGCCTTCTGTCATTATTGTCTAATGCATCCAATCTATTCTTGATATGGTCTCTAGATCCAGGTAGGATATACTACAGGTCATATTATCATGCTCATGGACTTGTTTTAATTTCTTCAGCTTCAGCCTGAACTTGTATATGAGCAATTGATGATCTGTTCCACAGTCATCCCTTAACCTTGTTTTGGCTGATGTTATTGAGCCAAATCTACAATCTCTTCCCACAAATATAGTCAATTTGATTTCTGTGTATTTCATCTGGTGAGGTCCACATATATAGTCACCTTTTATGTTGTTGAAAAAGGTATTTACAATGAACAAGTCACTAGTTTTGCAAAATTCTATCATGCAATCCGCAGTATCATTTCTATCACAATGACCATATTTTCCAAGCATTGATTCTTCCTCTTTGTTTCCAACTTTTGCATTTCAATCACCAGTAATTATCCATGCATTTTGATTGCATGTTTGATCAATTTCAACTGAAAGAGTTGATAGAATTCTTCAATTTCATCGTCACTAGTTCTCGTGATTGATACGTAAATTTGAGTAATAGTGGTGTTAACTGGTCTTCCTTGTAAGCATATGGATATTATCCTGTCACAGATAGCATTGTACTTCAAAAGAGTTCTTGAATTGCTCTTTTTCATGATGACTTTGACACTATATTCCTTCAATTTGTCATTCCCAGCATACTAAACCATATGATTCAAAATGACTAATACCAGTCCATTTTAGTTCACTAATGCCTAGGATATTGATCTTTATGTGTTTCATCTCATTTTTGACAACTTCCAATTTACCTAGATTCTGGTGCGGTGCTGTAGGATCATGAGCTGAAGCTCAAGGTCAATTTGAACTGCAAGGTCAGTGGTTCAAACCAACAAGTCACTCCTCGGAAACCCTATACAGGGTCACTCTGGGTCAGATCAACTCAACAACACTTAACAACAACATACTTCATACATTCCACATTCCCATTACTGATGAATGTTTGCAGCTGTTTCTTTTCATTTTGAGTTTTGTCCCACCAGCAAATGAAGGTCCTGAAAATTTTTGCCCCATCCTTGTCAACTATACTCTGAGGAGAAATACCTTTCCCAAGTGGTATTTTGAGTGCCTTCTAGTCTGATGAGCTTGTCTTTTGTCACTATATCACACAGTGTTCTGTTGCTAATCATAAAATTTTCTGAATGGTGGCTAACCATTCAGAAGTGGATCATCTCTCTTTCTTCCTAATCTGTCTTAGTCTGTAAATTCCACTGAAACTTATCCATCATGAGTGGCACTGCTGATATTTAAAATACAAAAGACGTCACAGGATAAATAACTGATAGATAACTAGTGGGTGGTTGAACATGGCATTGAACACAATTATGAAAACTTCCTAGACATTACCAGATGTCTTGAAGGAATGAGTTGCTGGACCTGGGGCCTTAAGACCATAATCTAAGGAGTCATCAACTGACATTAATACAATGTGCAACATCCCTACTTTGGTGAATAGTGACTGGGATCTTAAAAGCTCATGAGCAGTCACAAGATGCAGCTATTGATCTCTCCATGTCTGCACGAAAGAAGATTGATGAAAATTAAAGGTGTATGTGTACAATTAGACCTGTGGACTAATGGAACACATGAAGCTCAGTCTCTATGACCTTGGGATTAGAAGAATTAGGTGATACCCAATTATCACTACCAACTGCTCTGAAAGGAATCACATTTGAAAGGCCTAGACAGAGTAGGATAAAATGTGGAACCAAACTCAAAATCATAAAAACTGAACAGGTGTACTGGTCAGGTAGAGACTGGAGGAAACCCAAGACTATGGCCCTTGATCACCCTTCAGGTCTGGAACTAAATACCTTAATTTTCATCCAAGCAGTAGATAGGTATATAAGGGCCACACCAACAATAGTGAGGTACACATACCATAGAATTGTCAACCATCCAAGATCTAAAGGGTACATTTACCTAATGACAAAAAATTCAGAAGCATTGGAAAACAAGGAATGGGAAATGTGATAGCATGGACTGTTAGTTACCAAGTACTATGGACTGTTAGGGAAGAAATGGGAGAAGTAATGTTACATAGAAAAGATTGCAATCATTGAGATGAAATAAAGTGTATAATTTGTTGAATGTAAAACTACTCTATAAGCCCTCACTAAATTCACAATAAATCGTTTTTAAAAAAAGAATAACATGGAATTATTATTGTTGTTAATAATATAAACTTAATAAATCAAACTAAATTGTATTTAACCAATTGTTCCAGTAACAAAAATAAAGCACATAAAATATTTTACCCTGTGAGAATGCTAATTTTACATATTACAATGACATGTTTGTTTGTTTTCTCAAATAAAAAAATTCCACTTGGAAAAAAAGATAAATGACATATGCTACGTTTCTCATGGTTAATATTTCTCTTACCATTATTGAAATAAAAAGTTTAGTAGGGGCTTAAATTAGTGTAATCAAACTTGACGGCACACAACCACCTTCACCCCCATTGCTAGTGAAGGAAAAATAACACATCTCCAAATCAGTGGAACAGCCTATATGGCATAGGCATGACTTGTTGGAATTTGTTATAGTCCTGCAAAATATATTTTGTTAATACTCGTGCAACCGTTTCACTAGCTCATTTCAACATATCATTTTAAGATCACTTCAGAAAGGATTTTGAAATTATAAAATTAAAGAAAAGAGATTAAAATGTTCTGTAATTTTACTATTGTAATGGATACATACTACAGGCAATTTGGGAAATATTCAAAATAAGAAAAGCTTAAGTCATTCATAATTCCCCTTATGAGAGAGTTAAGAAGTAATATTTTGATATGCTTATTTCTTACCTTTATTCTAATTTTTCAAGTAATGAAAACAAATGTAGAAATGGTAAAGCAAGCACCTAATAAACAAAAAGTCAACTATTTTTTTGTACTTGATTATGGTCTTTGTTTAGAAATAAATGAAATCCTGCAGATCAGGTAGTTCCTAGTCCTATTCCAACAAGGCCATTCCCAAATTGCATGCAAGAATCATTCTTGACTGTGTCTTTAAATCTTTAATTGAAATTTGTACATGAATAAAAACAGGTGCATACAGTTTTTGTTTATTAGTCTTTCTTTAATGCAAGAAAAGCTTGAAAAGTTTTCAATTATTTAAAAGCTTCATGTGCAGCAAGCAAAAATAATGAGGATGAAGAATTAGTTCTGAGTAGGGATTGGTTCAATTGTTTCAAAGTTAGGGAAAATTTACATAAGGTTAAAGGTAAGTAGGAGTTGTCCATATATGAGATTTTACTAACCACAGGAACTAGCTGTACTCCCTTCCCAGGGCATTTACTATCTTGAATTTTGTGTAAATATTTCATTTTCACTATTCAATTGCATAGATATGTATTCATAAATATTTAGCATGGATTTTTAATGTCTATAAATCAATTTGTGGTATATGTAATTGTCATACTTGATTATTTTACTTAATATTGTTTGCATTATCTGTCAATTTTCACACACAAACATATAATTCCTTGTCATTGATGTGTACTATCGTTGCTGTCTAGTCAGTTCTGACTCAGTGACACTATGAACAGCAGAACACACCACTCTTCAGTCCTGTATCATCCTCACAGTCTGCTATGTTTGAGCCCATTGCAGCTGTTTCTTTTCATTTTGCAATGAAACTTTGCAGCCACTGTGTCAATCCATCTTGTTGAGGGTCTTCCTCATTTTTCTCTGACCCTCCACTTTAAAAACCATGATGTCCTTCACCAGGGTCTACCTGATCCTTTCTGATAGTATGTCCAAAATACTTAAGTGGAAGGATTCCCTCTCTTCTTAGAAGCATCATGGCTTTACTTCTTCCAAGACAGATGTGTTGGTTCTTCTGGCAGTCTGTGGTATATTCAATATTTTTTGCAAGCTCCAAAATCCAAAGGCATCAGTTCATCTTGAGTCATCCTTATTTACTGTCCATCTTTCGCATACATATTGTTGATGTTAAGTACAGTTTCCATGATAGTATATTTTATTATAACATCAAGTATTAAAAGCATTATCATTTTTAATAACCCATATGCCTTACTCTCTTTATTGAGCATTTGTGATCCCTAGCTCACTTCATTCTTTCTAATTTTGTAAACGAAATTCTTTCTGTTACCTTTCTTTTCACTTTATCCCTCAACTTGCTCCTAGCCCTTCAGCATCTTTCTGCTGCTTCTTATTCAAAGTGTGCAAACAATAAGCTACCACCAACAGGTCAATAATTACTCTAAAGCAAAGATGAGAGGATAAGGGGGCAAGGAACTTGAACAACAAGAACACATTTAAAAATAATGTTAACATATCATGGAAAATGTAACATTTGTGCAGAAATTTACAAATGAGAATCTTATTTACATATAAACTTTCACCAAAAGTACAATAAAATGATATTTTTTTAAGACTTATCATATTAACCCCAAGAAATAATAAGAATAGTCTACATATGCTGTCCTTATTTTTGCCTCTTATTTTGTCTCCAAATTGTAATGTGAAAAATAAATAAATAAACCACTGCTGTTGAGTTGATTGTGACTTATAGTGGACTTATATGTTTCAAAGGCTATAAATCTTTATGACAGCAGAAAGCCTCATCTTTCTTCCACAGAACAGCTGGTGTGTTTGAACTACTAACCCAGTGATTAGCAGCCCAGTGCTTACTCTGCAGCATCACTTGGTATCTTACTCTAATATTTTTTTTTTGCTTAAAATGGCTATTGCTAATGCCATCAGTAATTGAATAAATACTTTCACTGGACTGGACCCCTCTCCTGTGATTGATATGTGTCTTCACTTCCTTATTCTTAATACAACTATTGCTTGGACAGCTCTAGTGGTGCAATGGTTAGGCACTCTAACCAAAAGGTTGGTGATTTAAATCTATCAGCGGCTCCAAGGGAAAAAATACCCAATGATCTGCTCCTGTAAATATTACAATCTAGGAAAACTTATGAGGCAGTTTTACTCTGTCATATAGTGTCAGTGTTAGTTGGATATAACTGAATGGCTCAAAAAATAACAATATTCGTTGGACTCTCATAATCCCTTTCTAGCCTAGACTCCATTTCTTCTTGCCTTCTGTTTTAGATTGGTCTTACTGTCTTACCTTTTTTCCCAACCCTCAAGTGTTCCTCAGAATCCTTTTTTTCAGTCAACTATACTTCTGTTTCCTTTTACATTCTCCAGTGGAAACTCAACCACATGAGTTTTTACTCCACAAAATGCATAAGTCTATGTCTCCTGTTCAAAGACCATACTGTGTTTTATGACTTCAAGGCAATGCCTCACTGAATGAAGGTATTAATAAAATGTAAGTAGACTATATATTCATTCTTGTCATTCTTTTTTTCAAACACCATCGCTGTTTTCACCAAACATTCCGTAAACTCCTCTACTCCCAGAGTTCCTTGAAGTTAGGTTAGGACCATGCACATAGCTCTAGACAATGAGCTTGAAGTCTTGAAATGGCGGTATCACATGATTGTGGGGAAGAGTTCCATGCTGGACTTGTAGTGGGAGTGGGACTTGAGGTTAATCCTTTGAAATTCTAGGATTAATTTGTTGTTCCAGCATATTCTTGTTGTTAAGTGCCGTTGAGTCGGTTCCGACCCATAGCGACCCTGTACAGGGTTTCCGAGGGTGTAAATCTTTACGGGAATATAAAGCCTCATCTTTCTCCCACGGAGCGGCTGGTAGTTTCGAACCGCTAACCTTAAGGTTCGCAGCCCGATTCGTAAGCACTATGCTACCAGAGCTCCTTCAGCATATTCTAGTGTGTTTTAAATAAGGCATATTGCTACACAAGGAGCCCTGATGGTGTGGTGGGTTATGAGATATAAGTTGGACAGCCAACTGCAAGGTCAGCAGTTCCAAATTACCAGCTGCTCCATGGTGGAAAAAAATGAAATTTCCCGCTCCCATAAAGATTTACAGCTTCTATACAGAGCTGCTATGAATTGGAATCAACTTGACGGCACACAGCCACCTCTACCCCCATTGCCACACATTTATACACTTATTTTTTCCCCATTACATACATATCTAAGGATCTGTTAAATCTTACCAGGTGCAACTACATGTCTTCTGGGTAAAATCTATGCAATGCCAGAGGTTTGTGAAAAACTGAACCGCACGATTAATGTTTTCCAGGTGACCTGCCTATTGCTAACCAGCCTGCCACCTCAAAGCCTCTGAACATCAGGTTGTGCTTCCTACACTTGATTTGTTTTCCATCCTTGCATTGCCTAACATACAAAGAAGTCCACTGCCTGATTCTCACACTCAAAAAAAATTCCCCACACTTACTCACACATGACTGATTCCATAGCAGAATGTCATTTCTCTAACTTTATGTTATAAATGGTCCTTGTTATAAATTAAACCTCTCCTAGGAATAGCATCACTTTTCATCTCAACAGCAGGCTAACGATACCAGTTTGTCTCCAAAGTAATCCTGGAAGTTTCTGTAGTCCTTCTCACATATCAACAACGTTGTACAATTCTCACAGACCCACAATTATCAATATTCTACTGGTAAGATGGGTACAATTCCATTCTTTTACATAAATATCATACAATACACTGGCATTCTTAAATAGTATGCAGGTTTTCTTGTACAATGTTTGTATCTTGTTGTTTCAGTAATAATTTCTTCAGTTAGAAGAGACAGAAACTCTGACTTCAGATATGTCTTAACTTCAGCTAACATGAGGCTACCAGGATCCACCTTCAAAGTTCATTTTCTTTGAGAAGTCTCCAGCCTCAGGCTCATTCCTTTTTTGTCACATGTGAAGCTCCCAAGGGTGAGAGCTTCCCATTTCTAATCCAGGTGGGAACAACTCTGTCCTATAGGGTATCTATGAGTTAGAATCAGCTCAACAACACACAACAGTGCAGAACAAGGGCCTTTCCCCAGAACTCCCAAAGATTTATTGCTCTTTACTGTCTCTGAACAGTTTATGTCCCTATCACTGAATCAAGTCCTGTGGCTAGGTAAGCACAATGCATTAATTAGTTTAGGCCTTAGTCCCTTCCCTGCAGTGATAAAAAGGAATCAACTTCAAGGGAAGTGCAAGAACCGTGTGGGGGCCATGTCTGACTTCCTCTGGCTCCACAAGGGGAAGGAGAATCAAACTTAATAAAAGCCCAAGGCTCATATTCCTATGAAGTGGAAGTCAGACATTCCTCTGCCCTACAACCTTCCTTCCTCTATTCTGATACCAAACCATCCATCCCACAGCACTCTGTGCTTTATACCTGTGTTTGACAATGCATTGCAATGGCCACACTGAACTAATACAATACTCACAATTACAGAGTTTATTAGGGAAGTGAACAGGGTACAATTTAGGATAAAAAGATAACTCAGGATGCAGCAAATCTCCAGTAAGGAACACATCTTGTATGCCATACTGCAGGCATGCCTCACTCTTACCTTTGGCTTCTCAGCCATGTAGTCCCTTGGCCTCTGCCCTATTCAGGCAAGTGTAACCAAGCTCCTTTAGTCAGTCTGTAAATGTCCAAAGAGCACATTCTGCAAGCCAGTCTCTTGCCCATAGGCACACAGCTTTACTTGTTCATGGGCCTAGATGCCCGCAGCTGCTCCAGGTCACTGTCTCTGCCACCACCTCTGCTATCACCACTTTTCTAGGGAGAAGAGCACACACTATTCATGCTCTTCTAGGGAGAAGAGCACACACTATTCATGCTCTTCTTTCTTGATTGTCCTGCAATCTTCTGCCCTTGCTTCTGAGATGATTCATTTTAAACCTAACTGTTTGGCAAAACTAAGCAATTCCAGCCTTAGAGCCCTATTTGCATGGTCCCATCCAATCACTTGGTGGGAATTAAGATGTTAGATAGAAAATCCATATCAAATAAATTCAACATACCACAGGAAACATATGGCTTAATAGTGGGGAAGATGATACTTTCTGGAAGGAATTAGAAAAGGGTCACTACAGGCGGGTAATGATTCTGGGAGCAATAGAAACATCTACCCTGTAATATATTCTGAAGATGCCCAGAGGGTAGAATGTAGAATTTCCATTAGGGAATGAACATGTTTTGTCATATAGTATGTTTTACACCTTGATCATATTCTTTCTCTTCCTTCTCAGAACTTTTTTAAGTTTTTCTTTTATCTCATATGCTTCCTTATACTTCAGTTACTTATAAACATTCAGTTTCCCAACTAGATCATCAGTTGCTTCAAGGTAGGACCTGGGTTTCATATTACTGTGGATGCAGTATTGTTCCTTTCACATAGCATGTATTCATACTATTCAACAAATGATTATTTGTTGGAAAATGAAGGGATGAGGAGTGAGTGGGTCTCATTCATGCTATTATCACATCATAGTGCTATAATGCCTGTGTCTATGTGTGTATGCGTATTGCACAGATGCTAATATACACATATAATAAGAACCTGTTGTTGTTGTTAAGTGCTATTGTGTCGGTTCTGACTCATAGCAACCCTGTATAGGGTTCCTGAGGAGCAGCTGATAGGTTTGAACTGCCGACCTTGCAGTTCGCAATCCAGTGCTAATCCTACAGCATTATACCAGGAATCCTACTTATGTACCAAATGGAGTCCTGGTGTGACACTGTAGGATAAGCACTGGACCACAGGTCAATTTGAACCACCAGTGGCGATTCAAATCCACCAGCCGCTCCTCAGAAACCCCATGCAGGGTCACTATGAGTCAGAACCAACTCGATGACACTTACCAAATATCACAGTAAGCAATAGGGATACAATAATACAATGATTTCACGACAAACATTATTCTGCCCCCCCAGCTTCTACTTTTGAGGAAGATAAACACTTACCAAGTAATTAGTTATTTGTAATGTTTTAAAGGAGTGTGGGAGTCCTGGCGTGGCATTGTAGGAAAAGCACTGGATTGCTAATCTCAGGGTTAGTGGTTCAAGTCCACCAATCACTTCTTAGAAGCAGGGTTGCTATGAGTCAGAACAGAATTGATGGCACTTAACAATAACAACAAAGGAGAGTGTAGTTGGGTAATACATCTTGATTTTATTACTATTGTTCTGATTGATTTCAGATAAATTCTAGGTTTGCTACATCAGGATCTATCAATTCTGTGGTGGTTTGTTAAAGCCAGACATTCTTAAAGGATTAAAACTACATTTCCAAATAAAAATTTTCACCAGGACTCTTAAGTATCAAATTATTCCACCTTATATTTGTAAGAAGAAAAAATTAATCCGGCTTTTATCTTTTTTCTCCCTGCCTTTCCTTCAGCCTGAAGTTCTGGATCAAATACAAAATTTAAGGGAGTTGTGGATGGATAACAATGCATTGCAAGTGCTCCCTGGGGTATGTAAGTTTTTGTTATGCCATCTTGCTTAAAATTCATGTTAAATATTCTGTCAGGTATTGATTGCAATTAATAAAAATTCATCTCAAATCTCAGTATTTGAAATTCAAAGAAAAATGACTCTTGTTAACAGTGTTCAATCTTGAAGCATTTTTTACTAATCACAAAAGATGTATTTCACACATCTTTTGTGAATGTGCAGGTATGTAAAACCATCTAAAGATTTGTTGTTGTTGTTTTCTTATCATCTCTTTTAATATTTACTGTTTTCAATGAGCTGAAAAACTCATAAATCCATGTTTTGTTTGGTTTGGTTTTAAATGCTATGTAAATGTCAAGTTTTCATTCTACAAAATCAACCTTATTCTTATAGGAAGCAAGATGACTTGTGTTCATATTGTTAGACTCTTCCACAAAGGAAAATCCTTTCATTCAATATATTTCCAATAGAACCCAGTCAGGTATTTTTAAAAGTCAAAGATCATAAACTGTTAAAAACAAAAAGATAAACAAGAGTTAAATTCATTCTTGAACTGAAGGGCAATCCAATAGTATCTCCTGGAAAGTAGGTTTGTCAGTCAAGTCATTGAATGTAACTGTTCCTGCTTTCTCCATCTAGTATGAAAAATAGCTTCCCATAAAAACTGCTGCAGTCAAGTAATTGAATATAACTATTCCTGCTTTCTCCATCCAATATACAAAAGAGCTTCCCATAAAAACTGCTGTTTGCTGTGTATATGTTCCCTTAAATACGCATGGTGTGTGCGCACACATATATACATATGCATAGCTACCACAAGATTCCTGGTTGAGATGTTTAATTCCAAAGCCTGGCATTGGGCTGAATAGCCAGAGCCTCTGAATATGTAATAATTATTCAGTCAATATAGAAGTTTGTATGCATACTTTCAAAGCCAATTTAATTCATCCTTTGAATTGATTCAAGATTTCATTAAATGATTGCATAAAAGCAGCAAGAGCAAGAAGCCCATTCTCTTTTTAAACAAGTATCAGATGCATAAAGGAGAAAATGCTTTCTTCTCTTTTCAAAAGATACATATGTATTGTCATCACAGGTACTATATAAGAAAGAATGTATATCTTTTTTACTGAGTTATTCAAAAGCAATTTAGAATATACCCTTATAAATCAGGGACTATATTAGGTGTGAGGGTTACAAAAATAATACATACGACGACCTTGCTTTTAAGATTACACATAGGAAGAATAAACAAATTTGGATTTTACTGCACATAATATAGCCTGATTAGTGCCATGTGCAAGGTACATAAAACCCTAGGGCCTCATCTATTCCCTGGACAGATACTGAGGAATGTTTACTCTAAGGCCATGCATTGGTTATGTATTCAATAAAGAGTTTAATGTATCAGAGTGTATGTCCAGTTGAGAAAGTTTATACCTGCTGCTTCAATATATTTTGTATTCAAAAACACCTACCTAGCATTTACCAGTGCCAGAAGCTACCCTGTTCTTGTTGTTGTTGTTGTTGTTATAACAACTCTCTAAGGTTTCTGAGGCTGTAAATCTTTGCTGGAGCAGAAAGCCTCACTTCCTCCTGGGTGTCTAATGGGCTTGAACACCTGACCTTATGGTTAGTAGTCCAGGGACTACTTGGTGCTTTACAAATATTGGCTTATTTCATGCTCATAACAGCACTGCAAAATATTTCTATTCATCAACCTCATTTTATCAATGAGGGAACTGAAGCACACCAAGAGTAAGTCATGGTCTCAATGCCAACTAGTCAACAGTCAATACATGGTGGCGCTGCAGTTCAAACAGGCACCAAAAGCGGTTATTCACCATGATGCTCCAAAATGTTGCCTCACGTATTAATTAGGTTCATCTTAATTTTCAAAATAGTTACACGTTCCCAAATTCCAACCTAGAAAATCAATTCACACACCTCAAATTCCTTATTCAGACACTGACTAAAAAGGGAGTGATCTTTCTCCTCCGCGCCGTCTTGGAGGCTGCTCTTGGTTGGGGCCGCACACACCTAAGCTGGAAAAGAAGGTGGCTAAAATGAAGATGAAAAAGTCGCTGGAGTCCATCAACTCTAGGTCCCAACTTGTTATGAAGCGTGGAAAATATGTGCTTGGGTACGTAGACTCTGGAGATAATCAGGCAAGGCAAAGCAAAACTGGTCATCCTCGCCAACTACTCCCGGTCCTTGAGGAAATCCCAGAGCGTGTACTAGCCAGGCTAACCAAAACTGGTGTCCATCACTACAGAGGTCATAATATTGAAATGAGCACAACGTTGGCAATCCTACAGAGTATGCGCATTGCCTATCACTGATCCACTGGGCCCTGATATCATTAGAAGCATACCAGAACAGAGTGGTAAAAAAGAAATCATGCAATTTTTTTTTCCTTTAATAAAACAGGCCATTATTTTTTTTAATGGGGGGGGGGGGGGGAGGTAAAAATCTTCTGAAAACAGAAAATGCTAACTAATTTTGCACATTTTGAAAGTAGATTTTTCATTTTGACTGCCAGCTTTACATAACATTCCTTGCTTAGATTTCTTACTTTAGTAGTACACTTGAATTGCATACTTTATTATAAAGGCCTCTTTACCATAAATAGCCACCATTTTCTGAAGTCAGTGCATATAGTTGTTATGTAGTTACCCAGAAACACATGAATTTGAAAATTGAATGTTGAATGCTGTCTGCAGCTCATGTCTATGAGTGGTGCAGAATGATTAGTTCTAATATTGTAATGTCTTATCACAAGCCCATGTATTTTTTTTAGTTCATGCATCATAATGTGTTAAAATTATATCTTTTAATACATTTGGAAACCTGATCTATCATTTATCCTTCTGTTTCTCATAAATCAGAGAAGCAAATAGATAATGATCAAATCATTAATTTTCTATAATGCTCTATCTTGTGACCAAACAATAAATAAATTCAGCCTAAGGATAATTAGCCAAAGTATTATTGTTTTATTGTTAAACACATCCAGTCAGTTCTGACTCATAGCAACCCAGTGTAGAGTTTCTGAGAAGCTACTGGTGAGTTTGAACCACTGACCTTGTGGTTCAAACACATTGTGCAGTCCTGCACTTATCCTACAGCACCACCCCAAGACTGTTTAAATCCATGTTCCTTTTAAAAACAAACTCCAGGTTTTCATTTTGTTTTGTTTTGTTTTTCTTGTTAATGCTTCCACTGTTTTATTTACTTCCTACAATAGATTTCTTTATCCCATACAGATGTTAAAGTAGTATTTGATAGACTCAAGAATCCAGCAACATTGTACTCTAAGGCCTTTGTCACTCCAGGTTACTATTGCCTTTATAATTTTTTTTTTTTTAATGAAGGTTTGTTGTGGTTGTTGTTATGTGTCATGGAGTCAGTTCCTACTCATAGTGACCCCATACAGGGTTTCTGAGGCTGTAAATTTTTACGGGAGCAGAAAGCCTCATCTTTCTCCTGCAGAACAGCTGGTAGTTTCGAACTACTGATCCTGAGGTTAGCAACCCTATTTGTAACCACTATGCTACCAGAGCTCCTTGGAATACCTAAAATGAGGCTAGAACTTGCCCAGTGAAGGTTTAGAACTACTCAAATACAAAGAACAAACTGTTATTTTGTTTCCAAAAGGAATGCTTAGAATTGTGAGTTCTTCTGGAGATAGCAATAAAAGAATCTTCAAGGAGGAAATAAATGTTCTCATGAAAAAGGGAAAGGCAAAAATACAAACACACATGCACACATTGTCTTATGTTGCTTCTATACCATTGAGTTGGCTCCAACTCATAGCTACCTTGTTACCCTGTATAGGATTTTCTGAAGCTATAAATTTCTATGGGAGCACACAACCTCATCTTTCTCCTGTGGAACAGCTGGTAGATTCGAACTGCTGACCTTGTGGTTAGCAGCCCAATGTGTAACCCACAATACTACCAGGTCTCTTTATATATATGTGTGGTGTGTTAATATGTGTGTACATATATGTATATGTGGAGTCCTGGTATGGCACTGTAGGATAAGCACTGTCCCACAAGATTGGTTCGAACCACAAGGTTGGAGGTTCAAACCCACCAGCCACTTCTCAGACACCCTATACAGGATAACTATTAATTGAAACCAACTCGACAGCACTTAACAACAATATGTATATAAAGAGAAGTTTATATCAAGGAAACGGTTCATACAATTCTAGAGATAAGAGAGTACCAAGTCCAGGTCACATGAACCAAGTCAGATGGCAGGAAGGCAGGCAGGTCCAGCAGGCAAGTCCAACAGGCAGACAGGTTCGGCAGGACAAGCAAGTAAGAAGGAAGGCTGCTGAGAATTCCTAGGATTATCAAGTAATAAAGTAGGTCACTTGATTAAGTCCAAAAACTGAAGGTTGGCATACTAGCCAGATGCAAGATCTAGACCCAGCAGAGAGCCAGCAAGCTTCACCTGTGTGGCTAACAGATTGGAAAAAGGCCACACACCCAAGAAAACATACTTTTAATTGACTGGCTGCTCATAGGAGACCTCATAATAAAGATAATTACATTATATTAGATTTCATTATGAGGTTCACCTAATCTCCACTGGCAAACCACTGAGAATCCTGGCCTAGTCAAATTGACAGAAAGCCTTCCCTTTCTATCAATCATTTTTTTATTTCTTACCAGAGTGAACTAACATAAATTAATTGTTCCTTTGGATGGGAAACTAAGTAAAGTGACAATGTCCAAGTGTTTCAAGTATAGTGGAGACTCAGCACTAAAGCCTTATTCATCCAGTGGATAGGAAATCATCAAACAATATCATTAATATCACATGCAAGTAAAATTTTACAAAGAAAATTAAAAAATGACTGCCACAGTACAAATGGGCATGGCCAGAAATTAAAGCTGATTTCAGAAGAGGACATGGAACAGGGATATAATTATTGACATCAGATGGATCTTGGCTGAAAGTAGAGAATACCAGAAAGAGTTTAGGTATGCTTTATTGATTATGCAAAGGCTTTTACTGTGTACATCACGACAAACTATGGATAAAATTGAAAACAGTGAGTATTCCAGAACCTTCATTGTGTTCATGAGAAACTTTACCTAAAAGAGGCAGTCATTCAAACAGAACAAGGAGATACTGAATACTTTAAAATCAAGAAAGATGTGTACCAAGTTTGTATCCTTTCACCATACTTATTCAATCTGCATGCTTAACAAATAACCCAAGAAGCTGGATTTTATGAAGAAGAACGTTACATGAGGTTTGTAGGAAGACTCATCAATAATCTGAAATATGTAGATGATAAAACCTTGCTTGCTGGAAACAAGACTTAAAATACTTATGAAGATCAAAGACCACAGTCTTCGGTATGGATTGCACTTCGATGTAACGAAAACAAAAATCCACCCAATTGACCAATAAATAATATCATGATAAGTAGAGAAAAGATTGAAGTTGTCAAAGACTTTAGTTTGTTTGAATCCACAATCAACACTCATAGAAACAGTATTCAAGAACTCAAATGACTTATTGAAGCAAAACTGTTGCACAAGGCCTCTTTAAAGTGTTCAAGAGCAAAAATATCAGTTTGAAGACTAAGGCACACTGCCTACCCTGGTCATGGTAGTTTCAATTGCCTCATATGCATGTCAAAGTTGTTAAATGCCATGGAGTCAGTTCTGACTCATAGTGACCCTGTAGTGACTGGTAAATTTGAATTGCCATCCTTGCAGTTCAAACAAACCTTGCAGTTCAGCGCATTAACCCACAACACCACACCAGAATTCCTGATGTGAACGTTGGACAGTGAATAAAGTAGATTGTAGAAGAACTGATAAATTTGAATTATTGTGTTGGAGAAGAATATTCAAAGTGCATGGACTTGCAGAAGAACAAACTAATTTGTGTTGGAAGAAATACTGTCACAATGCTCATTAGAAGTCAGGATGGCAAGATTTCCTCTCAGACATTGGACATGTTATCAGAACGGTTAGCGAAAAAGAAGAAAACCCCCAATGAGATGGGTTGGCACCACGGCAGCAGCTCTGGGCTCAAGTGTAACAATTGTGAGGATGGTGAAGGACTGCACAGTGTCTCATTCTGTTGGACATAGGGTTGCTATGAGTTGGAGATGACTCTACAGCACCAATCAACAGCAGCAAGAATCCAATGTATTATTTTTCTAGCCTGGCAACTATTTGTTTATTTCAAGACTGTGAATATACTCACTTGCCACAGAGGTTGCTGAGAGAGAAGGATTAAGGATAGGTACTGGATTTATTAAGGTGTTGGAGACCAGAAACTGGAAATATGATCAAGTGGGCTTTGCACTCTCATAAAAATTAGTTGAAAATAGCCTCTCCTTTTTTAGTTGGGTAATCTTGGGTCATTACTTGAGGTGGATATTCTCACGTGCTTTCTATCATGAATGAAGAATCTATTCCCAGATTCTGAGTATGCTGCTCAATAGTTGTCCACCTCTTCAGGAATTGCCTTCTTCTCCAGGATTACATGTTGTTTCTGAACAAACTGCATCCAGTGACCTATCTATGCAAGAGTATAAAGGCCAGACCCTTAACCCAGATTCAGGCAATCCCAGTTTAAGTGTTCCTTGAATGGTCAATTGAAGACGTCCTCAGAACTTCACCACAATCCAACTTCTTCTGCCCAATCCTGTTTATTTCCCTTTTGGCATCTGCCTTTCCACAAGTGTTTATCTTAAGATCACTCTTTCATAAACTTGCCTTTGCTTCTGCTTCCCCGGGAACCTAGTGTGGGACATTGCTTAATTTCTGTGCTTTACTATTCATTGAAATACAAATTCTGATTCAGTAGGTATGTCTAAGATCCTACATTTATAACAAGCTCCCAGATGGTGCCAATACTGCTGAACTGCAGAACACATTTTGAATAGTGAGAATATAAAGTATTAAATAGTATCTATAAAATGCTGGAATCCTTTATATTCTTACTATTGAATTATGTATATAAAGTGCTAGTAGTCCAGGTATCGCACTGTAGAATAAAGCACTGGACTTCAAAATTGATTTGAACCACAAGGTCAGCTGTTCAAACACACCAGCCATTCCTTGGAAATCCTATACAGAGTTGGTATGAGTCAGAATCAACTCTACATCACTTAACAACAACCAAAGTGCTTAGTACAGAGCTAAATGTTTGTGTGTGTTTAACAAGTGAGTAAACAAAACTGTATTTATTATTCAATTATTATTTACATATAATATGTCAAGTAAGTAGAGACAAGTAACAAACTGATGAACCATTGAACCATAGACATCTTTAGACATTTAATGGCAAGATATGACCTCAAAAAAAAAAAAAAAAAGGAAAAGGAGGACTTTCATCCTGTTCTAACTTCTCTAGCCATTGCCCATTGTGTAACTTGATTCCTTCCCTGTCCATTCCATTTTTAAGTATCTCTTGAATGCAACTCCTCTTCATCCTCATTTCTAATGCCTTAATCAGATTCTTCTCATCTCTCAGTTAAACCACCTCAGGAACCTTCTAACAGGTCTCTCTGTTTCCAGTTTGTCCAATCACAAATCTGCCCTGAAGTTGTTGTTGTTTTTTTTAAAGCACAAATCTAATCACGCCAAAAGCTCTCAATAGCTTTTGTTGCCTAGAACATAGCATTTCCTCCCATGGCATGGGATTAAAAGACCTTTTAATAGCTAGCCGACTTCTTCCTATAATCCCAACTTTTTCACTATATCTAGTCATTTTGAAATTTCCACTCTTCCTCAAATGTGCCATGCATTTCACATTTTCATGTAAATATATGTGCTAGTCTCTCTTCCAAACACTTGCCAGGCTGTGTTTCTTTCTGTTGTATATAGGGTCACTGTGAGTCAGAACCAACTTGAGGGACCCTATCAACAATGACAGTCTCTATTCTGGGTACAGGTTATCTTTTTCTTCACAGTCTGTATCTTTTTGGCAATTTGTGGATCTTCCCCTGTACTTCTAAAGCATTCATCACATGCTTCTTTTCTTACCCATTTCACAGTGATGTAATTATTTGTTTACATGATTGTTTCATTCATTTATCCTTAAGGATACTTTGTGTTATTCATGATTGTTCTCCAACATATAACATAGAAGTTCAAAAAGGACTGTTGAGTGAACATATTTAATCTGCTTAGTGAGATTAAGTCCAAGGCATAATTTAAAACTTTTCTAAAAAATTAAAATCAGACAGATCAACATGTCAACATGCATTGTTTCAGTGGTAACTTTGGTTACTTATTTAATTTTTCATTCAGTAAAAGCTTTGAGATTTTTATTGTATTTTTAATAGTTTTATTGAGATATAATTCATATACCATAAAATTCAGGGGTTTTCGTATATTCTCTCAATTGTGCAAGCATCACCACAATCGAATTTTAAAACATTTCTATCACTTTTAAAAGAAAGTCCTCCAATCCATTAGCAATCACCCACTGTGTTCTCCTCCCTCAAATCCCTGACAGTACTAGTCTACTTTCTGCCTGTATTGATTTGCCTGTTCTAAATAATCATATGAATGAATTTGTACAATATGCGGTCTTTGCTGAATCACTTCTTCATTTGACATAATATTTTCAAGGTTCAACCATAGTGTATCATGTATTAGTACTTAATTTCTTTTTATTACTAAATAATATCTCATCATATGGATTGTTGTTGCTGTTGTTGTGAATTGCCTTCAAGTCAGTTCTGACTCATAGCAATCCTGTATAGACTTTCCAAGGAGCAGCTGGTGGGCCTGAACTTCCAACCTTGTGGCTCGCAGTCGAGTGCTTATCCTACAGTGCCACACATCTTTTTTAATTCATTCATCAGTTGATAAACATTCAGGTTTTTTAAACTTTGGGGCTAGTATAAATAATGCCACTACCAATATTCATGTAAGTTTTTGCCTGGTTTCATTCTCTTGGGTATATATCTAGAAATTGCACTTTCATATAGTAACCTTTTGAGGAATTGCCTACCAGCAATGTATAAGGGTTCCAGTTTCTCTACAATGTTTGTTATTGTTGTGGTTACTTTTCAAATTAGATTTACATTTTTACCATTTTAAAATGTATTGTACAAGTTTTTCAACTAACCCTGAGTTTATGCAATGTCATCAAGTCTATAGGGAAGCTAAAGATGCTGGTATACCTGGATATGTCAAAAAACAGAATAGAAACAGTTGACATGGAAATTTCTGGATGTGAAGCCCTTGAAGACCTCTTACTGTCATCCAATATGTTGCAACAGTTGCCTGACTCTATAGGTGAAAACATATTTTATTTTGTATGTTTATGTCAAATACACTGTCTTCTCTTTTGGTGGTATTATTTTATGTAAATGTGGGAAATACAGTAATAATAAATCACATCCACTATCCAAGATCATAAATTACTAGTTTCAAAAAAATCTTAAAATGAAATGTTATCTGTAACTGTCAAATTTAAGAGTTGAATTGATCCTACTAAATTAACATATATTAAAAACTGTCCAGTCTCCTAAATTGTTCAATGTTATTGTAAGGAATATATGTTTTAGATTTAGAGTAATTTGATAAACATGTATGTCTCCATTATTCCCTAGAATTACAGTAGTTATTTTCCATAGAATGCTACTATATTTATAATATTGTTGTAACATTAATGTAATCTAGAAATAACATATAAATAGAAAGATATAATATATCTTTGTAGTTTTATTATTTTTTAAAAGATACATTGTCTTTAACATGATGTTAACATTCATGACAGTAGATAATCTGCTAGTTTGTAGTAAGCATTCCATGCATTGTGGCTTATATATTTTACACTAATGAAATAATGAATCTTTCTCATTTGAATTATGTTGAAACATTTCCTTTTGTATAGATATCTTGCTAATATTATTTATGAGAAGTCTTAACTAGAACAATAATTTTCTAAGTATTTAACATTGCTATGTAATTTTTTTAACACATGCTTTGAAATGCATGTACTATATATTCTGGAATTTAATAATATTTCTGAAACTTAAGTCACAATCCAGGTAGCCTGACTCAGGCAAATTAGAAGGCAAGTGATTTCCCAACATTTTCTTCAATATTTTATAGTTTCCATTTTCTCCATTCTTTCATGCTAATAGAGAAGACTAATATTAGCAAAATTAAAGTCTACCTTTTTTATTTCTAGATTTGCTGGCTTGATGATTATTATGATCACATATTTTATAATAATGTTTCTCTAATTGTTCCATTATAAGACTTACTTTAAAGTGTTATTAAACTTCCACCTTTCCAGACCCTTTCTCTGAAATTACTGACTGTAGGTCTGTGGTAAGCCTTCTGTCCTGTATTTTCGTTAGACATCCTAAGTAAAACTTGTGATCAGACAAGTATAGAAAATACTGTTTTATGTAGCAACAGACAATGAAGTATATTGATCAGAAAGTGCATTCTCTCTGATCCATATAGCAGAGTGACTCAACCACCACTTCAAATGCCTAGTGATGATAGAAAAACTGCATAGTCAAAAAACATGTATTTATTCATTACTATGTCCTCAGTGCCTAGAGCTATGCCTGGCACATGGTTGTTGTTGTTGTTGTTGTTGTTAAGTTCCATCAAGTCAGTTCCAACCTCATAGTGACCCTGTATAAGGTTCCCAAGGAGCAGTTGGTAAACTTGAACCACCATCCTTGCAGTCCAGAGCATTAACCCACAATGCCACACCAGGACTCTGGCACATGGTAGGTATAGAATTTACCCAAGCTTAAAAAGGATAAATATTTATCTGAATCTGACAGATATTGTTGTAACTATTGTTAGGTGCTGCCAAGTTTGTTTCAACTCATAATGACCTTATGTATAGTGGAACAAAATACCACCCAGCTTTGCACCATCCACAAAATTGTTGTATTTTTGAGAATCAAAAATAAAATATAAATATAGGTATGAGACCAGGCCTAATGTGCTCCAGACCAAAAACAGCAGTGGTAGACACACAATCATTTCCTATAAAAAATAAAAGACGTTACCCTTGCCAGGGGAATTGGCGTTTACAGGGGATTGAGGTAGGGACTTCTTTTCTGTAACAAAAAATCTAGAAAGTCCTACAAACATTATGTTGAGCTAGGGTGGAAGGAAAGAAGTACCAATGTACTACTGAAAACTAAAGCAAATCACAAGCAGGTTTGGAATGGATCTGAAAGGTTGTTATTAACATGATATTTTTATTTGTTTAAAATATATTGTTTTAAGGAATCTGACTATGCAATAATTGTTCTGATCTAGGGCAGGCAGTATGTGGAGGTCATCAGCTAGATACTTGGCAAAACACAGGCTAGGACAGGCAACTGGTATTATATTATTTAGGATTTGAATGATTCTAGAAGTAGGAAAATAGGATAGTAGCACTGTTATAGTAGCTCATTCCTCTGAGCTATCTTTGGACCTTAGCAACCTCTCAGAGAATATTGTATCTTATATATCTGCATAGTCACTGATTGTGGAATAGAGTGGCTGACTTTCCTCAGAGAATTTCTTTGTCAAGAGGAATACTTGGAATAGAGGAGCCAGAGCTCTGTTCTCAGACCCTAAAATAATTCACAGATGCTAATTAGATGGGAAATTGTATCTTGCCTTCCTTATTTGAGCATGGATTGATTTAGTTGGTGGCAACTAAAATAAAATCTTTACTTTCTTCATGCTATTTTAGTTCCTTAGCAGCTGTAGGGTGTTGGAATAGACAACAACAATCTCTGTGTGCTGAGACCGTTCCTTCAGAGATACCAGGGAAAATGAAGGGGATTCCTAATCTTCTAGATAATAGATAAACTAAACATCATAAAGCTATTCTGAGGAATAAATGAACTAAGATATGAGGCAACTTAAAAAATAACTAAACGACAGTGGAATTTGTCTACAAACTTTTATGTGAAGTTGCTTAGATCGTAGCTGGCCTATGGAAAACACTCAATCAGTGTTCACTATCATAATTTGATTATTATTATAAACTTATATTTTAACTGACTTTCAAACTTGTATTGCATATGTGTAAATGCCATGTAAATATTAGCTATTTTAATAATAAATCATATAGTTTAATACATTAATGCTAATTATAAATTTATACATGAGAAATTAAAATTACATTATTTTTTTTCTTTATCACCAACACTTAGCTAAGAGTGTAGGAAGCAAGGGTGGGGAAGAGGGGAAGTATAGAAGTTGTTGTTGTTGTTTTTGTTGTTGTTGTTAAGGGCTGTAGAGTTGATTCCAACTCATAGCAACTCTGTGTAGGGTTTCCGGAAAGTGGCTGGTGAGTTTGAACCAGTGATCTTGAGGTGCAAACTGACTTTATGATCGAATGCTTATCCTACAGTGCCACACCAGGACTCCTCAATGGAATATGTGAGTGGCAAAGTAGCCTCATCACAAATGAGTGAAGTTCCTTGAAATTCAGACAGGGAGCTGATCCTGGAGACCCAATTTACTTCACCTTTCAAAACTGTTGAAGCTTCTATCATTTGTCAGAGTCACTATTCCATTCTCCAGGAAAATCTGTTCCATCACCTTTGGGCCTTTCTCTTCAGCCCACCTCATGGTTTTCTCACTATTACTTCAGATGCAGGGACCCAGTTCTCTTAAAGGGTGCTCTGCAGCCTGACTTCCTGTGCTTGTTCAGCCATCTGTGATGTAGAAAAATTCTCCTGGTGACTCAGTGAATAGACTGGGAAACTGTCAATCCCCATCTAGGTCGACCAGTGTCACTGACAATAGTGTGATCAGGGCCATTAAATCATAAAAAGAAATTTAGATGTGATTCTTATTTCTCCTTTTAATTGCTATAATTGAATAAACTCAGGTGTTCATTTGTATTTCCATAATTAATATTTTAACATCCATACTAGTAAAGCTAAAATGATCCAACTGTCCTTTGAATATAGATGAATCTGGAAGTGAGTATTCAAATTTCAGAGATGAATTACTGCAGCGTTAATTATCCTCTTTCCCAGGTGCGGCTGTTTTCAGCAGTGTATTCTGGGGGCACACGTTGCTGTATTAGCTTCAAATACAGCAGTCTAATCGTGATAACAGTCCTCTTAACTGGAGTAGAAAGTCTGCAGCCTTTTGTAGAATATGTAGCAGATAACAAAATTGAAAGAGCAAAACAGCTTACATTTCAAACTTTTTGTCACTTGCTCTATGACTTTGAAGAACCCTCAGAATATTTGAGATTATAGCAAAATCTCCTAAAACATGTCTAGAAAACGCCAGCCTTCCAAAATACTCTATATGCATATGCACATACAAATTCTACAGGAAAGTTTGGAAGGTCACATTGCTTCATTAGTATACTAAGAGCACCAAGAAAAACTGCATTAAAGAAACCAATTTATTTTGTTTAAGTTGGCATTTCCCAAACACATTTGACTCTGGAACCTTCTCTATTGGTCAGAATAAGTTTTCTTCAGAACACAGCAGTCTACCACATAGGCTCCTAGATCCAATGTAAAACAAAAACAAAAATCAACAATAAAAGGAATGTTTCATTCAAAATGAATGTTTTGCTGTTAGATTTTGTATATTTGAGTCATATTGATATTGTTAGGTTATGTTATAGCTGAGTAGAGAAGTTGATTATGCCAAATGCAGCTGCTCTTGAATCACTCTGTGACTATTAGTCCTTAAATTCCTGAGAGGAGAGTAGGATATGGAGGGGATAAATCATCCAGTGAAGGATAATCAGTTGTAACTTCAGTTCTTGGCCAGTTCTACAGAGTATATTAAAGATCACCAGTTTTTGTGCTTACTGCTAATCCAAGTCAAGGATTTATGATACCAAAAAGCACAAGGTCATATGTTGTCATTTTCCAAGCCCATAATAACTACTGCACTGTAATACCATACCACAGTATTTATTCATCAATTATTAGGCTTAATTCAGATTTGTTTTCAGTTTGTATCACAAGAATGTTAGTTATCAGTGCTTTGTTGTTGTTGTTAAGTGCCGTCAAGTTGTTTCCGACCCATAGCGACCCAGTGTAGAGTTTCCGAAAAGCCTCTGGTGAGCTTGAACCACCAACCTTGCAGTTCAAACAGCTTTGCAGTCTGGCACATTAACCCACAGCGCCACAACAGGAGTTAATTAAATATTAAATCACAGATGGCATAAAAATGTTCAACTGCTCCATTTACTGCACAATAGAGAAATATTTGAGCATTATTAGCATCAACTCAGGTTTCTGTGTTGTCCTGTGTCTTGTTTATCTGCACTCTACAATTGATGTAAGTAAAATTTTTGCAACTGGAAGGTCATAACTAACCTCTACTTAAATACCAGTTTGTAGGTTTTTACACACAGAGTTCAGTCAGTTAGTGTGCCAAGCATTTCATTACAAATGATTTATCTGTTTATATCTCATTTATTGCCACAAATCTGCTCTTTTGTACTAATAAACCTTCTTGTCTGTTTTAGGACTATTGAAAAAACTAACTACTCTAAAAGTAGATGACAATCAACTTACACTGCTACCCAATACGCTTGGAAAGTAAGTGCAAATGCTTCATACCATTCAGTCTTTCTAAAACCGGAAATGAAAGGAGATCTTGTTTTTCTGTTTAAAAATATTTCATACATGAGATACCAGTAATGTTTTTGATATGCCAACTTATTTTAGACCGTGTTGTACATATATGTATATATCTCATATTTAATTTTATATCTGAACATTGCATCAACACTTAACTTTATCACTTCATACGAAATATTATTAAATCTTTCACAAAAAAAGTGAATATCAAATCAAATTATACTCTTACTAACATTTTCCAGATGCAGTCAAAGCTTTATATTGACTTAAATATTTCTTATTAAGTAAGATGAAATTTTATGAGGTTCTACAGTATGCATATATATCCATTATACTTTCAGTACTATTTAATATTTATAGAAATTTACTCTAATGTACTTTTCAGAAGCTGACGAGAAAAATATTTGCTTTAGTTAGAATTTTTTTAAAACTTTAAGATGATGAGTCACCATCATCTTTTTTTTTTTTTTTTTTAAGTTTTTATTGTGAATTTACTGGTAGATTACATAGGAGAACATCGGTTTTACATTCACCATTCGATTGCAATGATTATAATTTCCTCCATGCATCTTCATTCAACAGTATTTGCTTCTGTTCCCTTTGTTTTATTGTTGTTGTTGTTTTGTGAGGGGGAGGAGGATGTACACAAAAATGCTCAATAATATATAATCATTTTAACAACCAAAGGACACATTCCACAAGCCTGCCTCCTGGCCACCAACACTCAGTTTTTCTCTTTCCTGAGTCTAGTGTGCTCAGCTGCTCCCTCTCTCCATTTCCTCACCTCTGCTTCCATCTCTGGTGTCACTGCTTCTCTGGATAGGGTCCCACATTCCGCTCCTGCTCTTCTTCCATGATGGTCCTAGAGTACTCTGTTACTGGACTGTAAGATTAACTACTCCTCCCTTTTTGTTACAAAATTTCTACCTTTGCAGTTGTGACGGTTGCAATTAGTCATTATAACAATAACTATTGAATCATAAGACTCTTATTCCTGTCTCTTTTCACACCATCGTCTATTAAGGATAACATATACTCTAATTTTGGGAGCAATTTCTTTCTACTTTTATGTTGCCCTTAGTGTTTGGTTCACAATTCCAAAAGAAATATTTATTATCTTCAATGTTTCTGAAATGCTTTTGTTTATAATTTGTATAATGTGAAAAATCAATACAGGCTATCTTCATTCTGAAACTATGTAAGATCATTTTATCAGGAAGTTTTCCCACATCTCAATGTGAAGAATTCTGTCATTCCTTCATTTAACTCAAGAAGGGAAATCTCCACTTGTTTGCGAACAGTTTTGCTAGGTATAATAAAGATACAATAAATAGTACATATTTAAAGTCTTCAATTTGTTGAGCTTTGACATATGTATATAGACAGGAAACTATGACTGCAATCACAATAGTGAACATATTCTTCCTCACGCCCAAGATATCCTTTCATTGCATCCTCTCCTTTCCCTTTCCTCAATTCCCAATCCTCAAGTAACCAATGAGTAGAACATTTGATTAAATTCAAATTCAAGTATTCAGGCTTTGGAGTGTAAGTCTCATCCATTTTTACTGTTTTAATGTCCACACTATATAGTATGTTTCTTCTGCTTCACTTCCATTTTCTTCCATATGAAAAGGCATTTTCTTTCATTTGTTGTTGTTAAGTGTCATAGAATCGGTTCCGACTCATAGCGACCCTGTATAGGGTTTCTGAGGAATGACTGGTGAGCTCGAAACACTGGCCTTATGATTCAAACTGAACTTGTAGTTCAGTTTGTGGTACACAAAATCACCATCTTTATCAGTCTGGTGCTTTAAAAAAATTATATCTATCTTAGGCATTCATTTTTCAGGTTGAGACTTAATTTCACTTGTACCTACTAAGGTTATGACTGGTATTTTGTCATATTTCTACATTTCTCATATGAACAAATTATCCTAGCTTTGTGAAGATAAATTGAAGAGATTTAGTAACCTTGAAATAAACAAAAAGAAGTTGCTTTCTCACTTGAAAGTGGAACTCTGTCTTTGGTCAGAACTAATTTTTGCCAACTGGATATTGGTTTTCAGCCAGAATGTTGTCTTCTGATGATCTCCATGATGGTCAACTAGGCTTTTTCTAGAGTTACAGTTTTAGCTCAAAACCAACAGGAGATATTTGTGCACTGACCACCTATCACATCAGTATGAGTTCCTCCTACATTTGCCCTTCAGCTACACCTCATGCCAAACTTTGCCTTAGGACTAGACAGCCTACACCTCAAACTCAGCAACCAAGTGGAATGGGTGTTGCAGCCTGGCTCTACACTCATACCCTAAACCAGAGTCAATAATAGGCATTATGTTAACACCAGTATGTAGTTGTGTCCCTCTCAGACTTTCTGATAGTTCCAGTACCAGTGTGGAGAAGGCTGACTGTTCTAATAATGGCCTGATGTAAGCTTTTATACTGCTGCCAGGTTCAAAAGTAACAAGTTTAGAAACATCAGTTCGGTTATCAGCTGGTTTTTGTTGCTTAGACAAAAGATTTTTTTCAGAGACACAGACCAAATTGTTGGAAATTATGGTCTATGTGAACTCTGAGAAAGAGTAAGTTAGGCTTTATGCTGAAAATTATACATTCATATTAAATTCTTACATGTCATGTCACAAAGCCAGAAGAGTTGCTTATGTTGAATAATGGAAGTAATATTTATTAAGAGCTTCTTTGAAAGACTCAGTAGAATTTAGAGGGTATTTATAGGAAAGCACGAAATCAAATGACATATTGCATTAAGCAAATCTATTACACAAGACCTCTTTAAAGAGTTCAGGAGCAAATATATCAGTTTAAGGACTAAGGTGCACCTGACCCAAGCCATGACATTTTCAATAGCCTCATGTAGGTGTGAAAGTTGGACAATAAATAAGGGAGACCATGGAAGAATTGATGCATTTGAAATGTGGTGTTGGAGAAGAATATTAAAGGTACCATGAAAGACTGGAAGAACAAATAGATCTGTGTTGGAAGAAGTACAGCCAGAGTGTTCCTTAGAAGCCAAGATGGCATGCCTGGAGAAGGACATCATGCTTGGTAAAGTGGTAGTGGTGGTGGTTACATGCCGTGGAGTCGGTTCCGACTCACAGTGACCCTGTACAGGGTTTCTGAGACTGCAAATCTTTATGGGAAGCAGAAAGCTCATCTTTCTCCCACGGAACAGCTGGTAGTAGAGGGTCAAAAAAACAAAACAAAAAGAAGACTCCCACGAGTTCTCGAGCAGCGTTGGGCTTGAGAGTAACAAGAATTGTGAGGATGATGCTGGACAAGGCAGTGTTTCTTTCTGTTATGCACAAGGTTGCTGAGTTGGAACCAACTGGATGGCACCTAACAACAATAACAGCAACAACATCGAGGCAACATTAATGCTTTGATTGACCATAAGTTCATTATCATGGAGCATTTTCCTGTAAGCTATTGAAGCATTGATTAAGTAAACAGAAGTATCAACTAGGAATGAAAGGATAGTAAAAGGCCTGGTGTGGCACTGTGGGTTAATGAGCTGGACTGCAAGATGGGCTTGAACCTCAAAGTTGGCAGTTCAAGCTCACCAGCTGCTCCTCTGGACCCTATGCAGGGTCACTGAGTTAGAACCAACTCGACGGCACTTAACAACCGAAGTTCAGTAGGAGCATTGGTGGTGCTGTAAGATAAGTACTGCACTACTAACCACAGGTCGGCAGTTCAAACCCACCAGCCACTTTCTGGAAGAAAGATGAGGCTGTCTTCCCCTATAAATATTTACAGCCTCTGAACGCCTATACAGGGCCACTGTGGGTCAGAACTGACTCTCAAGCATAATAGCAACAATCCAGGTAGGGAGCTACGGTACCTTAGTGCTATGTGCTTGCCTGGTAACTTAAGGATCAGCGATTCAAACCCACCAGTTCCTCCATGGGAGAAAGACATGGTGCTATGCTTCCATAAAGATTACACCCTTGGGGATCCTGTGGGGAAGTTCTACTCTGTTCTGTTGGATCACCATGTGTAACAATGGCAGCAGGCTTGGTTATTTTCAGTTAATAATCCAGGTGTTCACTGCACTTTGGACTCAGTCAATTCTAGGTATCACCTATAATGGGAATGACAAACAAGAGGTTGGCAAGGGTTGTGAAGGTTGTGGAATTCTAATTTATAAGGGGACTGGGTAATGAAATTTGAGATGTACATCTTAAAGAAACTACAAGTAATAAATGTATGAAGCAGGAATATGATGAAAGAACAGAGCATCTAAAGGTTAGGACCACAGTCCAGGACTTACACTGTTCAGCCCTATACCACTTCCCAACCATGCTAGCACGTTGTGCCTTCCTCATCTCAGGTCCCAGGGACCCTGAAAGCTGTCACCACTCAATCTTCCTCTGGCTCTTTCCTCTTTTTAACAATGGCTTTACATTGTCAGTTCCGACCTTCTTTGCTCCCTAGAAGACCAATGTACAGGCTCTTTGCTATAAGGATTTTCTGCTTATGTAATATAACCAGAACAATTCACATGATAGTTGTTGTCGTAGCAGTAATGCATTGGGTGCCTTTAAGTTGATTCTGACTCATAGCCACCCTTTATAGGGTTTCTGAGGTGAGACTGGTGGGTTTGAACTGCTAATCTTGCAGTTACCAGTCCATTGCTATATAGACCAGTTAATAATCCTTTTTTGCTATGCATCGGCCAACTGGTCCTTCCACTGTGTCTCTAATAAGCCAGTCATTTTCCAACCTCAAGAATTTCTTACTTGGTATTACCTCTACTCATTGCTGTCAAGTCAATGCTGATTCATAGTGGCCCTGTGTGACAGAGTAGAGCTGTCCCACAGGGTTTCCAAGACTGTAAATTTTCATGGAAGCTGACTGCCACTACCTGAAATATTCTTCCCTCCCTCTTTACAAAGCTGACAACTCATCTTTTAGTTTCATACTTTGAAACATTAGTGTGCATTCAGATTACATAAGAATATTATTTAAAATGCAAGTTCTGATCTAGTAGATCCGGGACTTGAGGACCTGAGGTTTTGCATTTATTACAACATCCTAATGTCCATGCTGCAGGCTCATAGACAACACCTTGAGTAATGAAGCTCAATGTCTGAATTAAAGATCCCTGGTGGCACAGTGATAAAGTGCTTGACAGTGGTTAGAACCCACCCAGCACTCCAAGGGAACTAGAACTGGCAATCTGCTCTCATAAATACATCAGCCTAAAAAATCCTACAGGGTACCTCTACTCTGCCACATGTCCCTATGAGTTGAAATCAATTTGACAGCACCCAACAATACGTCTGTACTTAAATAGCACCTCAATAGGAAGCCTTTTCCTAAATGTCCTATTAAATTAAGTTTCTTCAACCAACATGAACACTGGCAGGTTTTTTTCTGTCTTTCCTGTTTTGCTTCGAATTGTATATATTTTTCAAGTCACCTCATTTCTTTATTCATAAATGTTTATGTTATTGTTGCTGTGAAGTGCCGTCGAGTTGGTTCCAACCCATAGTGACCCTGTAGAGGGTTTCCAAGAATTGACTGGTGAGGTTGAACTACCAACCTTGCAGTTCAAACCAACTTTGCAGTCTAGTGCATTAACCCACAGTGCCACACCATGACTCTAATACCTCATTTAAGATGATTTTTGTATCTCAGTTATAAAATCCTTTTTTTAAAAAAAATTATAAGCACTAGATCCTAGTTAATTTTGGGGATTTATTACTATATGCTATTGTTTTTGTGAAGTGCCGTCGAGTCAGTTCCGACCCATAGCGACCCTGTATAGGGTTTCTGAGTAAATGAATGGTCTTTAGTAAGAAGATAAGATTATCAAAGATTAATGATGTTTGTAATGAGTATCTGCTTATCTAGGACTCTTAGGCTCTTCCTTTGTCACTAAATGCCTCACTCGCAGTGAAAATACAAAATGAGAAACGGGGAAATTATACAAGTGACTATGAATGCTAAAGACACTTGGCATTCACATACTTAATTTTATTTTCAGTTTATTTTATTTTTAGTAATAATTTTATTGCCTTTAAAAGTATGATAAATATTTATGATAGATATATGGGCCTGGAGGTTCTTAGGCGGAGCTGCACAAAAGCCAGAAAAAAAAGGCTTTGCCGGCATAGTTCCAGAGCTTTAAATGTAATATAAAGTAAGGGGAAATACTTATTTACTTTATATTAAATTTAAAGCTCTGGAACTATCCCTGCAAAGCCTTTTTTCTGGCTTTTGTGTACCTCCACCTAAGGAGTCCTGGTGTGGTGCTGTGGGTTAATGCACCAGACTGCAAAGTCATTTGAACTGCATGGTTGCTGGTTCAAGCTCACCAGAGGCTCCTTGGAAACCCTATCCAGGGCTGCTATGGGTCAGAACTGACTATATGGCACTTAACAACAACAACAAAGGAGAAATAGTTTCAGATATCTACCAATGGAGAAATCTGACTGGGGCTAGAAGAAACACAATTTTCTGAATCAATCACAATGCTACCTTTAGCCCACAGTCTTCACAGATGTCATAGGGTGGGGCCACAGCCTAAACAACCCAGTGACTTATGGAAAAAGAGGTGTGACTTTTTTATTCCTCTCTTGTGCTCTCCCGTCACACCCTCTCTGTCTAGCCCAGGTGTCTTCATGTGGGTGGGAGCACAACCCCAAAAGGGTCAAGTGTGTCCACAGGGAACAATTTTACCACAGCACAAAGAGGAAGTAGCTGAAAATCCCATCAACTCCAGAGGCTAATCTTCCTACAGGTTCTTATGATGTTTGAATTTAGGATTTAGCCTGAAGGTGGCTCTCCTACTTGGGTGGGACCCTTTATTTCTGCCTTATCTAACTAGGAACATCAGGTCTGGTCATACAGCCAAGCCATATTTGCACCCTGTAAAACCCCAACATAAAAAGCAAGAGCCAACACCAACTACTATATACAAGGTTGCAGTCATTTTGAGACATACGCTGTGCATACGCAGATACCTAACTGTCAGAGATAAAAGCATAAACAATCTTTCTTCCATTCATTTCTCAATCTCTGTATGCATACCCCCACAGCGGACATGAAGGGGGTGGCCTGAACAAGTGGGCACCCTGGAGGTTTCTAATGTGCACACTCACTGACCTGCACAACAAAGGCTACTGGGCTAGTCTGCTATGGTTGTTTTGTTTTTGCTTTTACTTTTATTTCTGTTTTTTTGTCTTTTGGGTCCTACTTTTTTCCAGGGGGTGGGAACTTTCTCTCCCTATGTTACCCAAGAAAAGACAGCAATCATGGCCATATAGTCAAGCTACAAGCAAACCCTATAATAACTCACCATCTGGACAGGAGCCAATACCAGCTTCTACACATTACATAGATGGCCAAAACTTGCTAAGAATGCTTACAGTTAAGTAATAAGAGATGTGAAAAGGGAAGCCTATCTTCATATCACATTCACCAGAAGACACTCAGTAAGCTTAATAATACGGCAACATACATTCATTTAATTATTGAAAACACATCTAACTATTGAAAATGTCCAAGGAACAACAAAAGATCTCTGCACATGTTCAGAAACAGAAAACAGTAACTGAGACAAATGAGCTGGAAGTGGTCATAGACTTCACATTAGAAGGAGAGCAGACTTTGAAACTGTCTGAGAAGGGATTCAGGAGAATTATACTGAGGCAAATCCAAATGCTCCACAGAGGGGTTCAGGAAAATAAAGAAGTCAGGAAAGTGCTACAGGAGCAATCAAATAAGATAGATATAGCATTGTAAACAATTCAAAACCTGAAAAAATATGTCAAAATGATCAATAATAAAACATCAGAAATGGACAATACACTGAAAGGGTAAATGAGTAGAACTGAAGAGCTAGAAGCTAGAACAAGCAAGCTGGAAGACAAATCTCTCAGTACTGCTAAGATAGAAGAACAAGCAGAAAAAGGGCTTTTTAAAAATCTGAAGATAGTTTAAGATTCATGTTGGAAAGAATGAAGAGGAAAAACTTAAGAACTTTTGGCATCCCAGAACAGGAAGAATCACTGAAGTTCTCAGAGGAAATAGTTAAGGAGATTCTGGAAGAAAATGTCCCTAACATCTTGAAGGATGAGAAGATAAGCATTCAAGAAGTTGAATAAACCCCAGGAAAGATAGACTCCAAAAGGAAATCACCAAGACATATCATAATCAAGTTGTCTAAAATCAAAGATAAGGAAATAATCCTAAAAGCAGCTAGGGAAAAGAGAAGTGTTACTTACAAAGACAAGTGTTACTTTACAAAGGCAAGCAAATCGTATTAAGTTCTGATCTCTCAGCAGAAAACGTGCAGGGAAGAAGTCAATGTGGATACATATATAAAATCCTGAAAGAAAAAAACTGCCAACCAAGAATCGTCTACCCAGCAAAGCTGCCAATAAATATGATGGTGCAATAAAACATTCCAGGATAAACAGAAGCTAAGAGACTTTGTCAAAACCAATCCAGCACATCAACACATCCTAAATGGAGTTCTTTGGACTTAAAACCAACAAAAACAGACAACAACCAGAGATTGACAGATGTGGCAACACCACCCAGAACTCAGTTGATAGATAAAACAGTTCAGAACAGCACAAAATTACAATGAATTCAGAGGACCTGGGAGGTCAACCAAAAATCAAGATAATAACAATGTCAAAGAAGGGAAAAATATAGGAACAGAGATCCAGGTGGTGAGGAGGTCAGGTAGATTGTAGGCTAAAGCAGACTGTATTAAATGGAAGAAAAGGTTAGTAGATTGTAGGGTAATCACAAAGAAAATTAATACATTACAACATACCATGAAAATGAAGATCTAAGAAGAGCATGAAAACATTAAAACTAAGAAGAAATAGACAAGAAATAGCACAAATAAAACATTAACTCAGCACAGGAAGGCATTCAGAACAAAGGAACAAGCAGCACCCAAAAAACCCTAACATAATGACAGCAATCAATTCATATCTATGATAATTACACTGAATGTCAATGGATTAAATGCACCAATGAAGAGATAGAGAGTGGCAGAATGGATAAGAAAACAAGACCCTTCAGCATGCTACCTGCAAAAGACACACCTTACATAAAAAGACAAAAACAGACTAAAAGTTAAAAGATGGGAAAAAATATACCAGGCCAATTGTAATAAAAAAACAAACAGGAGTGGCAATATTAATCTCTGATAAAATTAATTTTAAGGCAAAAATCAGCATAAGAGATAAAGAAGGACACTTGAACAAGATGATATAACCATAATAATTACACTCTCAATGAAAGAATCCCCAAGATATATAAAGAAAACCCTACTAGAATTAAAGAAAGAAATAGAAAAATCTACAATTATAGTGGGAGATTTTAATACACCACTATTGTAAACCTCTTGAAATAGTTGAACGTCAACCATTTCGTGTTGGTACCAGTGACTCTGTGTATTACTTCCATCTTCTTTTGATGCTTTCTGTATCATTCAATAATTGGCCCCAAGAATCCTTCAGTAACAAAAGTCAAGGCTTGAATTATTTCTTCAGTTCTCCAAGCTTGAGAAATGCTGACTGTGTTCTTCCTTTTTGGTTTTCTGATTCCAGATCTTTGCACATTTTGTGGTAATATTTGGCTTTATCTTCTTGAGCTGATCTTTGAAAGTTTCTGTTCAGCTCTTGGACCTCCTCATTTCTTCCATTTGCTTTAGCATCTCTACATTGGAGAGCAAGTTTCAGTGTCTCTTCTGATATCCATTTTGATCTTTTCCTTCTTTCTTGCCTTCTTAATGACTTTTTACTTTCTTCCTGTATGATGTTCTTGATGTCATCCCACAACTCTTCTGGTCTTTGGTCTTTAGTGTTTAATGTATCAAATCTGTTCTTCAGATGATCTCTAAATTCAGGTGGTATGTATTCACAGTCATATTTTGGTTCTCATGGACTTGTTTTCATTTTCTTCAGCTTTAGTTTGAATTTGCTTATGAGCAATTGATGGTTTGTTTTCCCATTTGCCCCTGGCCTTGTTTTGACTGGTGATATGGATCTTTTCCATCATCTGTTTCCACATGTAGTCAATTTGATATCTATGTATTCCATCTGGTGTGGTCCATGTGTATAGTCATCTTTTATGCTGTCTTAAGAAGGTATTTGAAATGAACAAATTTGAAAATATGCATGTGAAAGCCAGACAGTGAATAAGGAAGACTGTAGAAGAATTGATGCCTTTGAGTTATGGTGCTGGAGAAGAATATTGACAGTGCCATGGGCACTGAACAAACAGATCTGTGTTGGAAGAAATGTAGCCAGAGTGCTCCTTGTTGGCCAGGATGGCCAAACTTCGTCTCTTATACTTCGAACATATTGTCAGAAGGGACCACTGGCTGGAGAACGATATCATGTTTGGTAAGGAAGGTAGAAAAAGAGGAAGACTCCCAGTGAGATGGACTGGCAAAATGGCAGCATCAATGAGCTCAAGTGTGGCAACCACAGTGAGGTTGACCCAGGATCGTCAGTATTTCGTTCTGCTGCATATAAGGTCTCTATGAGTTGGTTCTGACTTGATGGCACCTAACAACAACAGCTATTAAAGGAGGATAGAACAACCAGAAAAACTCAACAAAGATACAGAGGAACTAAACAACACAATTAACCAACTTGACCTCATAGATGTGTATAGAGCATTCAACCCAATAAGAGCACAATACACATTATTTTCCAATGCACACTGAACATTCTCCAGACCTGACCATATGTTAGGCCACAAAACAAGCCTCCATAAATTTACAAACATCAAAATACTACAAAGCATCTTCTCAGACCACGATGCTAGAAAACTAGAAATCAACAAAAGAAAGACCAAAGAAATTAAATCAAATACATGGAAACTGAATAACACCCTGCTTAAAAGACACTGGGTAGTAAAAGAAATAAAACGTGAACTCACAAAGTCCCTAAAAGCAAATGAGAATGAAAACACAATGTACAACATCTTTGGAACATAGCGAAAGTAATACTGATGCAATAAATGCACACATCCAAAAAGAAGAAACCAAAATTAACACATTAACACAGCATCTACAACAATTAGAAATAGACCGACAAAGCGAGTCTACAGTCACCAGAAGAAAAGAAATAATAAAGATTTGAACAGAAATAAACAAGATAGAAAAATATAGAAATAGTCAACTGAATAAGAAGCTGGTTCTTTGAAAGGATAAATAAAATTGACAAACCACTGGCAAACTTAACAAAAGAAAAGAGGGAGAAGACACAAACAGCACGCATAAGAAACCACATGGATGTGTCACAATGGAATCATTGGAAATAAAAAAGATAATAACAGAATACTATGAAAAGTTGTACTCCAACAAATTTGAAAACTTAGAAGAGATGGATACATTTTTAGAAAAATATGACTTACCTATACTTACACAGAGTGAAATAGAAAACTTGAACAGACCCATAACAAAAGAAGAAATTGAAAAAGTCATCAAAAAACTCCCAGCCAAAAAACAGACAGGTGCAGATGGCTTCACTGATGAGTTTTACCAAACATTCAGGGTAGAGCTGTCACCAATTCTACACAAATTATTCCAAGAATATAGAAAAGGATGGAAAATTTCCTGATACATTCTATGAATAACCCTTATAGCATAACCCTCATAGCAAAACCAGGGAAGGATGTCACTAAGAAAGAAAATTATAGTCAAATATCCCTCATGAACATAGACATAAAAATTCTCTCCAAAAAAGCCTAGCCAACAGAATTCAACAACACATCAAAAAAATAATACATCATGAACAAGTGTATTCATATCAGGGATGCAAGGATGGCTCAACATTAGAAAAATAAGAAAAAGGAAATGAGCCACATATTCAAATCAATTGATGCAGAAAAGGCATTTGACAAAATCCAGCATCCATTCCTGATTTAAAAAAAAAAAAAAAAAACTCAACAAAGTAGGAATTGCAGGGAAGTTCCTGGACATAATTAAGAGCATATATACAATAAGACCTTAGGTGAAATCCTGAGCCCCATCCAGAACTTTCTGAGGTGGAGCATTGCCACTAGAAAAGACAAGCAGACTAGCCTGGAACAGATAGAGTGACAGAAGATACATCTTCAAAGAAAGATCATCAGGAAAAACCCAAAACAAAAATGACAGTATGATTAGCTACTGCAAGAATAATCAAGTTATTCACCAGGAAACCATCAAGGCAAGCAATCAATTCCCTTCAGGACAAATCCCCTCTAAGACTGAAACTCAAAGGGAATATATGAGCAGGCATGTAAGGTTGCTGGCGACCAGGTTGGTCTACTGGTGAATGGAAGAGGAGGAAAGGCAGCAATGAGGAAATGGGCTGAGTTCAACCACATTCCATAGACTCCCATTTACTTGGAGATGAGAGAGAGAAAAGGAAGGGCTGGTTGGTCCAAATTATGGTGAGACCTGGGGACCTGGGGACATCAGAGCTCATGAACAAGGACATAGCCACAGAGGGCTAAGGTTGAGAGTGAAGCAACCAAATAACATGAAGTGAAGGGAGATGCACAAGAACATCCAAACTTGCAGATAGTACCAATTTGACCTCGCCTAGATAGCTTGATAATCAGAACTAGATAGAGGAAAATAAAAAAGAAAAGATTTTTTGATAAAGGAAACGAGAGTAAATTGCTACAATTTGATGAAGTTGACCTACATTCATGAAGGTAGTAGCTCAAAATACCAACAGAAAGGGAAGGAGTCTTCACATCAAGTATCAATGCTATCCCCTTGTATACAGCGTAATAGGGACAGGAAACTTAGACATGGGCTACCTAAAATGAGGGAGCAATAATGCATGAAGTGACTGGCTTATAAGGTTTCAAGAGAAAGTTTTGTTTAAGAGTGTGTGGGGGAAGACAGAGTCCCCACTCAATAGTTTGCATCTTGTCTAGATGGGTCTGGTAAAAAGAGATGGGGATAAGATCATTATGATTCAATAGTGAGTAATTGTTACCATGACTAATTGCGACTGTCACAATTGTAAAGGTAGAAGTTTTGTAACAAAAATGGGGGAGTAATTAATTTTACAGTCCAGCAACAGAGCACCTAGAATCATCAAGGGAGAAGATCACAAGCAGAATGAAGAACCTTATCCAGAGAAGCAGTGATACCAGAGACGGATGCAGAGGCGGGGACATGGAGAGGGAGGAGCTGAGGACTCTAGAATCATGGAAAGAGAGGGACCAAGAACTGGAGACTTGCAGAATGTGCCCTTTGGTGGTGTAAATTATTATATATGCCTGAGTGTTTAAAAAAAAAAACAAAAAACTGAAATGAATAGAGAGAAATATTGTTAACTGATGGTACATGCAGGGGATCATAATCATTGTGATGAAGCAAAGTACATGATTTGTTGAACGTAAAACTGATGATCTGACCTGTAAACTTTCATTCAATTCACAATAAAAAGTTTTGAAAAAGAGTATATATACAAAACCAACTGGCAACATCACTCTTAATGGAGAAAAACTGAAAGACTTCCCTTTACAAACAGGAACCAAACAAGGATGCCCTTTGGCACTATACCTATTCAATACTGTGATAGTCTTAGTCAGAGCTATAAGGAAAGATAGGGAAATTAAAGGCATTCAAATTGGCAAGAGGAAGTAAAACTCTCTCTATTTGCAGACGATATGATCCTGTATGTAGAAAACCCCAAAGACTCAGCAAAAAAGCTACTAGACCTCATTGGAATATTCAGCCAAATGGCAGGGTACAAGATCAACAGATAAAAATCAGTTGAATTCCTCTATACTGATAATGACAGCACTGTAAAGGAAATTAAGAAAACAATACCATTTACAGTAGCTGCCCAAAGGATGAAATATTTAGGCAAAATTGTAACCAGAGAAACAAAGGACCTATCCAAAGAAAACTACAAAACATTACTACAAGAAACCAAAAGAGACTTACAAATATGGAAGACTATGCCATGCTCCTGTATAAGAAGACTTAACATTGTGAAAATGTCAATACTACCCAAAGCAATCTGCACTTACAATACAATCCCATTTCAGATTCCAATGACATTCGTCAAGAAAATGGAAAAAGCAATTACAAATTTTGTATGGAAAGGAAAAAGATTCAGGATAAGTAAAACACTGCTTAAGAAGAAGAACAAAGTTGGAAGCCTCTCAGTCCCTAATTTCAAAACTTACTACACAGCTAAAGTGGTCCAAACAACCTTGATACTGGTACAATGAAAGCTCAATGGAACAGAATCAAGAATCCAGAAATTAACCCATCCATGTACAGCCAATTGATCTTTGACAAAGGGCCTAAGTGCATCACATGGGGATGATGTTGGCAGAATTGGAAATCAATATGCAAAAGACTGAAACAAGACCTTTACCTCATGCCGTATACAAAAACCAACTCAGCATGGATTAAAGACCTAAATATGAATACCAGAATTAGAGAAGTTATCAATGAAAAATAGGGACAAATTTGAGGGTCGGAACCGACTCGACGGCACTTAACAACAACAACAACAATAAAGGGCATGGAGTCCTGGTGTTGTGCTGTGGATTAATGCACCAATTAAAGCCATTGGTACTGCAAGGTCAGACGTTCAAACTCACAAGCCATTCCTTGGAAACCCTATACAGGATCGCTATGGGTGGGAACAGACTCGAGAGCACTTAACAACAACAATACAGGGCATACACAAACTACCAAACATTGCTGAAATTGCACAAAAAAAGAAGACAAAATAGATGATTGGGACATACTAAAAATTAGAAACGTATGTGCATCAAAAGACTTCACCAAAAGAGTAAAAAGGGAACCCACAGAATGGGAAAAAAATATTTTACAACAATATATCAGACAGGGACTAATTTCTAAAATATATAGGAAACTACAAAACCTTTACAAGAAAAAGACAAATAACCCAATTAAAAAATGGGCCCAGGACATGAATAGACATTTCACCAAGGACGACATTCAGGCAGCCAACAAATATATGAAGAAATTTTCATGATCATTATCCATTAGAGAGATGCAAATCAAACAACAATGAGATATCATCTCACACCAGCAGAAACAGTGAAGTTCAAAAAAGTTGTTGTTGTTGTGACATGCCGCCGAGTCGGTTCCAACCCATAGCAACCCAGTATATGGTTTCTGAGGAGCAGCTGATGAATTTGCACTGCCGACCAAGGACAATAAATGCTGGCGAGGATGTGGAGAGACTGGGACCCTCCTACATTGCTGGTGGAATTGTAAAATGATTCAACCACTACGGAAAACAGTATGAATGCTTCCTCAGAAAGTTGGAAATAGAAATACTCTATGATCCAGCAATTCTTCTACTTGGTGTTTATCCACAAGAAAGATGAACCATAACACGAGTAGATATATGCACACCAATGTTCATAGCAGCACTGTTCACAATAGCAAAATGATGAAGACACCCTAAGTGCCCATCAATGGAAGAATGGATAAAAAAACTTTGGTACATACACACAATGGGATTGTCTGCTACCTTGAAGAACAACAAGGAAGCTGTAAGCCACCACATAACATGGATGAAACTTGCAGATATTATGCTGAGTGAAATCAGTCAGTCACAAAAGGAGAAATACTGCATTAGACCATTACTGTAAAAGCTTAAGAAAAAATACTGACACTAAAAGGAAAAAAATATATCATTTGTTAATTACTGGGGGTGGGGGGAAGGGAGGGAGGAAAGGGGAAAGAGGGGATCATAGAGCACAGGGTAGGGAATGTTGTTGTTGTTAGGTATTATCAAGTCGGTACCGATCCATAGCGACATTATGCACAGCAGAACGAAACATTGCCCGATCCTGGGCCAACCTCACTACTGTTGCCACACTTGAGTCCATCGATGCTGCCACCTGGCCAATCCATCTCGTTGGAGATCGTTCTCTTTTTCTCTGACCCTCCACCTTACCAAACATGATATCCTTCTCCAGTGACTGGTCCCTCCTGACAATATGTCCAAGGTATGAGAGACAAAGTTTGGCCATCTTGGCCTCTAAGGAGCACTCTGGCTGCACTTCTTCCAAAACACATCTATTGGTTCTTTTGGCAGCCCATGGCACTTTCAATATTCTCCTCCAAGCCCATAACTCAGAGACATCATTTCTTCTATGGTCTTCCTTATTCACTGTCCAGCTTTCACATGCTAATGAGGTTATTGAATATACCATGGCTTGGGTCAGATGCACCTTAGTCCTCAAGCTGACATCTTTGTTCTTCAACACTTTAAAAAGGTCTTGTGCAGCAGATTTGCCTAATGCAATACGTTTGATTTCTTGACTGCTGCTTCCATGAGTGTTGATAGTTGATCCAAGAAGAATGAGGTCCTTGACAATGTCAATCTTTTCCCCTGGAAGTGAGGGATCCATGGCAATGGCAGTGCCTTCCTGTGGTTTGGCGCTGCTACACGGCCTACTGGCAGGACCACTGGTGTTGAGCAGGGCCATGGCACCGCCCACGGGGCAGCCAGAAGGGACTAGGTGCCCATTCTGAGGCTTTCAGAGAAGCAGCATGAGATGGCGGATCAAGTAGACGTGCAGTGAGGAGCTCTGTCACCAACAACACAGAATACCAGACCAAGCAGGCTCAAGTGATGGTGGTAGAACTCTGAACCATATATAAAGGAATATTTAGAAGATTGGAAGGTTTACAGCTAGGGGAATTTGTAGCACAGTAGGATATAGACACATGATAATTCAGGTATTGGGGAGGCAATACACAAGAAGGGGGCGGGGGTGGAAGAACAAGGTAGATAGGAAAACATTTAGGCAGGTTTACATGAGACAGAGGTAAATAATGATGTATGCTCAACCTTGGGATGACAGGGCTCTGTAATATAGGGATTGAGGCATAGTCTGAATGGGTAAAAGAAGGGAAATAATGTTAAGATGTTTGGCTGTCTTATGAATCTTGGTTTCCCTTGCCTACTATTGTAAAATAGATGCTTGTGGGGGATAGAAAGGAATAGCCATAAACATGATTATAGAAAGCTTGTAAGCCCGCCTTCAGTCTATAACTGATTGGAATACCTAAAAGAGGTGCTATAACTTGCCCAGTGAAAGAGCTTTCTTGCAGAACCTTTGTAGTGTATAAAACCTTAGGTGGAATTCTGATCCCCATCCAGAATCTTCTGAGGTGTGAAATTTCTATTTGAAAAGACAAGCAGACCAGCCTGGAGCAGCTAGAGGAACAAAAGATATTTCTTGGAAGAAAGACCAGCAGGAAAAATCAGAAACAAAAATGGCAGTCTGATTGGCTGCCACAAGAACTAGCAAGTTGTCCACCGGAGAGCTATCAAAGCAAGCAATCAAGTCCCTTCAGGGCAAATCCCCTTCCAAGTCTGAAACTCAAAGGGAATACACAAGCAGGCATGTAAGCTTGCTGGTGACCAGGTTGGGCTACTGGTGAGTGGAATTGGGAGAAATGCATCAATGAAGATGTGGGCTGAGTCCAACCACATTATATAGCCTCCCATCAATCTGGAGTATAGTTGGCCAGCAGTATGGTGAGACCTGGGGACTCCTGAGCCCGTGGACAAGAACATGGCTTCCCACAGAGGGCCAGACTGAGAGTGAAGTGTCCAACTGATATGTAGTGAGGGGAGATGTACAAGATTGCCCATATTTGCAGATAGTACCCATTTGACCTAGCTTCAATGGCTGGATGATCAGAATTTGACTAGAGGAAGATTTTTCTTTAAAAAATTCTTCTTGATAGAGAAAACAAATATAATTCACTACAATTTGATGAATTTGACCTATACTTATAGATGTTGTTATGACGCATCATCGAGTAGGTTCAGACCCATAGCAACCCTGTATAAGGTTTCCAAGGAGCAGCTGTGAGCTTAAACCATGGACTTTGCAGTTCAAATGGCTTTGCAGTCTGGCTCATTAACCTACAGTGCCACACCAGAACTCTATATTTATGGATGTAGTAGTTTAATACCAACCAAGAGGGAAGGGATCTTCACAGCAAGGATCATTCCCAGCCCCTCTTACACAGGGTTGATAGGGATGGGCAACTTAGATATTGGCTACCTAAAATGGGGGGCATGTTGATCTTTATCTTTCTTAGCTTTTGCTGTTGCTATTGTTAATTACCGTCGAGTCAATTTCAACTCATAGTGACTCTGTATAGGGTTTCCAAGGAGTAGCTGGTGGGTTTGAACTAGTGACCTTTTGGTGAGCAGTCCAGTCCTTATCCTACAGCACCACATGAGAACTCTTTCTCAGCTGTGTCCTTGAACAAAAGTAGTAAGAACTCAGAAATCTTAATGGATATTTTAAAAAGTCATTCTTTCATAAACCAAAAACCAAACATACAGCCATCAAGTAAAATCCAACTCATAATGATACTTTGTAGGTTTCTGAGACTATGAATCTTTATGGAAGCAGGTAACCTCATATATTTCCAGGGTAGTGGCTGTTGGATAAGAATTCCAGCTTTTTAGACTATTTGCTCAGCATACAGATTGAATAAGTATGGTAAAATTATACAACTCTGACACACACCTTTCTGCTGGTGGGCTCAAACCACTAACCTTATGGTCAGCAGTCCAGTACTTAGTCTCTAGAGCCACCACACTCCCAAGCTGTATCTGTTGTTGTTGGTAAGTGCCTTTGAGTCAGTTCCAACTTATTGAGACCCAGTATAGTGTTTCAAAGGAGCAACTGGTGAATTTGAACTGCTGACCTTATAGTTCAAACCAAACATGCAGTCCTGCACTTATCCTACAGTGCCATACCAGAAGCTGTATCTAAACCTGTATTTTTCAAACTGTACTGTGCATTGGAATCCTCTGGAGGGCTCAAACTGGGAGTTATAAAATCAGAAAGTTATAAAATCTAAGTAGTTATACAAAGCTGGACAACTCCCTTCTATTCTCTGGACCTCAGATTTATGAGGGGTAGTACAAGGAGCATGGAGCACTGGCTTTGGAAGCAAACAGCATGGATATGTGAGTGTGAACCCTGACTATGTCATTTACAATGTGAAGTTAAATTATTTAACCTCTCAATGACTCAGTTTCCTCATTCATATTTTCTACATACATCTAAAATTCTTTATTTCTTTGATCCCTATGTAATCCAGTGCCCTAGATGGTAAATTCCTTTAGTCTACCTGATAGGCTATGGTAATAACAAGAAGATAAATAAATTATTATTCTAAGTATCTGAATGCTAAGCATCCTGTTCTTTCTTGTGGAAGATCACACAAGAAATGAGTAGTGGACATGACTTCGGGAAAGAAAACTTGCTTTATCATATACTCTTTTGTACTTTTTTAACTTTGTGCCATGTAAATGTATTTGTTATCTAGTAAAAAACTAAAAACAAAATACATGTATATGCAAACATTTCACTAGATGAAACCCCAATTTCTTTGTAATTATGTCCAAGCTTTTCCATAGTCTAGTCTGAGCCAGTGGTTTTCAACAAGTGTTCTCCAGACCAGCAGCATCAACCAAACCTGGGGACTTGTTAGATGAGCATATTTTCAGCAACCACCCCATACTTCTTCAGTTAGAATCTGGGCATCAGGCCAGGAAATCCATGTATTAACAAGCCATTCTGGAGATTCTGATGCACAATAAAGTTTGAAACCCACAGGTCTAGATATAGCTTTGGAGCACATTGGCTCTAGAGGATAAGCACTGGATTGCAAACCACAAGGTCAGCAGTTGGAGCCCAGCAATAGCTCCATGGGAGAAAGATGAGAATTTTTGTTCTGGCAAAGATTTATAGACTCAGAAACAGTATACAGGATCGCTTTGAGTCAGAAATTACTCCATAGCATTAATCAACAACAGGATGAGCCATGCCGCTATTTCCATCTTCAAATCCAGGCACAGGTGCTTTACACTTTCATCATCTCTTGCCCATCCCTAAGTAAAGAATCTACTATTTCAATTTTTTCTAATAAAGTCAATACATTTTACTTTGATAATACGAATGATGTTTAAGAATCCCCCCTCCCTCCCTAGATATAGAATCTAAAAAGGGAAAAGGTAAGCTCATCCTGGCTCCAAATGAGCTATCGTCTCCATGGGGATTTCAACATTTCCTCCCAAAGCAGCAAGCTTTTCTATTGAAGTGAACACAAATACCTTTCACTAGAAACAACCTTAGAACAGTGCGTTGCACAACAACACATGTTCAATGAGTATTTTTTGTTGATGTTGTTGTTTTAATGATAAAATCCAGTAAAGCAAAAGATTATTGATTTAGTAAGTTTAAATTTCTGGAGTTTGGACACAAGAAATACATTTCTTGTTTTTAAAAGACTTTGTTCTTTTCTGTCCTACCCACATAGACCTCTGAAATTTGTTCCTCTTAATTAAAAGTTCCAGCCCACTTATAAACTAGACCTGCAGTTCCCAAATTACATTCCTCAAAACAGTCATTACTTGAGATATTAGTAGATACATTATTGAAGTAGATTTTATTGACAAATAAGTTTTTGGACTCTGTATAGGGTTACTATGAGTCCAGTTTGGTTGCCAAGCCAAAGGACCTGAAAAGAAAAATGTAAGGCACAAATGAAAAATGTTAATGTGTTTCTCATAGTGACAGAAGTAGTCTCACAAAAATAAATATTGAGAAAAGCTCAGAGAAATGATCAAATGGAATTTCATGGATAATTGTATAAAATTTCAATGAAGTACACAACCAGCACTGAGCAATTATATTCATTTAAGAGTCAGCCTTTTCCACTGTATATTTCCTCCACACCCTCTGGCCTACACTAGCCACTTATGGGTTGTCGACAAACTATAATTGCAGTATTTATTCTAGCATGCATGAAGTGTCTAGATATTTCAGCTGATTAAGTAATCTTTAAGCATGCTAACTGGAATTATAAAGAATCTTTTCCTTAGATGTTTTTTGTCCATGAATAAAACTGTTTTCTATTCATAGATTATGAATGCATACACTAAAAAGATATTTTTAAATAAACACATTTTACAAGTGTGTAATACTTTTCTTTTATGATATTCATTTACAAGACTGAGTCAAAAATTATCAGCACTCTGGCTGTAGAATTCTTTTTATTATCAACTTTTAGAAAAGACAAATACATAATTTTCCCACATTATTCCTTTCTTTTCAATGCACTTTGTCCATCTGTCAACAAGCTTTCATATTCCCTTGTTAAAATGTTTTAGGCTGAGCTGTAAGCCATGCCTGCACTGCTGTAGTCACTTCTTCATCAGACATGAATCTTTATCCTCGAAGAGCTGCTTCCCGGGGACCAAATAGGTGAAAGTCCAATACAGCAAGATCAGAACTATAGGGAGGAGCTTTAAGACCCCAAAACACAGTTTTTGCAGCATGTCCACAGGTGGGCAGAAGTATATGGAGGGTCACTGTCATGTAAATCACAACACCTTTGGATAGCAGTCCTCAGTGTTTAGGATTCAGCTTTTCAGTGAGCATTTCATTGTAATGAGCACTGTTGATTGTTGGTCCGTTTCCCTAATAGTGTTCTAATACTGGCCCTTGAGAATCCCAGAAAATTGAAAGCATCAATTTTCAAGCTAATGATTGGCTTTTGAACTTTTTCTTGGTCTGTGATTGAGGATGTTTCTATTCCATACTCTGCCATTTACTCTCAAGCTCATTGTGTTGAATCCATGTCTTATCACCAGTCATGAATTTTTTAAAGAAATCCTTACCTTCCTTCCAGTATTGGTCCATGTACATTTTGTTTGCAGATGTCCAAACGCTTCTGTTTATGCTCTTCCATGAGTTGCTTCGGTACCTGTTTTGCACAAAGTTTTTGAAACCTAAGTCTGTCATGGATTATTTCATAGGCAGAGCCATGGCTGCTTTGCAAATGATTTGCCACATGACCCACTTGTCTATTCTACATAATTATGTCACATGCATGTTCAATGTTGTCATCATTTCTTGGTCATGGATGGGCATTTCAATATAAGCCAAGTGCAGATTATTTTTGACTCACACA
>NW_006408566.1:1131555-1138784 GCF_000296735.1 Chrysochloris asiatica | reverse complement strand
CACATATATATACATATATATATACATATGTTGTTGTTAAGCGCCATTGAGTCTGTTCCTACCCATAGCAATCCTGTAAAGGGTTTCCGAAGAGCAGCTGGTGAGTTTGAACCGCTGACCTGGCAGTTCAAATGGCTTTGCAGTCTGGCACATTAACCCACAGCACCACACCAGGACTCCACCTATATATGTATATATATATGTTGTTAAGTGCAGTCGAGTTGGGTTGGTTTCAACTCAAACAACCCTGTATAGTATTTCCAAGCAGAGGCAGGTGAGCTTGAATTGTCGACCTTGTGGTTCAAACTGACCTTTCAGTCCAGCATATATATAGTAAGAGAATCCTGTTATGGTGCTATGGGATAAGCACTGGACTGCTTACTCACGGTTGGTGGTTCAAACCCACCAGATGCTCTTCAGAAATCTGGTTTTCAATGAGTTGGAACCAACTTGACAGCAATTATCAGCAACATATATATACATAAATTTTCTTTTTAGTAAATCTAGATAATTTCTTAAGGAGTATGAAGTGAAGTGTTGTTGTTGTTAAGTGAAGTTGAGTCAGTTCCAACTCATAGTGACCCTGTATAGGGTTTCCCAACCTTGCAGTCCAATGCTTTATCCCACAGCACCACACCAGGATCCATATGATGACAGTGGTTGTTGTTGTTGTTGTTGTTGTTGTTGTTGTTGTTAAGTGCCATTGAGTTGGTATCTACCCATAGCGACCCTGTATAGGGTTTCTGAGGAGCAGCTGGTGAGCTTGAACTGCCAACCTTGAAGTTCAAATGACTTTGAAGTCTGGCGCATTAGCCCACAGTGCCATGCCACGTGGTTGTTGTTGTTGTTGTTAAGTACCATGGAGTCGGTTCTGACTCATAGTGAACCTGCACAGGGTTTCCTACGCTGTAACTCTTTACAGGAGCAGAAAACCTCATCTTTCTCCTGTGGAACAGCTGGTAGTTTCGAACTGCCCACCTTGAGGTTAACAGCCCGATTCGTAACCACTACGCTACCAGAGCTCCTTACACCAGATGGTGGTGATAGTTATTTGCCGTGGAGTTGCTTCCAACTTGTGATGACTTTGTATAGGGTTTCCAAGGTACAGGAAGCCTCATCTTTCTCCCACAGAACCGCTGCTAGTTTCAAACTGTTGACCTTAAGAGTAGCATCCTGACTCTTACCCATTACGCTACAAAAATCAGTCAACATAGACATTTCATCCATAAACTTTCTTAATGATTGTTATATTTGTATCACATGCTGTTTCTACAAGTTTTAAATGAATTTGGTTTACACAATAGGATTTAGTACAAAAACTTGATGAATGTCCTTTAGTAAGCACTATATTAAATTGTTATTGTGAATTGCCATTGAGTCCAATTCTGACCCTGTATAGGGTTTTCAAGGAGCAGTCGGTGAGTTTGAAATACCAGCCGTGCGATTCAGATGACCTTGCAATCCAGCGCTTATCCTACAGCATCACACCATGACAGTAGAGAAAAGACTTAGGCTGACTAAATTTTGTTAGTTTCTTGTTATTATACAAAATTGCTCCAAATGACTTACCGAACATTAATGAGAAAATGAAAAATGGAATTAAAAAGAAACTTGATTCACAACCAAAATTAAGTGAAATTGATGTTACAGCCCCTGAATAGCAGGATAATGGCAAAAGTTAGATTGTTGTTGCTATCGAGGAGGTTCAAAGAGCAGCTGGTGGGTTTGAACCACTGACTTTCTAGTTAGCAGTCCAGTGCCTATCCCATGGTGCCAAACCAGGATTCCAGAAAGTTAGATAGTATACATTATACATATAATTTATGAATATTACGTACTTTATGATAGGGTTCCATTCTCACAGCTACTCCATCCGAAATCAGTTCTGACATAAATCATATACATCACTTTTTCTAGTTTTCCTTACTATTATTTTTATTATCAACATCATTATTCTTTGATTTCTGTTTATCTTTGGGAGTGGGAAATATTTCATCTGATGATTGCATCATCAAATTATATGCTATACCACTGTATATGTTGTAGATGTTCATCAGTGCCATTGAATTGGTTTCAGCTCATAGCCAACCTTGTGGTTAGCAATCCAGTACTTATCATACAGTGCCACATCAGAACTCCAGTAAATGATTAAGGAGGTTGTTAGTGTCTAATGCATCATATCTGTTCTTGAGAAGATTTCTAAATATTTTAGCCCTCATGGACTTGTTTTAATTTTCTTCAGCTTCATCCTGAACTTGCATATGAGTAATTGATGGCATGGTCCACAGTCTGACCCTGGCCTGATTTTGGTTGATGATTTGAAGTGTTTCCACCACTGTTCCATCCTGTTGTTGTTATGTGCCATGGAGTCAGTTCCTACTCATAGCAACCCTGTACAGAGTTTCCAAGGCTGTAATCTTTACGCGAGCAGAAAGCCTCATCTTTTTCCCTCAGAACAGCTGCTAGTTTCAAGCTGCTGACCCTGAGGTTAGCAGCCCGATTTGTAACCACTATGCTACCAGAGCTCCTTCCATAGATGTAGTCAATTTGATTTCTGTGTATTCCATCTGATGAGGTCCATGTGTATGGATATCTTTTATATTGTTTTAAAAAGGTATTTGCAATTAATGGGTCATTGGTCTTACAAAATTCTATTATGTAATCTCCAGCTTCATTTCTATCACCAAGGCCCCCCTATTTCCCAACCACTGATCCTTCCTTTTTGTTTCTAACCTTTGCATTCCAATCACTAGTTATTACCAAAACATCTTGATAGCATGTTTGGTCAATACTTGGAATGAGATCATTCAACATCACTGGCTTTAGTTGGTGCATAAATTTGATTAATAGTAGTATTAACTAGTCTTCCTTATGTATGGGTATTATTCTATCACAGACAGCATTATACTTCAATAGATCTTGAAGTGTTCTTTTTTGATGATGAATGTGATGCCATGCCTCTTCAACTTGTCATTCCCAGCATAGTAAGCCGTATGAAAGTCAGATTCAATATGGCCTATACCAGTCCATTTCAGTTCAGTAAGATCTAGGATATTGATCTTTATGCATTCCATTTCACTTTTGACAACTTCCAATTGTTCTAGATTCAAACTTCCTACAGTCCATGTTCTGATTATTAATGAGCATTTACAGCTGTTTCCTCATTTTGAGTTGTGCCCCTTCAGCAGATGAAGGTTCCTAAAAGCTTTATTCCATTCGCATCATCACAGTCAACTCTCCTTTGAGGAGATAGCTCTTCCCCAGTCATATTCTGATAGCCTCCAACCTGAGGGCTCTTTGGGCACTATATATAAAAATATTCTGGTGCCATCTGACAGTGTTCCACTGCTATTCATAAGATTTTCAGTGTCTAGACATTTAACTGTAGTCTGCGTCTCCTTCTTCCTAGTCTGTCTTAGTCTGGCAACTCAGCTGAAACCTGTCCACCATGCATGACCCTGCTGGTATTTAAAATACCGGTGGCATAGTTTCCATCATCACAGCAACATGCAAGTCACCACAGTATGACAAACTGACATAAAAACCTGTATGCATAACAGAATGACTAAAATGATAGTGATTCTGTTATACATAGGGTTTTTACAAATTGGAACCATTACCAAAAACAAATTAATTACTTATCATTAACAACAATAACAATATGCTTAGTGAAATACCTATCACTTCCCCTATCCTCCTTACTGGAGGCCTGCCGTCTACATGCTTCTACCTCCCCAATGCCAATTAATATGAGAATGCTATTATGACTACCTGTCTATAAATGATACCTAAATGTTTTTTATTTAAAAATTGCATCATTTTCAATGGCTCAGCTAAATGACAAGTCAATTTAAAAATGGAAAAATAAAATGTATTTCTTTTACCAAATTAAATCATTCATTTTACGGTATTTGAACTGATAAATATATGTATTATTATGCAGTGACTAGATGAACCTTAGTATTTTTTATGAGTTTAAAAAATATAAAGTGATTTTTTTTTAAATTTTGCTATCTAATCTTTTTAAATAATTAACTAATGTATTTAACTTTTCAGTTTATCTTTATTAGAAGAATTTGACTGTAGCTGTAATGAATTGGAGTCGCTACCTTCAACTGTTGGTTACCTTCATAGTCTTCGAACATTAGCTGTCGACGAGAATTTTCTTCCAGAATTACCCAGAGAAGTGAGGAATAAATTTGTTTTTATTAATTAACTTTTAATTATTCTGTTTGGGGGTTAAATGTTAACAGGTGTAAGTGAAATTTATATTAGCGAATTAAACTGTGAGTGTATTATCTTTATGGTTTTTATTCTATTATTAAGACTTAAGTAACAGTTTCTTATAACTAACCCTGAAAGTGTATTTTACTTAAAATTTGAATGCAAAGAAAAGTAATAAAATAGTTCTATTTATGCTAATGGAGTCCTGGTATGGCATCATAGGACAAGCACTTGACCTCAAGGTCGGTTTGAACTGCAAGGTGGGCAGTTTGAACTCACCAGTAGCTCCTCAGAAATGCTGTGCAGGTTCGCTAGGAGTTGTAACCGACTTGACAGCATTTAACAAGACCAACAACAGTTAATGCTAAAGAATATAATTTTAAATCCTTTAATTTACACATTTTACTATTAAGAACAGTTATAACTGATATGTTAGGATAATTTGATCTCCTTTTCTGAACCAAACATTTTATTAATGTAGATATGCTTTTTAAGGTCACATTAGTTCTGGTGTGGTACTGTGGGTTAAAGACTGTACTGCAAAGTTGGTTTGATGCACAAGGTTGGTGGTTCAAGCTCACCAGATGCTCCCTGGAAACACTATATAGGGTTGCTATGGGTTGGAACCAACTTGGCAGCACTTAACACCAACAACCTAACAATATTATTTTAACTTCAGGGTTCACCTGTTGTTGTTAATGCCATCAAGTCTGTTCCAACTCATAGCAACCCTGTAGAGTGTTTCTGAGGAGTGGCTGGTGGTTTGAACCAATGACCTTGTGGTTAGCAACCAAGGGCTCATCCTACAGCACCACTCAGGACCCACCTAGAGAGTCTTTAATTTTTATCACTCAATGACATTTTAATTTACTAGTTTCAAGGAAAAAGTGTGAAGCATATTTTCAATTAAATATTTTTTGTTAACCAGGTCCAAGTGAAATAACAGTAACCAACATAACATTATGTTAAAGCAAAAAATTCTGAATAAGAATGACTAATAATATTGTAATGTGAAATAAAACTCTGTTGAAGTGTCAACAATATTTTTTCAGTGTGTATGATTTTCTATTATAAACCCAGATGTATTAATACTTACTCTGTTGACTAGAAACAATAGAATTTATAAAAACAATTATGTTGACCAGCATTTTAATAATAAAAATAACAAAGAAAACACTTACTAGTATGTAAAGGAATATGAGGCTTAAATTATCTTAATTTCTAAAGGAATATATATAATATATACATATTTTAAGAGCAATTTTAAAATAAAGTACGTATTAAGAGAAAGTCTTCAAAGTAATGAGGAAATATGTGAGTTATGTAAATTGCTTTATAAATTAGAACAGATAAAATAAAAAATAGCATTACACTGTTATTATTTCTTTTCTTTTGTTACCCTAGATTGGAAGCTGTAAGAATGTAACAGTTATGTCTCTACGATCTAATAAACTGGAATTTCTTCCTGAAGAGATTGGACAGATGCAAAAACTAAGAGTCTTAAACTTGAGTGACAACAGGTATTTTTGCAATATTTCACAGTCACATATTAGTACTTAACATAAGAAAGCAAATCTTTTCCATTGTCAATAATCTTGGAAAACCTAATGTGTCTTATGAAGTAATATGAGATGTAAATATTCACGTTTTAGCTAGAAAATTACAGAAGGTAAGTGTTTTTAAACTACTCCTAAATTTTATTACTTTGATTATATTGAAATTATATAAAATTCATACACAAGAATTCTCCCAGAAAGCATAACGTTATGCATACATAGAAAAAAAGCTGTAATTAAAAGCTATAAATGTATTAATATAATTTTATGTACATTTTGTTTATGTATGCATACATGTGTTTTCATGTATACATTTATATCTTCCAAAAATTAATTGGACAATGTTTATAAATTTCCAACTCCACCAAAGTACTGGTAAGGAAACTGCTAGAAAGCTAATACTCAAAATAAATATTAAAAAGTCATAAGGTTTACACATTATGCTAAGGACAACCTAAAGGCTATTGGGCTATACTCAGAACAGGAAAAGCAAAGAATTCTTGATGTTGTAGTAGCTCAAAATACCAACTGAGTGGGAGGGAGTCTTCACATCAAGAATCAATCCTATTATGTCGGTATACAGGATTAACAGAAATGGGTAAGTTAGACATTGCCTACCTAAAATGGGGTAGGGGACTATAAAGGTACAAAGTGACTGACTTACAAGTTGTCAAGAGGGAGTTTGCATCAAAAAAAAACCCAGATACTGTTGAATGATGATGTACAGAGAGGATTGTAATCAATGCAATGAAATGTAATCATTGCAATGAAATGGAATGTGATAGGATGAGTGTAAAACGTATTTTCTCCTGTATAAACTATCACTCAATTTACAATAAAAAAATTTTTGAAAAAAGAATTGTTGTTATTATTGTTAAGTGCCATTGAGCTTATATCAATACATAGTAACCCTATAGAGGGTTTCTGAGGAGTGGTGAATTTGAACCACCAACCTTGCAGTTCAAACAGACCTTGCTGTCCAGTTTTGCTACCCAGGACTCCAGCTCATATTGTTGGGACATAAGTATTATATTGTTATTATTGTTAACTGCCATCAAGTAGTTCCAACTCATAGCCAATCTTTATAGGGGTTCCTGAAGAGTGGCTGGTATGTATGAACCTCTGACCTTGCACTTAACAGTCCAGTGCTTATCCTACCGTACTATATCAGGTATTATATTGTTGTTGTTGTTAAGTGCCCATTCCAAAGAGAGGTGACCCAACTGAATGCGGAAATCATCGGACAATCTCTTTGATATCTCATACAAGTAAAGTTTTGCTAAAGGTAATACAGAAATGGCTACAATCATACATTGACAGAGAACTTCCAGAGGTTCAAGTCAGATTCAGAAGAAGCCATGGAACGAGAGATATCATTGCTGATGTCCGATGGATCTTGGCTGAAAGCAGAGAATATCAGAAGGATGTTTACCTGTGCTTTATTGACTA
>NW_006408566.1:1077812-1129865 GCF_000296735.1 Chrysochloris asiatica | reverse complement strand
ACTTTGGTTATTTGATGATGCATGGAGGCAATTGTAATCATTGCAATGAAAGGAAATACAATAGGATGAGTGTAAAGCTGATATTCTCCATGTAAACCTCACAATAAAAACTTTTTAAAAATTGAATTATGACATATCCTTTTAATTATTATTTAGTTTTTTAAAATATTTATTGGCTCAAAATGTTTCATATTTTCCTGTTATCTAGCTAATGCACACTTTGTTAATAGTAGTATTTCTATGTCTTTTGATAACTATTAACTATTTGAAACTTGTTTAACTATCTTTGCACATCAAATTAACTGTTTCCATAGTCATTGTTATTTATTGTAGCATTTTCCATTTGTTTCATCAAAATACATTTACTCATCAATTGGTTGCCAAAATTTCAACATATGAAAGGCAAGGAAATTTTCATTCCAATTTATATGTAAATTATTATCTATATTCAAGAGTGAACATCCAGAAATTAACAATAAATCACATTGGCATGCCTTGTTTGAGTTATTGACTTTGCTGACTAGCTATCATGGTTAGCAATGTGATCAAAATGTACTAATCTTAGGGAAGTTCAAGGATCTCAGATATTATGATGAAATAGGCTTTTGGCTAGTTGACCTTCCAAAGCCTAATAGCAAAATAGATGATTTTGGACTCAATATCAAGCTGATGTCCAACTTCACACATCTCAAGAATGTTATGTTCAATAATTGTCTCTTATATCTACTATAAAATATCCAAAAGCTGAAAGAACAAAAAGACATACTTTTGGCAGTCAACATAACATTGAAAGCTATGCTTTCCTTCAGTAGTTAGTAAAATAGGCATGGTCTCCTTCTCTCAAGAAGGTTAATTTTGTGGGGATATCAGACAGTGAATGAAAATAAATAAATAAATGTCTGATTTCAAAGTGTGATATATTCCATACAAGAAAATACAAGGTGCTTTGAGACTAGAATGAGAAAAGGAATTAAAATGAATGTTAGGAAAAGTCTCTGGGAAAATAACATTACACTGATAGATAAAACCCCGAAAGCCAATTACAACTCTTAGTGACCCAGTATAGGGTTTCTGAAGCTAAAATCTTTACAGGAACAGAAAGTCTCAGCAGAAACCCTCATCAGCCTCAACATAAAGTGGCTGGTGGGTTTGAACTGCTGACTTTGTGTTAGCAGTCCAGTGTTTATCCTAAAGTGCCACCAGGTCTATTGAAGAACTAAAAAGTATGTAGTATTTAACCAATAGACTAAAGACATTAGTAAAAATCTTTAATTTCCTTTAATAGTTGGCATTAGTAGTTGGTGGGTAAATTTAATATTAGTCATATTAACTCATCTTCCATGTTTTTGTTGTTAAGTGCTGTAGAGTCAGTTCCGGCCCATAGCAATCCTGTATAGGATTTCCAAGGAACCTCTGGTAAATTTGAGCTGCCGACCTTGTGGTTCAAACTGACTTTGCAACCCAGCGCATTAACCCACAGTGCCCCACCAGGACTTCACATACATGTGCAGGACTCCATGTACATCTTCCATGTAGGCGCATGGATATTAGCCATTACTGACAGCACTGCACTTCAGGATACATCTTGAAATGTGTTTTATAATGAATGAGATTCCATGCCTCTTTAATTGGTCATTCCTGGCATAGTGATCCTTGTGGTTGTCTGATTCAAAATGACCAGTACTAGTCCATTTCAGCTCAACGATTCTTAGGATATCTATCTTTGTACATTCCATTTCATTTTTGACAACTTATAGTTTTCCTGGATTCATATTTTGTACATTCCATATACCTATTATTAATGGATGTTTGCTGTTATTTCTTCCCAATGTGAGTCATGCTGCAAATGAAGGTCCTGAAAGTTTTACTCCATCCATGTCATTAAGATGGACTTTAGTTTAAGGAGGCAGCTCTCCCCCAGTCATATTTTGAGTGCCTCTTAACCCAAGCAGTTCATCTTCTGGCCCAGTGTCAGACAATGTTTCTGCTGCTAGTCATTAAGATTTTCACTGACTAATTTTTCAGAAATGGACTTTCCCTACCTTCTTCCTAGTCTGTCTTAGTCTGGAAGCTCCACTGAAATGTGTTCACCTTGGGTCCTCTTGCAGATATTTGAAATATCTTTAGCATAACTTCCAGCATCACAACTCACAAGCCACCAAAGTACAACAAACAGAAAATTTCAACGGGCAGCTTGTGAAGATAAAGTATGATAATGAAATGTGTAAACATCTAGAGTTAGAAAATCAAAAGGAAAGCACCCACTGGCATTCCTCAAACTGAAAGAACTGATGAAAATATTCAAGCCTCTAATTGTTATATTGAAGGATCCTGGTGTGGTGCCATTGGATAAGCACTGGACTGTTAATTGGTGGTTCAAACCCACCAGTCTCTCCTTGGAAACCCTGTAGAGGGTTGCTATGAGTCAGAGCCAACTCGACGGCACTTAACAAAAACATGAACCGAATACTGACTGAAACAAGAAGCATTAAAAGAAGTTGGAAGGAATACAGAGAGATGCTGTACCAAAAAGAATTGGTTGACATATAACCATTTCAGGAGGTAAAATATGATCAAGAACCAATAGTATTGAGGGAAGAAATCCAAGCTGCACTAAAGGCATTGGCAAAGAACAAGGCTCCAGGAACAGAATACCAATAGAAATGTTTCATCAAACAAATGAAGTGCTAGAAGTGCTCACTTGTCTATGCCATAAATTTGGAAGACAGCTTCCTGGCCAACAAGTTAGATTGCATATATTAGATGGATCTTGACTGAGAGTCTTCATGTTGGTGTGAGTTAGATGTTGAGCTACTGAACACAGGATTGATAGACCAAACTCGCCACTCTGTATGCTGCTGTAAAGATTTAATGTCTTTGAAACCCTATATTGGTCGATATGAGTCAGAGTCAACTGGATGGCAGCGGGTTTGATTTGGTTTTTGTTTTTAGGCTAGTAGAAGATCATTAGAAGCTCTAGTAGCGTAGTGGTTACTAGTCTGGCTGCTAATGTCAAGATCAGCAGTTTGAAACTACCAACCGTTCCATGGGAGAAAGATTGAGGCTTTTTGCTCCCATAAAGATTTACAGCCTCGAAAACCCTATACAGGGTTGCTGTGAGTCAGAACTGACTCCATGGCACCTCACCACCACCACCAGAAGGTCAATGGATATATGGGAACTGAGTCAGGGAAAGAGTAACAGTAGAAGCATCTGGAAGGATTGTTATGGGTCAGATCTTTTAAGAATTGACAAGCCATGTTAATAAATTTTGGATTGTATCCTAGGTATCATGGAAAGTATTTGTTGTCTTGTAAACAGATTTTCATTTTTTTTTTAAATCTTCCAGGTTGCTAACTAGACAGAGAAAAAATGAAGTCAACAAATTAGAGTATTTTTAGTATTTCTAAATAATAAACTGTATCCATAGAATAAGAATTTTTGTTTGTTTTTGACAGGTTGAAGAATTTGCCATTCTCATTTACCAAACTTAAAGAGCTTGCAGCTTTGTGGCTTTCTGACAATCAGGTGAGACATTTTAAGAATTTGCTTTATTTTATTAACTATATTTGAAACTTTTAATTACTAATCTGTTCCCAATAAATGCTTTTGACTCTTACTACAAGCTATATTAATCTTTATGCCCTTTGTAAGATTACGTAAAGGAATGCTTCAATTATGTGTTTCATTTCTGTAGCAAAAAAAGAATTGAAATCCCCACTCTCTTCAAACACTTTGTATTTTATTCTTAGAGATCCCATACACAAAATAATAATTTGTATAGATTTTTAACTCTAAGAGTCGGAACTGACTCTGCAGCACTTAACAACAATAATCAGTATTTTATATGAAATTATTTTAATATTATTTTAACTCAAGAAAATAGACTATAATTTAATCCATAATTAAGTTATAATTAATAATATCATTAACTAGAAAATAAACTAAAACAGTTAAGACATCTGATTTGCCATGAGCAAAATTGGTGATCAACAGTTTAACATAGTTTATCAGTCCTCTCATACTCTTCTTATAATTCTTGAATTTTGAAACATTCATTCCAAATAATGAACAGCCAAATAAAAGCAATGCCTTTTAAGTTTAGCTTGTTATCATTGAAATATCTGATCTTAAATGCAGCAGTACTGATAAATTAATTGTCCACATTTATAGACATTCAACTATTTTTGTGACAAATTTAAACTTACTTACAAAATTATAAATGTGTAATTACCATGGGGAGAAGAGATGGTAAAAGTGGGGGTTAATGGTGATGAAATACTGCATTGATTAAGGGTAGGGTTGCTCAGTCCAATTATTATCATCACTGCCAATCATTGTTTAGTCATACAAAGTAGAATTGGTCAAAGTTGTGTGATAGATATATCTCCAACAACAACAAAAATAGAGTAACTGCTGAGGCTGCTTTTGTACAACTCATGGGATTTGATTCCTTGGTTTAGAGGATTAGCTTTTATGAAAAAATCTGGGTTATAGACCTAATAACATGTTTAGTGTTTCTGTTCTGTCTCCTAGTTCATTTGTAGTGTCTGGTGTCTTAAAAACTTTCAAGTGGCTACCCAGGGCACAATAATTGGTCTCTCTACTCACCTGGAGAGGAAGGAGAGTCAAGAATAAGAGGAAGACATGAAGTGGGTGACTGATTGCCTCCATAAACAATTGTCTCCTTTGCCATGACACCAAAGAAACTAGATGGTGCTCGACTACCATTATTGAACATTTTGATTAAAACTTCCATAGAAGAATCCTGATTAAAAGGGAGGAAATATAGAACAGAATTATAGAATTTCAAATTCTCCAGGACTCTAGACATAGATTGGATGAAGCCCTCAAACTATTACCCCAAGATAATTTTTAAAGTTTAAAACAAGAAATATCTCCTGAATCATCTTAGAACAACAGTTTAGCTTAACTAGTTAAAACATGAATGAACTGATTAGTGTCTTAGAACACAATGCGTTTATACTAATGATGGAGAAACAATTCAGAAAAGGAGAATGAGAATAGTTGTACCGTTCCAATAATGTAATTAATGTCACTAAATTGTACATATAGAAACGTGACTCAATGTATGCTTTGTTGTGTAGATTCTCAACAACAACAACAAAAATAAACAAAACTTAGGGTGGGGAAAGTAAAATATAAGTGTAAGAATAAAGTGTGGGCTCCTTTACTCGTCATGGTGCTGATTTCATCTCCTGAGTAAAAATAGGTTGGAATTCAAATAACTATATCAATAAACTATAGATTTTTCTAGGCATGAATATATTATTATAAATCATTGGAATCTGTGTGAACTATGCTAATGTAACAGTCTATTCTATAGTTTTGCATCGTGAGAAAATATCCTATGTTATCATGATTTATTATTCTTATGAGACAATGGACAGAATAATCACTGCATCATTTAACTTTTATTTTAGAGCAGTGATTTAATGCCTTTCTGACTCAGTTCCATGAGACAAGCTGGTATTCCAAATCCCCTTTGTGATTCACTCCTATTAATAAATGTCACGAAATAAGCAGGTTGTTCAAAACATTAAACAATACAATCATTTCCAGTGTATCTGATGTATAATAACAGAGTTCAAAAAACTGCCTTCTAAAATACTACTGTGAAGTTAAATTAACAATACAGAATGAAATATGACCATAAGTAAATATATTACGATTTATTAAATGTTAGAACAGTCATCCCTATTTTTGGTTACAAAGAATCTCCTAAAAAAATAAAGCTTCTCTTTTATCCCAATTAAATCCATAAATGCTCTTGCATAGCATGAATTTGATAGCAAATTCCATTTGTCTTTCCAGGGCAACTTTTCATGAAAATGAGTAGGCATATATAACCATACTAAAAGGTTACTTAATTGAAAACATTTAACATGTTTTTGTCTCTTCAGAATTAAAACTGGCATTTCTCAGTTAAGATAAATGGTGAATTTTGTTAAGAATATCAGTGATGAAAAAAATCTCATTAGGAAAGCATGGGGATTTGAAAGTGTTCCTCAACAATAGTCTCATTTTATATTAAATTTACAATGAAAACTCTAAGAGCCTATTCTCATGGGAACTCAATGGGTCTGCCTTCTGTTCTGAAACTTGAATTTTTTTCCTGCCTTTGAGAAGGTGCAATTTTACCACTATTTTGTCAATCTTTGTACTGGAAAATATTTTAGTTTTCCTTTTCTGGCAGGTTTCTCCTTACATACGTTCTAGATTTCAAAAGTTTACTGTATTTTCCTATTCCCAGTCTTTTTGTTTTCTTTCCTATCGCTGTTCATTCAGTTAGGTGAAGCCAGACTATTGATCATTATGTTATATAAAATAGTCTTGAAGTCTTAATAGTCTAATTTATATATATGTTCTTTGTTTCCAGTCCAAAGCCCTTATCCCTTTGCAAACTGAAGCCCACCCAGAAACAAAACAAAGAGTTCTCACTAACTATATGTTCCCTCAGCAACCTCGTGGTGATGAAGGTAAATTATCAGTAGACATTTATTCTATACTTTTAATGACTAGGGATAAAGAGATTATTTTTGTTCTTATCTCTGGCCAGAACTATTGAAATACGAACAAAGCTTTACAGATAATTGCAAGACATACGTCACTTGGAAGTTGTCTAAGCATGAATCTGTACTTCCCTACTATAATATTTTAGTCAGAATCCATAAACTCTTCCTCTTTATACCTTTATATCTTAAGTAAAAATCATGTTGACTTTTAAGAGCAATGATTGCTCATGGAAGCACAGACTCATTAACCAAATTTGATAGCAAACTTCTTGAAATGAGCTTAGAGCACTCAGATCTTAAGGAATATTCAATAAACTGGTTATTTCCTATGTTCTCTAATTTCTCCAACATAATTTAAACATTTAATCCAATGACCTCAGGCCCCAATTTATTTCATGTAATGAGTCAACCATAAGGAGCTAATTTAAAAATTATAACCATTCTTTCTGTTAAAAGTTAATTCCCTCAACAGTGTCAGCAACAATGACAGGAATGCTTTTTGAAAAATCTATTATTTAGTTAAATTAAATCTTCTACTCTATGGTTACACCATTTATCAATCATTTAAAGCACTTTGCTCTGTACCATTTGGAAGTTAACATAGGCTCCTTAGCCTCAGCCAGCATATGCTGATATGCACACTTTCTAGCCTTTCAGTAATTCTTGGAAGAGTTAACCCATTTTAATCCTCCCAACAGCAACATAAGCATTGGACAGCGAGCCACAAGGTTGGTGGTTCAAATCCACAATTCACTTCTCAGAAACCCTATACAGAGTCTCTATGGTAACAGCTTTTTTATAGTGTAGGATGAAGCACAGGACTGCAAGTTCAGATTGAACAACAGGTCAGAGGTTCAAACTCACCAGCCAATTCTTGGAACCCCTATATAGGGTCGCTATGAGTTGGATCACTTCAATGGCACTTAATAAAAACAATATTAATGAACCACTTAACAGCACATAACAATAACATTGAATGTTGTCCCTGGGTGACTCAAAGAGTTAAGTGCTCGACTACTAACTGAACAATTGTTGATTTGAACCCACTCAGAGGTGCCTTGATTTAAAAAGGCCTGGAGATCTGCTTCTTAAAGGTCACAGACTTGAAACTCCTACAAAATGCAGTCCTATTTTGTCCTGCAACTATGGGTTACTATAAGTCAAAATCAACTCTATAACTGGTTTGGTATTTTTATCAGCTATACTTAAGTCCCTGGGAGACACAAAGTGTTAATGTGTTCAGCTGCTAATGGAAAAGTTGGAGGTTTGAATCTACCCACAAGTAATTTACTTCTAAAAATCCAGTCATTGAAAAAACCTAGGAAGTAGGTTCTACTCTGACACACATGGAGGTTTCCATGTGTCAGAACTGAGTCAAGGACAATTGGCACTGGTTTATATACTTGAATGAAACCAGTCTTTAAAGTAAACCACTTCGCTAATTTCCCATATTCAGGGATAACTACAATAAATTGTTTTAGTCCTTGACTTATAAATGTAAGTGGTTCATTTTGGGATATTTAAAAATATTTTTACTCAAATTTTGTCTTATAGAATAAGGAAAAGGAAAGATTATTTTCATATTTTTCAGACTTCAATAAAATTCATCTTTGAATTTATGAAAAAAATTATACCTTAAGTAGGAAATATATTTTTATTTGTGCAACTTTTTTTACATCCATTTTCATTTGAACCAATATTCATAGACTAAAATGTGAGTGCGGTGGCTGCATACAATAAATGCTAGACTGTGAACCACAAGGTCCCTGGTTTGATACCATCAGCTGTTCCCGCAGGAGAAAGACTAGACTTTCTGCTTCGACAAAGAATTTAAAAATCCTCAAAGCCCTGTACAGAGTCTCTATGAGCCGGAACTGATTCAAAGGCATTTAACAACAACAAAGACTATAAAAATACTTTATTTCAAAAGTATCAAAGGAAGAACTAAATGTATTTCATAGTCACCGATCATTTCTGAGATCAAATTTTACAGATTAAATCCTATTTCCCAGGCTGTGAGCTATATCCAGTTAGATAAGGTATGATGTTAAAGAGTTACCCTATTATTTTTCCTCTGAGGAAGTAAGCGTTAGTAACAGAAAAGGTTTTTTGAACTTTAAACATGTCATTCTGGTTTTTCAGGCAGGAAATAAATTCATTTGCAGAATTCCTTGCAACAAAACAGGAAATATATAACCATAGTCATTCGTCAGAAATGAATTTAGTCTCTACTAAGTACTTTTATTGCACTTTCATGGCATCTTCACAACACAGTTGCAATTAAGCTATTACCATTTTGACATAAATTGAAGACTTATTAGCCATTTCCCTTTAATGTTAAAGACCAAATTTTCACATGTTCTCCTCTCCCCACCACCTAAAAAATTACTGTATTTCTATATACAATATTGTAATAGTGTACTTTATTAAAGAAATCTTGATCTTATTTTGTGATTATAAGTATAGGCTCTGCAGTCACACAGACATGGAATAAGACCCAGCTTTTCCCCCAGTGAAATGAATGAAAAATCATTAGTAAAATTAGAACAGTGTTAGTGCTATGTGAAGGTTAAAAGATATGTTTTTAAACTCCAAACCCAGCTCTTCTTATTATTACTATTATTATTATTATTATTATTATTATATGGAAAGTCCATACTTTACATTTTTAATGGAAATCTTTCCAATCCCAATATGTTTTTATTCCTTTTTTCCTCTTTCTCTCTCTCTTTCTTTTTTCCTTTTTTTTTTTATTTTTGCATTTGTTTGTAGTACTTACCAGCATTTTTTGCATAGTGTATTAATACTCTATTAATAACACTCTATGTAAAAAAAAAAAAAAAGCAATAATACTTTGGAATCTAACTGTAGATTTCCAGTCAGACAGTGACAGCTTTAATCCTACACTGTGGGAAGAGCAGAGACAACAACGAATGACTGTTGCTTTTGAATTTGAAGAAAAAAAGGAAGACGACGAAAATACTGGGAAAGTTAAGGTGAACCTTTTGGTTTTTATTGTTTAACTTTAGGGTTTCATTTCTTTCTTTCTTCTCTCTTTTTTTTTTTTTTTTTTTTGTTTGTACATTGTTATTACTCAGAGTTTGAGGCAAATCAAGTGACCTCTGCTAGCAAGGTCAGATACATCTTCCAGTCTCATAGTGGTGTCTTTCATTACAGCAGGCATTGGTGTGCTTCAGAACGAAACCAATGTTGTTCCAGCTCTGACTGAGCTAATTTAATAAGCCACTCACTCCTACAAAATAACAACCTGGGAGAGTTTCAAGCTGAGAACCTGAAAGAAACAACAAAATCTAGGTGATGGACTTCACCTATGAGCTCCCTTAAATGAGAAGAAAAGAAGTTTTAAAGGAGCTGAGTGCCTAATAGCTGATGATGTTCCTTAGAGAAAATACCTTTAATTTTTCACCTCAAATCATATGTTTTTTAAAATCCATTATTGGAGTTAATCTAAATCAAGTAATAAGGCTGAATTTTAATATATATAGTTTTTAAATTGATGCAGATTTTCAGTAAGGTTATCATAATGGCAACATCTTGAATCTCTCACTAATTTTCTTATAACAGGATTGTGTACTAATACTTTTACTCTTTGTGAATAATTAATCAATTATATATATCTATATATATAACTAATAAATCTAGATGGTGTGATTTTTTTTATCTTTATACTCTCCTTTCCATATTTTCTAAACTTTATTTCTTAAACAAGCATACTGTAGAACCTTAGTAAAGCAATTGAACACTAACACGTCCTAAAAATATATATATACTCTAAATATCCAAGAAGAAAACAGTGCATTTTATATACTCTGATATATGTGTCAATGAAAGCATAACATATAGTAAATGCAAACAATTCTTTAGAAGCCTTGTTTGTGTGTTATGTAATCAAGTTTGTTATAATAAGAATAGCTTCATTATTCTTTAGAGGGTATTTTTCTGTTTAGTTTTTTTTCCCTCGGTGAAACATTATGTTTCCAAAATCCTAAACTACTTGGCTTTGTCTAATTTGAACACTTCCAATGCCATTGCCTATTGAACAAATTAGAACACAAACAAACTTCTAAATAAATCATCAGGGAAGCATGATGAATGAAACACACTGGAATTAATTACAATTTTCTGGTTCATTACATGTATATTAAATTTACCTTTAATTTACATTAAAAGTTGTAAAGCAGTCATTGACCTATACCATCAACTTTCAAATGGACTAGAGTATAATGCCCTACTGATAGTGTGTTTAGTGTAGTATGATTACTAACTTGTGTGGAAAAAATTGTGAACTATTAGTTTTATATAATACTGGTTTTGTTTTATTGCATAAAATTACAGTTGATTTTCTATGGTTGTTTTAAATGCATTATCCAGAGTGTGGGGAAAAATAGAGAGTAGAAAAGTGATAAAATGAAAGTATTGCTACAGTGCTCCTCTTTCTCCCAGAAAATGGAGATTCCTTCTCCCACAGGATCACTCCTGCCAAGCCCCCTGGGAAAGGGGCCAGCGTGGGATTACTCTCCAACCTGCCAGACTGTCTGGCGATTGCTGCACACCATGGGCCAGGTGTGATCAGCAGATCCAAGACATGCCAGTCCCCCAGAGTGATCCACAACTGGCATGGGGGTGTATAAGTGGCCTCCCGCAGGAAAGGAGCATGTGTACTCAATTGCCAGTTGCAGCACAATCTACCACTCTTCCCTCTCTAAGTGGCAGACAGGTAGGCCTAGGTGTTTGGGGTAGAAGAAGCCCCCATAAAGAGGCAACTTAGAACAGTGCTTTATGGGGTTTGTTCTGCATGATTTGGGGTAGGAAATGTTGATCACATTGAAACCTTCCTCTTGCCAATGTTTAATCCCAATTTTTTTTTTTTTTAATTTACTATACCAATGGGTTAGGGAGAACTAAGTCAAAGGGGAAGGACATCAATATGAGGTGCCTATTGGTGGGATTTATGGCATGATTTTTTTGTTGGATGCTTCATTTTTATTTATATTATTTTTTGATTTTTTTTTTCTTTCTTTGAAAGTGTGGGAATACCAATAGTTGGGCAGAATGTTGATGACATTATCCATATCATCTCAATTTTCCTCCCTTCCTCTGTCTTCCCTCTGCCCGCACCCCAAACACACATTTTTTGGGGGTGCGGGGTACTGTCAATTCTGGGGGAGACTGAAAAACTAAAATTTAATTATTAAAATAGCACAGGAATTGAATTGAGATTTGCTATGAGTAGATTTTGAGCACAAAGATGATCCATTGTTTAAAAGCATTCACTTTTCCTTTCATGTGAAAGCACAGATGATGAGAATTCCTGTAAGAGAAAATTGGCTTAAGAGTTGTAGCTAATAGTATTTCTTTATCTCAATGGATTGGATGTTTAAGAGTTTAATGGTGGGAGAAACAAAAAACAAAATGCATGTCTCCATAAGGTATGAAAGAACACTGCATTTTTTTTTTTTTTTTGTAAATTTTTTCTAAATTTAACCATATACATGTAATGGTTAAATTAATGTAATGGACTAGATTCTTATTTTATGCCTTATATTCTTTCTACAATATAAGACAAGCTGAGAATGCATTTTCCTAACTAAAATGCCTACAGGTTTCCTTTTTTGTAAAACATCCCAATTAATTTATTGAATAAAATGACAATTAACAATCAATGATCAAACCAATAACTATTTTTTCTCTTACTGGAATTTCCTATCAATTCATATAAGAATTTAATTACTATGTAAGAAACTCACAGTTCTTTATGGATTCAATATATCATATCCAAATGTCCTATCTATTAGCATTAAGTTCATTCTTTTTCCATTGCTAAATACTGAGGGGTCTCCAACATCTTGCAACTGCTATTTGCATTTACTACACTTTATTTAGATCTGAGAAATAGAGAATGTTATGAAATACTTGTATTTTCCAGAATTAAAAGAAAAGAATATTTTAAAAAATATCTTGTGTTTTTATATGTGAAATGAGCAAATACTTTATGGTGAGTGATACAACACAATACTTTGATAAGCATATACTTGATAAATTTTCCCACCTACATTTATGATGAATTGCTTTATATCTTTTTTCATTCCATATTAGAATAAGGGGGCATTTGTAACATGATTATTCAAAAATCTAAAGAAACCACTCTTATATTTTGGCATTCCTAAAATTTGAATATATCTAGGTTCATTATCATGTTTAATAATATCTGAAGCCCTACACGCTGGGTTGAAACATAGCAAAGTAAAAACATAAAGTATGTTTTTTATAAAACTTAAAAACATAGTGGAATTATAAAATACTGTAGTTTCATTTAGAAATAAACTATAATATTGTTGAAATTTTGAAATTAGCTTGTAATTTTAATTCAAGACAATTCACATTTTAGATTTACACTATTCCTTCCACAAAATCAGGCCAATAGGTGCTGCACCTATAGTAGGTTATTGTTGTAAGCTAAATAACACTTGTAAATCATAAATCCTGTAGTCACAAAGGTCTAAGTCTGGCACTGCTACCCACTAGCTGTGTGACCTTAAGCAAGGAATTTACATTATCTGAAACTCAGTTTTCTTTCTGTTAAAGGGGAATTAAATAGCTATCGTACAGGTTGTGAAACTTAAATACAATAATGCATTAAGGATGCAGCCTGGCACACAGTAGATGCTGAATAAATGATAACAATTGCTGCATACAAATTGGGGGAATAAATCCATAGTTACAATTGTTAGGTTAAATGCATGCAGTGGAATCTAGATTACCAAAGTAATCCAGATTTTAAAATAAACATATAAAATCTAATGTTAAAAATAAAATCTAGTCTCTGCATAGAATTAAAAATTTCTCAAAGGATCTTCACATTTATCATATCATTGTATTTCTAAATTAACCCAACTATGTGAGAGAGATATTGCCAATTCTGTTTTGAGTAGAAACTGCAGAGACAGATTAGTGACCGATAGCTAGTTGGGGGTAAATCTGTGGCTTGAATTTAAGTCTTCTGACTCAAACGCCAGTAAATTCTATTAATAGACTAGTGCGTGGGAAGCAAGGATTGTATTTTCTAGGTAGAATGATCCAATTTTTATGAGACCCAAAGCTTACAGATATATATATAGAGAGAGGGATCTCTTTTAGGAAAACAACATAAAATGACCCAAAGATAACATAAGTAGAGCCCTTCATTGGGTCTAATAAGGGGTCAGACCCTAAGGTTTAAACTTCATTAGTTTAATAGTTAATCCATCTCTGTTTCTAGATTTAAATAGTTTTACAGAGATAAAATACCCAAACATATCCAGTTGATATGACCAAAATATCAAATTAACTTGTTTATAAAATAACCAGGAAACATCAGTAAATAGTCAGCAAATTGTAACAGAGGTATGTAGGGTCTACAAAATATATAATAAATTGCATTAGTCAGTAAAGTTTTTAATTTAGTTAAGGACAAATACTTCACTTTTTCATTTCTTTTGTTTACCTTTGATCCAACTGTAAAGGATAGTTATAGTGTTGAGGATTTTTTAAGGTGCAAAGAATATTTATTTTGTTACTTGAAAATTATTTTTCATTCATATACCACTAGTTGATTTTTTTAAAAAAGAGCTACTTAATTGGCATGTCATTTTCACCATTCTGCAATTCATATTTTTTATAAAATGTACTGTATGTAGTTTTTTGTTTTTTAACATTAAGTCCTTAGATATGAATTATTTCAAAACAACTTCAATGGTATAATTTTAAAATTAGGTTTAATTTGAGATTACCATTCCAAATACCAATTTAAACAGTAAATCAGGCACCCATGGATAGTGCCCTTTTTATTAACTAGATCTTAAATACCCTGAGCTATTTCTATATTATATGCTAATGACTTATCATTTTTTACCAAAAGTCTAAATTTTTCTTTGGTTAGACTTTATAGCCTTATTTCTATATAATATTAACTCGATTATTATTTATCCAGTAGTTTTAAAGTAATTAAATTACACTTAAACAACACATACTGATCAAATTATCTGGTTGTTCATCTTTCCAAATAATTATTTGAAAAATCATTCTTTATTTTTAATACTAAAAAGAATGTTAGGAATCATATCATGAAGTCCAATCCCTCTACTTGATAGATGAGGAAAAGGAAAGGCAAGGAAGTTAAATTACTAGCAGTTGGTGGATTTGCTAAAACTGCAGATGAGCAAAAGTGTTTGGATTTGTATTCATACTGCTCAGATCTACACCACTATCATAGTTTCTTACATTCCATGAATTGCATGAGTGTGTGTGGGTGGGTATGTTTGTGCCTCTTTCTTTTTCTCTTTTTCCCTCTCTTTTCTACTCTTCCTTTTCCCTTTTCAGCTTCTTTTCTATATTCTCTCCTCCTCAACCTCACACATGTATGTACACACAACAAACTCACACATATCACAATCACATAAATCATTACATTTTGTACAGTTGATTCTACTCAGATGTAAAAAGTCATGATTGTTGGAACAAGCAAGGCCAAGTAAATCTGTTTTTATTTTTTCTTCCATTCTTTTAATCAGTATGGACAAGTACCCTGATGGGAAGGCATTCTATACACCTCCTTTAATTAACTACTGAGAACTGTCATTAATATGTGTTCCTAAAGTCAGACTGATAACACAAAAATCAATTCAAAAATAGAAATAAATATCTGCATAAATATAAGCCAAAATTTATATACTTACCTATAATATGTTAGACAATGCTTTATTTTTAGTGTAAGATATTGCCAAGGAAGCATGTTGCTTTGTTAGGGTAAAAGTGGCTACAAAAGTCACCCTGGCACAATAAAAACTTAAAAGAAAATGTCACCCTGGAACATGTTTTCTTAGGTATTAGCAAGAATTCGCTATCCTACCTTTAGTTATAATATGCCAGTTAGCATAGAGCCAGTGCACATTGGAGAAGTAGGTATTGTCTACTTTTCAACTTCTTATACATGACAACTCTTGGCATCTCCTTCCATCACCTGCATTGATATTCTAAAAAATATTCTCAATTTCAAATTTATTACTTACAAACAATTAAAACAGGAAAAGAAACAGCCTCCAAGGCAGGAAAACAGCTGATAATAACATGATTAAATTTTTCAGAGATTACAGGTCCCTTAAGTTCTTGACCTACTGCTATTTCAGTCAACTACAGAATAGGTCTAACTCAAAAGTCATTTACAAGGTGAGAAGAGGTCAGGTGAGTTCCTATTAGGGATAGTGTGAGCAGAACACTATGTGTTCTACTCTGTCTCACCATTTCTCAAGAAGCTCAACACTCACTATATTGCATTTGGTTGTACTACTGCACATAAAATGGAGTCGTTTTGTGGACATACTGAAGATATTTTTATGTTAAATTTCTTTTTACAAATTTCTAGGTTGAAATAAACCTAAAACGATATCCAACTCCTTACCCAGAGGATTTAAAGAATATGGTAAAATCTGTTCAAAATCTGGTGGGTAAGCCAAGCCATGGAGTGCGTGTTGAGAATTCAAATCCAACTGCTAACACGGAGCAAACTGTGAAAGAAAAATATGAACACAAGTGGCCGGTAGCCCCAAAGGAGATTACAGTGGAGGTATTTCAAGGTTATTGGTAATTGCCAGTGTGGTTTGGAATTTTGGGAATGACTAAATGCGATCTTTTTTTTTTCCTCCCAACAAACTAGATCTTCCTTGATAAGTATATTTTACCTGTAGTATAAATAAGAATTTTTCTTTCAAGCTATAAGCATTCCATTCAATAAATCACAGATAAATGATACCCTCTATGCTTAAAATATTACTATTACTCCAAATACAGCATACACACAAAAGGAATAGTTTACTAACCAGTTGGACCTGACCAGTGGAGAAGTATTTCATTTTAGTGACATTCTTTTGGCTAACCCAAATTTTTATGTATAAACTATTAAAAACTACTAAAAGAATATTTTAATTATTCAAATCTCAACCAAACTCCTGATAATAAAGTGAATTTAAAATTTTTTTGTGTGTTTATACACCAACCTTTATAGGAAATATTACAATAACACACAAAAAAAGGAGCTAATATTAAAATTTAGCTGTATGGAATCCAGTCATATAAAGCTCAAAACTTGTATTTTACAAGTACCTAATAATTTGTCCTTATCGATTTGTATGGTCTGAAAAGAATTCAACTACATTTAAGTCATCTCTATACTATCTCATCAACTCTTCAGCTGACGTGGTTATCACCTTTTTATCTTCATTAGAAACATAATTGGTATGAGTAGTCTAGAAATTCATATACCTATTTCTCAAAAATCCAGATTGACAAAACTCTTTTACTAATCTGCATTTCAAAGCATCAATTTGTTGCATTTATTAAATAAACACCAACTGCATATTCAGCACTGTGCTAAACACTGTGAGAGTAAGAAGAGAAACATAAAATGTGTGCACTGTTGTTGTTGTTAAGTGCCATTGAGTTGGTTCTGATTCAAAATGACCCTATATAGAGCCAACTTTGTAATTAGCAGTCCAGTGCTTATCCTACACCACCACACCAGGGCTGCAGTGTATGCATTCTTGTTGGTGGTATGTGCATAGTCTCCCAGATACTTTAGAGTCTAACAGATAAATGTAAGCTTATCTGACATGGCGCTGTGGGTTAATTCGTCAGACTGCAAAGCCGTTTGAACTACAAGGTCTGTGGTTCAAGCTCACCAGCTGCTCCTCGGAAACCCTATACATAGTCGCTATGGGTTGGAACTGACTCGACATCACATAACAACAACAACAACCTGACATGGAGTAATTAGAAAACACAGGCGCATTCTGGCTGTACTTCTTCCAAGACAGATGTAATGGATGTTTGCAGCTGTTTGTCATCGTTTTGAGTTGTGCCCCATCAGCAAATGAAGCGAAGATGATCATATGCTTGACTGTGTGATAGAGAATAGTATGCTGTAAGAAAAAAGAGAAATAAGCAATCATTGTTGTTGTTAAGTGCCATCGAGTCGGTTCCCACCCGTAGCGATCCTGTATAGGGTTTCTAAGGTGAACTGGTGAGCTTGAACCGCCAATCTTGTGGTTCAAATGGCTTTGCAGTCTGGCGCATCAACCCACAGCGCCACTCCAGGACTCCAAGCAATCATTGACAATCAGTAAAAACAATTGCATGAGGTAAGGGAAGAACTGGTGCAAAAATAAGCAAAAATACAGGAAAGCATTAGACTTTTCTTTATCTTTTAAAATAGTATAAGAAGAAACCAAACATTTAGCAAATAAATACACTTATACTCTTTATACTTATATTTCCTGCTTACGAGTGCTGATGATTCGGTGCTTTAGCACTCAGTTGCTAACCAATAGATAGCAATTTGAACGCATCAGGGGCTCCTCTGGAGAAAAATGCATCCTACGGGGGAGGCCTACTCTGTCTGATGTGGGTGCTATGAGTTGGAATCTACTTGGCAGACAGTGTCTGTCTCTCCATCAGTAAGAAGTGTACTGACGGCAAGAACAATTTCTATTATTTTTTGTTGAATTAATAATTAATTATTGACTTCCTTGCCTATACACATTTTATCACCTATATATTCAATGATGTGAACTCAGTAACAATTCATAATATGACCAATAAAGTTAAATACTTCTTACCTCAATCTCATACATTTATATTATCTATAGTAATACATTAAGGAGCTCTGGTAGCATCATGGTTACAAGTTGGGCTGCTAACCTCAAGGTCAGCTAGTTTGAAACTACCAGCAGTTCCGTTGAAGACAGATAAGGTTTTCTCCTCCTGTAAAGATTTACAGCCTCAGAAACCCTATACAAGGTTGCTATATTTCAGAACCGACTCCATGGCACACCGCCACCATCACCACCACCACCACCATAGTAATACATTAATGTATAATAATGTATTAATATGAGTAAAGATTTAAAAAGCAAATAAATGGGGGGAGCAGAGTGGGTCTGTAGGAAAAGTACTGGGCTGTGAACCACAAGATCAGTGGTTCGAGCCCACTAGCCATTCACAGAAGAAGGATGAGATGTTCAACTCCCACAAAGATTTATAGCCGCTGGTAAATCTAGTCACTATGAATCAGAACCAGCTTGACTGCACTTAACAACAACAAAAAAAAGGGTGAATAATTAAGGTAGAAAGTACTGTGAAGTAAGGAATGGAAGGAGGAGCAAGTTATAGTGGGTAATGCTCCAACATAAAATCAGTAAATACTAGAGGTTTTTTAAGCTTTCTCAGTATATGAGTGCCTTGTGTGTCTCACAAAGGGCTCTAGTGGTACAAAACTAAAACACTCCTCTGCTAACTGGAAGGTCAGTGGTTCTAACCTACCAGCTACTCTGTAGGAGAAAGAGGTGACAGTCTGAGTCTGTAAGCATTTTGTTGTTGTTGTTGTTAAGTGCCATCGAGTCGGGTCCGACCCATAGCGACCCTGTACAGGGTTTCCGAGGGTGTAAATCTTTACGGGAGTAGAAAGCCTCATCTTTCTCCCGCGGAGCGGCTGGTAGTTTCAAACCGCTGACCCTAAGGTTCGCAGCCCGATTCGTAACCACTACGCTACCAGAGCTCCTTACAACCTTGGAAATCCTAGTCCTACCCTGTCTAATAGGGTTGTTATGAGTTAAAATCAATTTGGCAGCAATGAGTGTCTCAGTAATACATCACAGTGCCCCTAGATGCCACTTAACTTTATTAAATAGTTAGATAAAAACACTTTATGAAATATTTATGCCCTAATTTGTAGTAATTTGAAAAAAATTCACATATATTGAAAGAAATACATTTTATTTCATTCCTAACTTCAACTTCTTATTAATAGAATATGTCCTCCTGTTGGAACCAACCACCTTCTCAAGATTTTGAATCATATAGGACAAAACAACTTTAATTTCTGTTTCACATTGATTTTCAAGAAGCACCTTCTTTCTGATCAGAGTACCTACCAAAGCCACCATCACAAAACTACCACCTCATCAAAAGAAATGTGATAATATCTAATATTGAAACTGAAAACTACTCAAGGTAGTAGTTCACAGAGTTTCTGACTGATGTGAAATATTGCTTTCCTCCCATTGGACGTTTAAAATATCCCATGGTGTCCTTGTGAATTAGCAATGGCACCCCTGGGTACCTCAGAACACAGTCTGGTAACCAAGGGAAGAGCTTTGAAATCTAGCAGACATCTTATTATTACTATTAATTGTAGGACATTGGCTATTCATTGAAGTTTTCTGCGCCTTGGTTTCTTTATCATTACAAATATAAATAGTAAAATCACTCTTTCAGGGTTACTGTACAGACAAAAACAGGTATTTATATATAGTTCCAAGCACAGTTCTTGTCACTGAGTAAGGCCACTGTAAATGATAATTCCCTCCCATTCCATAGAGTCATGTGCCAATTTCTGTCATGTCCTCCTTTAGTCCTTCTGAGAATCATTACCTTGTATTACAAAAAAAAAAGTTGCATTGCTTTTTTGTAGACCTACTTACCGTGTCCATCCTGTTCGTAAATGTCCTAAATGTTCACTTTTCCATTTGTTAGAAGATGTAGCCTATTTCTGCTGGTAATAGAGAATAGTGAATTGCTCTTGTAAAATTCCTTAAATCATTCTTATCAGAAGTAGACCTGGTCTCTCAAAAGCTCAGAACACTTTATTTTCCTTTGACTTCTGCCATAGACTCTTCTTTCCTATGACAAGAGTAGTCAGGAATTGAACACTTGAATAATGGAAGGGCAATTAAAATTTTTTTCTGATTTTAATCCCTTCCATCCCCTCATATAATTAATGGGATCTCCACTAAAATTGATTCCCTTTCAATAACCTTCACTGTCATCATTCAAAGAAGTTGTCCCAAAATTGTTACCCACTTTTCCAACAGGAACTTTATTCCTCCAGCCTCTTTAAAAAAAAATGTATAGAGACAAAATCTTACTTGAAGGTGGATTATGCAGTACTGCATATGCTATATTGCCTATTCTAAGAAAAACCCATTTCTCATCTGATATTGACTAAAGAAATATAACTGTCCTGTGTTGGAGAAATGAGTTTTTCTTATGATACACAATATAACACACACATATTACCTAGCAGACATTAAAATAAGACAGATCCCAATGTAAATTCTGGCTCCACCACTTATTAAGTTTGTAACTTGAAATTATGACTTTACTTAGCTCTCAAAGCTTCCATAAAGAAGAGATGATTAAGTAATACCCTATATATATATCTATAAAGCAGAGATGATTGAAGTAATACCCTTCTCACAGATTATCTTCTAAATAATTGATAGGGATAATACAAAGTGTTTAGCATAGTAGCACAGTAATAGACATGTAAGAGATTTTCTATAAATTACGACTATTATCATCTTCATCATTGTTATCATCATCATCAGTATTATTATGCTCATTCAGATAAGGGAGCCACCTGCATTAGTGCAAATCCATCATTCTTGCTTTAGTAATGTCACTCTCCTATGTGGAGGGCAACGGATGTCCCCAGAACATCTGCAAGTTTGTGATTAGTTCATATCAAACTCTTTCTAGTTACTCAAATTTTAGATTCAGAACAAAAGTTCTTTACGTTTGTTTGTTTTGTGTTTTTTGTTTGTTTGTTTGTTTTTTAATGCTTTATTGTGAATTATGTGATAGTTTACTTGAGAGAACATTACTTTTACATTCATCCATTGTATTTCATTTCATTGCCATGGGTATAATCCACTCCATGCATCATCAACCATCCAAAGAGTATACACTACAAGTCTGTCCCCTGGTCATCAGCACACAGCCCCTCTCCCTCTCTGTGTCTAAAGTCCCCAACTGCTCCATCTCTACACGTCGTCTCTGCCTCAGAACAAAAGTTCTTAATTGAGCTGGAACTTGAACCTGAGTTAGACCATAGCCACTATGCAGAGCTCCAGTAACAATCTGTCATAGAAGCTGGACATTTTTATCAATAAATGCAGGTAATTTGAGTACTGAATGAGAAATATTGAGAGGAAAAAGATAAGTGAAATTCTTAATTCTACTCACATCTCTGGCTTTATGAAACCATTTGGTTTGCTGTTTTACATGCCTTTTTTGTTGCTGTTGTGGTTGTCTTTTTGCTTTGGGTTAAGATAAAATTCCTATACTTCTATATTAGGTGTCATAAGAATATTTTCATTTAAAAATTATTATTTCAGTAAGTAAGTTACAGTTGGGTTCATAAATGTTAGTGATTGGTGGAAATTGGCACCACGTCCTAATAGTATCTATTACCTTCCTTTTGCTCTTGCAATGAATAAGGTTCACTGAGTTGCCCAAAGTAACATGTTAAGTAAATGGTAAGGTAGGAATTGACTATAAATATGTTGTCCATGTTGTTAGTTGCCATTGAACTGATACCAACTCGTGGGGATCCCATGTGTTATCAAGTAGAACTGCTCCATAGGGTTTTCTTAACATAAGCAAATTGTGAGGCCCTTTCTTCCACCGTTCTGCTCGGTAGGTTCAAACCACCAACCTTCCCTAGAATATTAATGTAACATCTAAAACTGAAAACATTTTGACAAGTATTACTTAACATATTTTATGCTCTTCCTGTTACTGTTTCGCAAACTTGCATCTACTTTTACTTATGTTTCTCCAAAGGCATGTAACCCTTTTTATTGTCTACTTATCACCTTAAAATTTGGCATGGTAAATTTCTCATTCTAATAAATATGTCAAACAATTTTCTAAATCCATGAAAATACAAATGTTCTTCATTTCCAAAATTGTCCTATTCTTTTTGCCCGATCCCTCTTCAAATCTGATATTACATTGAAGTTCCTGGTTGGTGCAATGGCTAAATTCTCAACTACTAGATAAAAGGGTGGCAGCTCAAACCCACTTGAAGGTATTTTGGATGTTAAGTCTGGTGTTCTGCTTTCAAAATGTAATCCATTGAAAACTTTATTCAGCACAGTTTTTCTCTGACACACATGGGTTGCCATGAGTTGAAATTCACTCAATGGAAACTAACAAAAGTGTACCCACAGCAAACCTCATGAGATCATCATGATTCAAGGGAAAGTCACTGGACCAGAATTCAAATTAATTCTGTCTCCTGCCTTTATGCTGGATCTTTTCTAACTATCTGTATGATCTTGTGTCTTGTTGAGTCTCAGATTTCTCTTCTAGAATATAAAAGGGGTGGACTAAATTATTTTTTAGTATTCTTACATTGGAATATTCTTAAATATATATATATATGAATAAATGTCAGCTACTAGATACCCAAGAGTCCTAGTGTGGCGCTGTAGGATACAGTCACCAGTTCAAACTGCTCCTTGGAAAGGGTCATTGTGAGTTGGAACCAACTGGAATGCACTTAATAACAACAAAAACAAATACTCAAAAGACCCCTGGTGGTTTCATGGGTTAAGCATTGGTCTGCTAACCACAAGGTTGGTAGTTCAAATGCAGTAGCCACTCCAAGGGTGAAAGATGAGGACTTTCTACTCCCATGAAGATTTACAGCCTTAGAGACCCTATGGAGCAGTTCTACTGTATCCTATAGGGTCACTATGAGTCAGAATCCACTTGACAATAGTGGGAGACACACAGATCACACAAAAATTTTCCCACACAAACTTAACTAAAAGCAAACCAAAAGACAGAACTGCAGTTAAGAATTAAAAAAAAAAGAATGTTTCTCTATAATACCCTAAGACTTGAGCCAGCTACTATGGGGACTTTATATTAAGAGTTTGATCGTAACACCGGTCAATTCATTTTAAAGCAAGACTTGTATAATTTACAACATTTCTATCCTCAAGAGCACTCTTTTCCCACTTTTGATTTAAGCAAAACATTTCTGAATGTATTAAACTAATGTTTCAAACTAGCAAGATAATAATGAATAAAAAAAATTTAAACAAAGTACTGAAAATTCTTCCTTGAATTCATATTAATTAATTTTTAAGAAAACATGACATTGTTTCTATACATAAATTTATAAGATCCTAAGGCAAAAAGCATTGCTACATGGGTTCCCATTTATACATTCCCAGGTTTAATTAAAATAAAATGTGTTTAAATATGTCTCTGTGATCACTGGATGGATGCAGACAAGTTCTCTCAGTAATACACTTGTCTTAGTCTTGTTAGGGTGCCTTCAAAAAAGATCCAATCAAAGTGACGACTTCTGAGAGGACCTGCTAAGCCAGTTAAATTCAAGGCAGAGGTCAGCTCAGAAACTATGGATGCTGGTTTTAGGGGATAGAGCTCTGGTAGCGTAGTGGTTACAAATCCGGCTGTGAACCTTAGGGTCAGCAGTTTGAAACTACCAGCCATTCTGCAGGAGAAAGATGAGGCTTTCTGCTCCCGTAAAGATTTACAGCCTCAAAAATTCTATATAAGGTCACTGTGGGTTGGAATCAACTTGACAACATCTAACAACAATCTCGATAGATTTTTTTCAAAGGACTCTGTAGATTTGCCCCTGCATATTTCAGTTTGTACCCAAACTCAAAGAACAGTTTAAAGGAATGGTTAAATGATTTGAATCCCTCAAGGGTTCCCAAACTGCTTTTTCATGTGTTGTAGATCAAAGAACTCAGAATTACTTGAGAAAGGATTACAAAGATGGAAACACAGCCTTCAGAAGTGTATAGAACTAGATGAAGGATTTGTTGAAAAACAATACCTTCACATTTTTATTTTTCTTTAAAAAAGGTTTCTGTAATTTTGTAGCAATACTTTTGGCTTGTCCTCATATCATTACTTATTTCTGAGCATAATTATCTCTAGAAGAAAGGGAGAATTTGGTATTTTGCCTTCCTTAATGCTCTTCTACTTCCTTCTTATCAGAGAAGACGAATTTGGGTTTTAAAGGTTTAAAATTCATTGGTTGTTTTTTGTTTGTTTTTATGTAATCATTTGTCATTATGACATCCGTGTTCCAGTGTTACTCTCATGAATGATTCTTTGCACAGTGCAGGTATATTCAAATGAGTGAAGCAGGCTAGATGCGTCAAGAGAAAGACTAGGAATTTGGGGAAGAAGGCATATAATTAGACAATTGAGGAGATGGCTTGGAATTAGGAAAACAATATGAAGTAAGATGGTGAATGGCAAAAAGAGCAGGAGTTAAAGGACCTAACAGTGCATCAATGTGAATGGGATGGGGGAAAAATCTGGTTGGTTAGTGGCATGTTTTCCTCTTAGAACTCAAAAAGTTCAGCCCTTAGGATGCATATATATGTATACATATTTAAATGTATATGTGAATAGTCTATAAATGTGTGTTCATATGTATATACATATAATGGGAGTCATATAATGAGAGATATGTATACATATATACATACATCTCCCATTATATATGTTTTTTCATAATTCAGCCCTGTGTTATAATGAGTTGTAATCTCATCTCCCCAACTAGATTGTAAACTCTCAAAGGGCAGGGGCCATATTTTGTCTTTCTTTAGAGCCTACACAGTTCTTTGCACAGTGCCAGGCATATTCATAGAACTAATCAAATGTCTGATGACTAAATGGACTCACTCAAATTAGGGAAGAATAAAACAAAAAACACTTGAGTTCTTACATCAAACATATATATGTCTCATTTCTCCTAGTGCCTCACAGTGAATGAATCCTAGATTCTCATATTTGAATCTAAGCCAAATAAAATTATTGTCATTTTGGTTAATTATTGTTTGAATGTTTACTTTCCTTGTCCTATATTATTATATCTCTCAGGATTCTTTTGTTCATCCAGCTAATGAAATGAGGATTGGGGAACTTCACCCTTCATTAGCTGAGACCCCTCTGTACCCACCCAAACTTGTTCTGCTAGGGAAGGACAAAAAAGGTAACATTGTGAACCTGATGTGGGAAATATGCTGGCAATGCATGTGCATGATGAATCATCAGCTATATATATATGATACACCATAGTCTACAGAAGTATCATACAATTAAATACCTCTAAAATTAATCGGTATGCTGTTTTCCATTTTCGCTTTTCTGTATTTCTAGTTGTCAATGTTTGTAGCATTGTAATACTTTTCCTCTTTAAATTTCAGAATCAACTGATGAGTCTGAAGTTGATAAAACTCACTGTCTGAATAACAGTGTTTCCTCAGGCACTTACTCGGACTACTCACCTTCCCAGGCTTCCTCAGGATCCTCTAACACCAGGGTTAAAGTGGGGTCCTTACAGACAACAGCTAAAGATGCAGTACATAACTCTTTGTGGGGTAACAGGTGTGTTTAGAATTACTTCTTTTCTGTTCTCAATGCTTATTCTTAACAACTTTTAAAAAACAGATTCTTCTTATTTTTGAAATTTTATTCATGATATGAGGAGTCCTGGGTTAAACATTGGACTGAAAGATATGTGGTTCAAAAGATGCAGCAGTTGCTCTAAAGGAGGAAGACGTAAAGATGTAGCAGTCTGGTTTCACAAGGATTTACAGACTTGGAGACCCTAGGGATCAGTTCTCCTCTGTCCTGTAGGATCATTATGAGCGGGAATCTACTCATGACTGTGAGTTTGGCTTTTGGTTTGGGTATTCCGCATATGAGTGGCAGAGAAGACAGAACAGGAAGGTAAGCAAATGTAGTCCACCTAGGATTCCCAAGAGCTTCTATTTTAAGGGCAGGACCTTCATTTAAGAGACAGGTGGTAGGGGATTGACATGAGGCATTTACTGAGACAAAGAAAATAAATAAGTGAAACCCTGGATTGTATTTGCATCTCTGTGCTTGTGCGACTATTTAGGGTGCTTTTTGTGTTTGTATATATTTTGGTGATATGATTTTGTTTGTTTTTGACTAGCACAAGATTCCTATACCTTTATATTAGGTGACACAAGAATATTTCAATTTTCAATTATTCTTCCAATAGATAAGTTGCAGTTAGATTAATAAATGTTAGTGGTAGATGGGAGCTAGCCCTCATTGAGTTTATTATCTATTATCTTCATTGTACTGATGAACTGTAAAAAGTCCAGACAGGGACACAGAATTGCTCAAGGTAACCTGATTAATAAATGGTAAGCAGGAATAGGTTAGAAAGTTAAGATTACTAGAAGTAACAAAAGGTTAAAGAAGTGGATTGGGGGGGGGGCATGAAATAATAATCATAAGTGAGGTGTGGATGAATGAAGAGTCAGAGACCCAACTCTTCCACACGTTAATATTTCTTCTTCCCACTATGTTCACAGGATTGCACAGTCTTTCCCACAGCCTCTTGATTCAAAGCCATTACTCAGCCAACGGGAGGCTGTTCCTCCAGGGAATCTACCACAGCGTCCTGAACGGCTGCCAATGAGTGACACCTTCACTGACAACTGGACTGATGGCTCACATTATGATAATACCGGGTTTGTTGCTGAGGAAACAACAGCTGAGAATGCCAACAGTAATCCTCTCTTAAGTTCAAAGTCTAGAAGCACATCTTCTCATGGACGCAGACCTTTGATTAGGCAAGATAGGATTGTTGGTGTTCCCCTGGAACTTGAGCAGTCTACACACAGACACACACCAGAAACAGAAGTGCCTCCTTCCAATCCTTGGCAGAATTGGACCAGAACCCCTAGTCCTTTTGAAGACAGGACTGCTTTTCCGTCCAAATTAGAGACAACCCCTACCACCAGCCCTTTGCCTGAGAGGAAAGAACATATGAAAGAATCTACTGAAATACCTAGTCCTTTTTCTCCAGGAGTACCTTGGGAATATCATGAGTCCAATCCCAACAGGAGTCTTAGTAATGTCTTTTCTCAAATCCACTGCCGCCCAGAATCTTCTAAAGGTGTTATTTCGATTAGCAAAAGCACAGAGAGGCTTTCCCCACTAATGAAAGATATCAAGTCAAACAAATTCAAAAAGTCACAGAGCATTGACGAAATTGACATTGGAACATACAAGGTTTATAACATACCATTAGAAAACTATGCTTCTGGGAGTGATCACTTAGGAAGCCATGAACGGCCAGATAAAATGTTGGGACCAGAGCACGGTATGTCGAGTATGTCTCGAAGTCAGTCAGTCCCGATGCTGGATGATGAGATGCTCACTTACGGCAGTAGTAAAGGGCCGCAACAACAAAAAGCTTCCATGACAAAAAAAGTCTATCAGTTTGACCAAAGCTTCAATCCTACAGGAGCAGTGGAAGTTAAAGCCGAAAAGAGGATACCACCTCCATTTCAACACAATTCTGAGTATGTGCAACAGCCCAGCAAAAACATCGCCAAGGATTTGGTTAGTCCTAGAGCTTACAGAGGATACCCACCCATGGAACAAATGTTTTCATTTTCTCAGCCATCTGTTAATGAGGATGCTGTGGTGAATGCTCAGTTTGCAAGTCAAGGTTCTAGGGCAGGCTTCTTGAGAAGAGCCGACTCCCTGGCGAGCGCCACAGAAATGGCCATGTTTAGAAGGGTCAGTGAACCTCATGAGCTGCCTCCAGGTGATAGGTACGGCAGACCTCCATACAGAGGAGGTCTGGATCGCCAAAGCAGCGTTTCAGTGACTGAGTCCCAGTTCCTGAAAAGAAATGGCAGGTATGAAGATGAACACCCTTCATATCAAGAAATGAAAGCTCAGGCGGGAAGTTTTCCAGTTAAAAACCTTACCCAGAGGAGGCCATTGTCTGCAAGAAGCTACAGTACAGAGAGTTACGGTGCCTCCCAAACCAGGCCAGTTTCAGCTAGGCCTACAATGGCAGCTCTTTTGGAAAAAATACCATCTGACTATAACTTGGGTAACTATGGTGACAAGCCATCAGATAACAGTGATATAAAGACGAGGCCTACTCCTATGAAGGGAGAGGAGAGCTGTGGTAAAATGCCTGCAGACTGGAGACAACAGCTGCTTAGACATATAGAAGCTAGAAGGTTAGACAGGGTATGTTTGGCATTTCTCTGTAAGAATATCCCTCCTGCATTTAGTTTAACTTTACTGGCATCTCTAAGCATATGTAGTGGAGCATGAACTACATGAATCAGTAGATGATCAGCATTTTATTTATCTTTATATTGTGGGGAAATTGGTCATAAGAGTTTTTCATGAATATTGCCTAATGCTGAGCGTCTATAACCTGTAAGTGAATTACTTATCAAATCTAGCCTAAATATTGTTAGTAAGAAAGAATTCAACTCTATTATATGAGATGGTACTTCAATTGCTTTCTAGCCAATAAGGCAAAATGCCTCTCCTAAGATGCAGAACTGTTCTCTAGTGACCTAAAGAGGTTTTCTTATTATTATTATTGAATCTATAAAAAGTATTACACCCCTTTCTGCATGGACTCACTTATATTAAAGCCAAGCCTAATTTGTTTATAAAATTTGCACGTAGTTGTTGCTATGGGACTACTAAAGTTATTACTTCTAATGAGCAATAATCTTCTCAGCAAGAAACAGAAAAATAAAATAAGCAGAGATTGAATGCCCTCCTACACATTATTTCATTTAATAAAAACCTTGCTAGTTAAAATACTGGTTTTTATATAGAAAGAAATATTTAATTTTGAATCATACTACAGACAACAAAAATAGATGATGTCTTTATTAAGGCTAGAAACCAACAAATTAATGAGCATATAGTGACAAAAAAATTAAACCCAATTCACTTAAAAATGGAGTCGCAATAAAGTGCATAATGTGTAATTTGAGAACATGAAAAAATCATGTAAAGCCTAGAATTACTATGTGTTGCCTGTTCAGATCTCGCTAATAGAAACCTAGTATGTCATTTTTTAGAAACTATTATCAATTGACCTTCAACATTCAGTGTTCTTTGTGAATTTGGTGTGGAGGGCTTTGTGTACTCTGCTTTAACATTATATACACATTTAAATTTTCACATTATTATGGGAAAATAGGGTCCTTTGTTCATGTTTTCTAGGTTTGGATACTCGTGTAAATTGGGGATCTGGAAAACAGTATGCCATGAGAATGCTGCAACTCAGTGGTTTTATTACTTTATGTGGTGTCCTGCTAAAAGCACAGGTCACTACACTTATTATGTACTTCCTTAATATTGAATTTTGTGTTTTCAGGATTATTTTCTTTAAGTCATTCTATTGTTTGTAGGTCGTGTCTACATGACAAGAACACAAATTTTGGGGTGGAAAAGCGTGAACTAATAAATGCTGGTGTGGGTGTTGGTTTCTCAATGTGGAAATCAGTTCTGCCTTGCAAAATATTTCATCAGAATGTCTGTTTCAAATAGGTATGCTCAGTCCCATTGAAGGGAGCCTCATCAAAGCCTCATGACTGGCTGTCAGTGGAGACACCTGGTCGGTTGTCACCATGCCTTACCTCAAGTTACACCCTCCATGTAGACAGATAACTTGGAGGGCGAAAATATTTGGGGCCAAATAATACAGTACAGTTTGGGAACTCTGGCCTCGTGTAGACACGACCATACGTAACAGGGTAAGATGAACGAGTCAAGAAAGGTTATAAGAAGCTCTTTGGAGCATATGTACAATGAATAGTAACAGAGGAGTGAGTGAAAACAAATAATGAAAAAGAAAGTCAAAATTCTAAACATTTGTACCATCATTTATTGATTCATTTACTATATAAATATTTCCTCTCCTTTGAGCAGAGCTACTGAAACACAGGTGACTCCTCTTCTGAAATTTGGAGGATGTGGAGACAGGGTGGGCAGAAGGAAATTTAGATCAACAGAAATCTTGTTGCTCTGTCTGCCTGCCCCAGATAACTAACAGTGAATTCCTGAGTATTTCCCATTGCTATGATTTCGCATTTATTTTTGTTAGTCTCCACATACCCTGTCTCTGTTTATAATTCATTATCTCTGTCTTTTAATGTATATTCAATAGCAATGCATATAGCAGGTTTCAGTGTACATTCAAATGCTTCTCATTTAATTCCAAGAATTTTTTTTTTTTTTTTACTTTAAAGTATTGCTTAAGCTGTTGGATTCTGGAAGCTCTCCTTGTTTTCTCCAAGTAACATTTCTTTCTTCCTTTAAATTGTGATACTGTGCCATTCAGACTATTATCGTACTTAAAACTTTCCAGCTTCTAAGCAAGGTGAATTCGAGGTACTAAAGCACAGATTTATTATGTAAAACTAGCTTCACATAGTATGCTAATTGCCTGTCCAAAGTCAGACTATATAGAGACAGGGTGAGCTTTCCAGCGTAGTCTAGTCAAGCTATTTGATCCTTGACAATTAAATACAAAAGAAATTTAGCTCCATTAGAAACTACAGGAGAACAAAAAGACACTGATTATGCTCAACAGCCCAACATAATGTTGGCAAAAGATCTCAGTGTTTACCTAAAAAGTCAGTTCCACGTACACCCGTAGAAAAAAGATGCATGTTTTCTCCTTTGGTTTAACCACAAGGTTGATTCTTCCACTACAGAGCTCCACAGTGATTAAAAGAATTTAAATGTCTGAAATGGCTACTCTTCAATAGTAGCCATGAAAGCAATAGACTGATTTTAAAACATCAAGGAATCATTCAAGGGCTGGTTGAGATATTCAGTGGTCTTTTCAATTTTGGTACAACAATAAAAATTCTCTGGATCAAATAATCATCAGAAATCAGTAACAAATATTATTGGTAGTCAAGTACACCATCAGGAAGAAAATAGTCTCTTCAACTGAATTCAATGAAATTTTGATGCAAAAGATCATTACTTCTCAAATAATGCCCTCAGAGTAGAATAGCTGCCTGTGGTTAATGTTTAGTAATGTTCAGCTGAATAAAAAGTATATTGAGTTAATTTCTGTATACTTTTTTTTTTTCCAACATAAGAGATCTACTTAAAGAAGCTAAATGCTGCCAATGATTATATTTCCATTGTACGTAGAAGGTAAAAAAAAAAAAAAAAAATTTTTTTTGAAAGAGACTGTTGACAGAGTACTCAAAATGTTTAATTTTCAAATTAAGTGCAGCAGACAAAGAATTATCTATCAGATTATAGTTTTAGACACTTGGAATAACCTGAGATGTACCTGTTATTGGATAGCCGCAATGCACCTCATCTTCAAAGTGTTGTCTAATTCAGTAGATGATAATCCATTAATAACATTTTGAATTTTCTCTAGTTTGAAATCCAGAAAGTAATTTTTAAGAAAAAAAATTAGAATATTTAAGCCTACATGCTGATTAATTAACTGAATTCATCAGTCAAGCCAGTGGTCACACTGAAATAGTTTTTGACCACTTTGTCTAAACTTTAATTATAAACTATAAATGAAGCAGTGCAAGAGACTTGTTTGGGTTTAAACAGTACAATGTATTGACTTGAGGCATAACTAGAGGCAAGGGTTTGCTTTTTGAAGATTCCTGGTGGCACAGTGATTAAAGCACTCTGCTGCTAACAGAAAGCTCAATGGGAGCTCTGGCAGTCTGCTCCCATCAAAATGTATAGCCTTAGAAACCCTATGGGCAGTTCTATTCTGTCCTATATAGGGTCTCTATGAGTTGGAATCGACAGCAGTGGATTTGGTTTGGAGTTTGTCTTTTCTTTGTGATGATCTCACAATGGGAACGAGGCCATGACACCTGCAGCTCATAAAATTTGATTAAAATCTCACTGTTTGAATTTTGAAAATTAACAGACTATCCAGGTGAACAATGCTGACCCAAAGTCACTAGTCTCACGATTTGTCAGAGAGATTTTCTGCCTTTGAGTTAGCAGCAAATGTAAAACAGAATGTACCTTCTTTGCTTTTTGTCTTTTCTGTAGTTTTGAATGGTACTCATTATGTGCATAACTAACACTGTTTACTGTATGCTTTTGTCTGATCAAGTGCATGTTTAAAAAAGGAAGTTACTGTTTGCCCGCTAAAAGTTAAATGTTATAAATTTAAACATGTTCATGTAATAATCAGTTTGTGGAGCATGTGTTCACACCCTGTCACATGATTATTTCCTCTACTCAGAATGCTGCTTACAAACACAACACAGTTAACCTTGGCATGCTGCCCTATGGAGGTATTTCAGCAATGCATGCAGGCAGAAGCATGACTTTAAACTTGCAGACTAAATCTAAATTTGATCATCAAGAACTACCTCTTCAGAAAGTAAGTATGGACTGCCCTACATGTGTCAGCATACCAAAAGCCAGTTAATTTTGTTTGTTCACTTACTATGTTTAGGCTGTACATACAGCCCTTGCTTATAGACTCTCACGAGTCCAAAAGCACAAGGGCAAATCATGTAGAGCCCAAACTTTTGGGTGCTTAATGAGTATTTGTAGCTAAACTGATTACTGGATTCCTGCTTAACAGCTTTGCTTTTTGGATTGAGCAGGTACATGGCTTTTTGTTTTGTGGCAAGGTTCCTTTTTTTATTATTATTAATCCTTTCTGTCTCTCTTTTTTTCTTTTCCACCATCTTTTTTTGTGTGTGACTTTGTTTACTCATCTGTTTATTTATCTATTTATGAGATAGTACTGTACAGGGTCGCTATGAGTCAGAACGACTCCATGGCACATGACAACAAAAACAAACAGCTGTTTACACATAGTGCTACATTCTGAGAATAGAACTGAGAAAACACTTTTGAAATGCAGTTAATTCCTTTGTTTAAAAAACAATAAAAAAGATTAGTATCCCAAATAGGAGCATAAATTAAGTAGCTAGCTCTTCTAAATCTTTTTCCAACACCTACCCATTTATTTTGGTAGGAGATGGCACACAAAAGTACAATGTGAAGAATTTTGTGATTTACCAAGAAAACTGTCATTCTTCCTAGGCTAATGGAAATCTAGCAAGTTTATATAGTGATGACATTATGAGCACATTTGAAAGGGAATATACTTTAAGAAAAACATTTGCATTGCCAAAGGCTCCTTTCAGGCAAAACTGAGAATGCATATTTTACCTGTTTGAATTGTGTTAGTGTTATTTTGATGAAGGCTAAATGAGTCATTTGCACACAATATGCTATGATAACTATGTCAATATAGTCATTAGCTCACTAAATTACTGTGAAGAAAGCAACAGCATAAAATAGGGATAGCCAAAAACCAGTAGCATCCAAACACTTCTCCCCTAATAAAATTAATGACCATGTGGAATAAACTCCCATTCCAGTCAAAATGACGGTCATGAGACCTTGAATTCAAGTTTTATTATCAAATTATCTTAATAATAATCCCTAGTTCTCTGTGACTTGATTCCTACTATGAGTAAAGTAATAAAATCTAGGAGATATTTTTTCAATATCCACCATCACTTAACAAAGAATTTTTTTTAAAAAAAAGAATGAAAATGAGAATTTTTTAATGACATTTTTCCAGTCCTCAGTCTTTGGGTAAAGAAACAGTGGTACGCTGGTAAATGTTCTCACAAAGAGGAAACAACAAAGCCCTGATTTGTAGAATTCTTTTTTTAAAAAATGTTAGTGATTAAAATACTCCCACTTTGGCCAGTATCAAGCTATCAACTTAATGTCACTGAACCCAGAACTTGGAAGAAATGTATACAGGCAGCTCTTGTGAGTCAGTACAACTTGGCTCCAGAACACCATTGTCAGCAAGAACCCTTTTACTTCAGCCCCTACATCAAATTTCCATGTCTTCTCAGATGACCAGAACTCTTAACCTGTTCCCAACAAAACAGTTCTCAAAAAGGTCTTGAAACTTACCTACCTGAAGGACTAGATGAGAAAATATAACTTAAATATACAACTCTTCAGGCATGCTTGGTATTTAAATAGAAATTCTTAAACTGAAATGATGAAATTTCAAAGTTCAGTGAGCAGAGTCAAGAAATCTTGGTATAAAGGAAGCTATTGCCTGAATCCTCTGAAATCACATGGAAAATCCTCTTATTTTGACTACTGGTTGACCCTATTTACTCATCCATCTATAGATTAATAAAGCTATACCCAGCATCTGAAGAGTGGTAGCACACACTGAAACAGTGTTTCTCACTGTGTAAATCATTCTCCAGATACAATTAGACCCCTTTGCATGTTGTATTAATTTTTGATGGAATAGTCTAGAGAATAAGTTTGCTATTTATTACTATAACTCTGGAGTCTTTTTATTGTGGCACTGTGGATAAGCACTGGACTTACTAACCACAAGGTTGGCAGTTCAAACCCACCAGCTGCTCCTCAGAAACCCTTTATAGTATTGCAGTGACTTGATGGCACTTAGCAACAGCAACTATAACTCTAAGATGATCTATAACAGAAATAATGCCATCATAATATTTTGGGATGTATTAACCGTTTTCAGTTGAGCATAAATGTAACCTGAAGGAATTATCTTTAGAAGCTATATTTATTTGCAGAGCAAAAATAATTCAAGTATTAAAAGATTCTATCTCAAAATGAATTAAAATCTATAACTTATTATTTACACACACAAAAAAAGGAAGAGCGAAGGTAAGGGAGGAAAAAAGGTACACAGGCAAGGCAAATATTTCATTTTCTCTGAAAGATTTCATAATTATTTTAAGGCCTACAAAGTAAATATTAAGACATTTGGAGCAACATACTACTCATTACTACTTCAGACACCTTATCCCAAATGGAAGGTGGTTACTCAGACAGCTTTAAGAGTAGCTTTACCATCGTCTCTGGATTTCAGTCTGTCACTTGCCTTTTATGTTTATACTTGTCTCTTCTCTAGAGCTCTTTGATCTGATAATTTATTTGGTTAATTTGCCAAACTTTAGAGTCACCACTCTTAAAACACAATTTCTCAAATTCTTCTTTTCCAACTCTACTGGTCATAGACTACCAGTCACATAACAGAGGCCCAGCTTTCCCAGCTAGTCTGCTAGGAGAGGAGATAAGCAAAGATCATTTTCTTAGATTTAGGAATGCATAACATCTATTACAACTTTTTTGTTTTATCACCTAAGATGCTACAAATTTGTGACAGCCATTTAAGATTTGTTTTGCAGCTTTTACATTTTCCTGAGCCATGAGAATTGCATTAACATACAGGGGAAGACCATTTTAAGTAGACAAATGTTTGTTTATAAAATGACCAAAAAAAAAAAATTATAAGACTGATCACTCATCTATGAAATTCTGAAGTTGTCTCTTTTATCCATAAACATCCAGAATGACATACTATCTCTAGGGTGGACTTGTTGCTTAGTTGCTAAGTGCTGTCTAGTCAATCCTGACCCATAGCGACCCTGTATAGGGTTTCCGAGGAGCCTCTAGTGAGCTTGAACCACCAACCTTGCAGTTCAAGAGGCTTGGCAGTCTGGCACTTTAACCCACAGCGCCACGCCAGGACTCGGAAGGATAAACGAAATTCCCTAATAAATCTAAGTTAACATTTTCAAATATTAGCAGCAACTCTGGGAATGGAGTTGCAGCATAAATTTGTGCGGGTGGTGCTTTCCCCAGGAAAAGCAGAGGAGTTGAAATCCAGACCCAGCCCTACCTCTCTGCTTGTCAAACCTTGCTTTCTACAACTAAGACAAGGAGCACCTTGTAGGATAAGCAGTTCAAATCCACCAGCCACTACTCAGAAACCCTATACAGCATTGCTACATGTCAGAACTGATTTGACAGCACTTACCAACAACACTCCACATAGGGAGTCCAGATGTGGTGCCATAGGATAAGCATTCAACCTTGAGGTTGGTTTGAACTGTAAGGTTGGTGGTTCAAATTCACCAGCTGCTCCTTAGAAATACTATACAGGATTGCATTGAGTCAAAACTGACTTGATAACACTTAAGACCAACAACCCCACATAAACTCTGATTCTTGTGACTTTTGTGATTCTTATCGGCGTGGGCACTGTGGGTTAATGCGCCAGACTGAAAAGCTGTTTGAACTGCAAGGTCGGCTGTTCAAGCTCACCAGCTGCTCCTTGGAAACCTTATGGGTCGGAATCGACGCGATGATACTTAACAACAACATCTCCCTATCCCTCACTATTTTTGCTAGCTCAGTGAATTATTTGTTGTTGTTGTTTTCTTTTTTTTTTTTCAAGCTTACCTACGGTACCTGGTCATGCAAATGATTAAGAACTAGACTGCTAAACTTAAGGTTAATGGTTTGAATCCACTCATTGGCTCCTTGGGAGAAATAACTGGCAATCTACATCCAGAAAGAGTATAGCCAAGAAAACACTATGTAGCAGTTGTACTCTGTTACAAGGAGTCATAATGAGTTGAAAATGACTGGATGACACCTAACAACAACAAATACTTATCTAGTTAACTTTTTCTCAATTTTTATTACATAAATTTGTAATAAACTAAAACATAAAACTTTGTGAATCATGATTGAAGAACTCTTTACTTGCTAAAGTATTCATATGTTGTTGTTGTTAAGTGCTGTCGAATTGGTTCCAAGTCATAGCAGCCTTGTGTAGGGTTTCTGAGCAGCAGCTGTGGATTTGAACTGCCAACCTTGTGGTTCACAGTCCAGTGCTGATTCTACAGCACTACACAGGAATCCATGGGTAAAAAGAAACAATTTCCCAGAATTTGCTGTTTTGAATATTTCTAATTATTGATACATTTTTCACGTATTACAAACTAAGTATAGAGTTTTCTATAGTATAAAAAAAATAAATTATATTATAATGAAGATTTTTATGGGATTCCTTTAAGGTATTAGGAAATTGTTCATAAATACACAAAATTAGTTTAAAAATTTTTTTAATTTTTCTTATATTTTCCAGAAAATTTATTAACACATAAATATTAGCTAGTATAGCATGATAGAATCAGCACTGGACCTCAAACCACATGATTGGCAATTCAAACCCAGTAGCTCATCACTGGAAGCCCTAAACAGGGTCACTATGAGACAGAACTAACTCGAGGGCACACTTAACATTAACAAACATTAAATTATAACATTACTAATATTTTATTTATCCATTCATTCATTTATGCATTCATTGATTTATTACTGCCTTTCCAAAAAGCACTTAAGGCAATTTCTATGATGCTATTAATGGTTCTATGTGCTTCTTTGGATGTGGTCTGTTGTAATTGAGTATAGCTGTGTCTTCAAATGTTATGTTATCAGAGAGAAGTACAAATTTTTTAAATAGCCATTCAAGCTACCATTTTTACCAATGGTAGAATGAATAAATGTTTCCTTAGAGAAAAAGATGAAGACTAGGATTTAAGGAGAGTCTACTTTGTACTCCATGACCCAAATCATTCCTATGTGCTATAAATATTGTGTACTCTTTCATTTAGATGAGACCAGTAAAGGCTAGTAGTCACCTTGCATTCTTTAAGATCTACTCACATTTCTTGGGCATTCAATATCACCAAAAAGCATATTTGGCAGCAGTGGAAGATCAAAGGTTATGGATCCAAGAAAAGTACAAGTTAATCATCTATGAGACTGCAGCCCCCAGGAATAAGCTAGGCTGGGGGCAAAAAGTCACTGGTCTTTCTAACTCCTTGCCTGCAGGTATCTGGCTGCCAATATGAAAAGTGTGGCCTTGTCTATACCGGAAAATTGATGTTTTTTATTTTCTTGCTCAACTTTTTTATTTTTTAAATTCTATTACCATATGTTATACCATAGTACTTGCTGATTATTGACTAATTAAAATGGAAACTACTATGAATTTATCATAATTTCAGGACAGGGGGTTTGAAATGATGAGAATGTATGCATTAAGAAATTTTTTTCATCAAATTTTACACAAGAAAAGGTGGTCTCACTATCAGTTTTATTAGTTGATCCCACTATATTTACAGCTAGAGAAGTTTAGATAGCAATGTTTGTAACTAATCTGTTTTTAAATGTCTACTGTCCTTTCTTACTGGATGCATGAAAATAACTGAGGATCAAGTAGAGCCAACAATTGGTATGCGTTTTTCACCTTGCCAAGGCTTACTTAATGACTGCCTTTTCTTCCTGCTGCAAGCAAAGCAAGATCTATATGACACCTCAGGGCAACTCATGCCTATAGTTCTATTGATTTTTCTGTATTTATTATTGGCAACGTATCCCTCAAAAAAGGATTCATTTACATTTCTGATTATGAAAAAAAAAGCCTTCAGCTTGTAAATCCATATGAATCTTTATAGACAGTGGCTAAAATTACCAACATAATAATGTCAGCACTCAAATGGATGCTTTCTTCCCACTAAAATGAAATGTCGATTTGAAAATAATTTGTGCATTACAGAACCACCTTCAAATTAAACTGCATGAATCACAATCGTATAGATTCAAGCCTGGCATCTTTCTATTTGTAATACCTATTATTTTCTAAAAGGTATGCTCAGAAAAGGAAAGCTTTACAATAATTTCACAAGAGATATTTTGGGGGAAACATGTTTTTGTATGTTTATTTTTAAATTTATAGCAATGTCCTTTGTGAACTATGTGCCAATTACTAAGCAAATTAGATCCTTGAGTTATTTGGGAATATATCCCAATATCTTTGCAAAATACCAAATTCTAACTTCACACTCATAAAATTTCTCCCACAAAACATAGCAAGTATAACTTCACAAGAATATGATGCAGATGAACAATTCTGCTGAATCACCTGTGTGAATTCTATTCACAAACATATGTCTACATATACTAATGCACACACAAATAGACACATATAGATATGTATGAACATACATATGTACACACTTTTATGTCTCAGCAAAGTCAGAAAATACTTCTTCATAGTAGTCAAAATCTTAAATCTCACAAAGTCTTTGGAGTTAGCATCTATTCAGCAAGACTGCTACTCAGCATTACTACATATCATGTATAATAATTTCTGATTTTCACTATATCACTGACCATTTTCTCTATTATTTTGAAATATGAAAAGTCTGCAGAATTTAAGATCTGAGGAAATGGTTAGTTGTGATGGTTTTACATTTATTTCACATATAAATTAGTGATGAAAAACATGTAAACAAAAATTTTAAATGTAATAAGTCAATCGATGCAAATTTATTCCTTTGTGAAAAATTGCCAAATTGAGTTTTGGTGATTCATTCAATTATTCCTAGTTTAAAGTATCTAAACAAAATATCTAGAATGTGGAAATGGAGATGATATGGTGAAAAATGGGAAAACTACATTACATTCTAGCCACTTTTCAAAAATATGTACTTATCAGGCCTAGCCAAACAAACAAATTTACTATTCCATTTCTTTGCAAAGAAACCAAGCTAGAAAAGTCTCGGGCACTAAAAAGGCAAAAAGAATGCATTGGTCAGTAGTGCCTAAACTACATAATTATGTTGGGGCACTAAAAATTCAAAATGACATAAGATGGACTCTAAGAGGCATTGCTCTCAAAAATCAAAAAGACAACACTAGCCAGTAGTGCCTGACCAGGATAATTATGCTTTAGCTGCTTGATTTTCATCATTTGCTTTGCCATATTTCAACATCTAGATAATTTTGTGAGCACGTAAGTAAACATATTAATCTGAAAAAGTTTAAAAAATAACACTTGAAAGCAGACAAATGGACATTGAATAGCTGGCTACCTAGTTGTTTTCAAGTAGCATGTACTTTAAATGCATTGTCTCAAGTTCTCAAGTAAATACAAAGAAATTTAGTCTTAACTAACCCAGAAACTAAATTCAGAACCTCTTTTTTCTAAAGTACTTGTGAAAAAAGGGTTCACATGGCCAAAGTTCAAGAAGAAAATTGTCTTCTTACTTTTCATTTTACCTGTTAGGCCCCAGGAAATGCTAATCTAGTGTCATAATAAATCTAATTTGAAAGTATTTCCTAGCATTTCAATGCTTTAAAAAAATGCATGTGGTCAGAATGCAGATTAGATGGTTATATAATTGTTCTTAAAGGACTATGGATTAGGACCACTCTATATTTCAGTGTAACTAGATGAAGTCTGGCAAGCAGCCAATTTGGGGCATGTCCAATTATTCCTTTCTATAGTTGAGAAACAACTCCTCATAGAAAGTAGAGATACACATACAATCTCTAATCAGCTTTATTATCAGTAAAGATCCTACAAATCATGTACAGAAATTAGCATAAGAAACACTAGGGCATGATAGCTCACCCACATAAGAATTTTCCAGGAACTCAAGGAGTATCTGTGTATTTTAAGAACAAAAATCATGGCAAATATTTAATTTGTTTCCCCATGAAAAGTATATCACTGCTACCTGTCCCCAAACCTAAAAGGGAGACATTTTTTCTTAGGGTGTATGAAGTTGCTGAGAGGTTACAGTGGTATATTTTTTCTGTGACTCCCCATATAGTGGATACCAGTAAGTATAAAGACAGGGGTATTATGAGTTGTTAAAAAAAAATTACAAGTAGGAAATAAATGTTTTAGATAGATAGATAGATAGATAGATAGATAGATAGATAGATAGATAGATAAAGACTTTTAAACTTTAATACATAGTAATAAATATCAGTAAATAAAGTTGGATAACTACACAGTCACGATTTATTTGCACTATGATTCAGATAGTGTAATTTCAGTGTTATTTTAATTTTTGCTCAAAACTATCTGTAGTTTTGTCCTAATCCCATAAGGCTTGCACTATGCTAGTGTTGATACTACTTTGAATTCATGCAAAGCATTCACTCAGAATCAGTACAAGTACAGTTTTATAAACCATATTTTAGGTGGTTTGGATTATTTGTAGATACAGACTTTGTTTTATGTTTTCCATTTAAATTCTAAATGGTAAGATCATATTAAGAATCCAAGTTAAGAAAACTTTAAGTGTTGTGGTTTTTAATAATCAAATAATTTCATCTGATTATTTTTATTCAGGTTCTGTAAATAATCTAAACTTTTCTTTAAAATCTAGTAAATAAGTCTAAGATGATTATTTTAATTGTATTTCTCACTCTGAAAAGCTCTCAATTTAGAATTGTATTTAATAATAGTGTACCCAGTAAATAGTACAAATAATACTTTTGAGTTCAGGACAAAATGTTTTTCTACAATTAAATAAAATTAATTTTAATCATCAGGGACTCTTTTCAGAAAACTATGGTAAACTTCTATTACTACACTAAAGAATGCCATACCATTTTTACAATAGACCCCGTCCCAGCAAAGCAACATTTTAGACAATGGACAAGAAGATGTATCTCCTAGTGGCCAATGGAATCCTTATCCACTTGGGAGGCGGGATGTACCTCCGGACACCATTACTAAAAAGGTAACCAATTTCAAACTGATAGCAAAAACCATGAGCCATGTGCATACATTGTAATTTGTAATCCATATCTTCTGTCTTGATATCATTTCTAAATTTGTGATAAATTTAGGTCTAATATTAACCCAAAACAGGATTAGCTATAATGGTTAGCTATAAATGCACTGAAAAGAATGGGAAATTACCATTGCCAAATATTTAAAGTTGATAATGAATATGTATAAACAACATCCTACCTCGGATTATACCCTCGGAAACCCTATAAAGGGTCGCTATGGGTCGGAACGGACTCGATGGCACATAACAACAACAACAACAACCTCTTCTTAGTATGTACTTTACTCCTAGTAGAGCTAGCTACCACCTCTGAAATGCAAGTACAGGAAGGAATGTAATACATACTTCTGACTATCTTGGCTTCAACATGATGTTGTAATCAATTTGTTTAAAATTAAATTTGGCCACCAAAGATTGATTTACTATTTTTAATGCCATAGTAATTTACTCATCCAGTCATTCATTCAACAAACATTTAGTGAACTGGTAGGGTAAGCACTGTAGGATAAGCATTGGACTACTCACCACAAGCTCTATAGTTCAAACCAGCCAGAGCTTCCGTGGAAATCCTATACAGGGTCACTATTAGACACAACCAACTTGACAGCACTTAACAACAACAAAAACAACATGTGCCACGCAGTATAACTATTGAAGTGAGCACTTGCTAGATGCAGGAGATCAAAAATGGTAAGATCTCTTACCTAAAGTAACTTGTTGTCTAGTTAGGTAGGCTGAGTGATAAATGGTGGTTGTGGTGATTATATGCCATGGTGTAGGTTCCAACTCATAAAAGCCCTGTATAGAGTTTCCGATACTTGTAAATCTTTATTGGAGCAGGTCTCCTCTTTCTTCCATGGAATGTCTAGTTTCAAACTGCTGACCTTTAGGTTAGCAGCCCGACTCATAACCACTTGTAATGACCAGAGCTACATGATGTTGTTTTTGTTAAATGCCGTCGAGTCAATTCTGACCCATAGTGATCCTGTATAGAATTTCCAAGGAGCAGCTGGTGAGCTTGAACTACTGGCCTTGCAGTTCAAACGACTTTGCAGTCTGACACATTAGCCCACAGCGCCACACCAGGACTCCATGATAAGTTACCATAAAGGTGTGAAGAGATAAATGAAAGAAAATGTTTGCAACATATATGTAGGACAAGGAATTGGTATTCCAGAATATTAAAGAAACAATAAATTAGACAATTAGTAAGAAAAGATATACAACATAAACTTAAAAATTGATAAGAGATAGAGGGAATTAGGATGCTAAGTAGATATTTTCTTTTTTTAAGTGATATCTCTTCCTCAGAGAATTCTTTCACAGAGAAATGTGGAAGAAATGTCACTGGGCTGTTAATCTCAAAGTCTGCAGTTCAAATTCACCAGGTGCTTCTTGGAAGAAAAATGAGGCTTTCAATTTCTTGAAAGCCTCAGAAATCACTATGAGTTGGAACTGACTCAGCGGTATACAACAAGAAGACTGAGAAAAGTTAAGAAATCTGAAAATTAACAAGGTTTTTGCAAGTATATAAACAATGGGAACAATTTTATACTTAGTGTGAGAACATAAATCACAACTTTGATAATAAATAATCTTGTAAAATTGAGCATGTGTATACTCTATATTTTAGCCATTTACTTCCTATGGTATTATTCTAAAAAAACTATTATAGATGTCATTAGTTGTTGTTGTTGTTAACTGCCATCGAGTTGATTCTGACCCATGGCGACCCTGTATGGGGTTTCCGAAGAGCAGCTGATGAGCTTGTAATACTTGTAAAATCAGCAATAACAAAACACTGAAAAAATCCAAATGTCTATTACCAGGAGAATGTGTAAATTGTTATCACACAAAGGAATATTTTACAGCAATGAAAATTATGGTTTCTGTTATTTTTGATGTTAGGTGCCATCAACTCAGTTCTTACTCACAGTAACCCTATACACAACAGAAAGAAACTGCCCAATCCTGTACCATCCTCACAAATGTATTTCACTTGAGTTCATTGCTGCTGACACTGGGCCAATCCATCTCATTGGGGTGTCTTCATTTCTATCACCCTTAGCTTTACCAACCATGATGTTCCTTTTGATAATACGTCCAAAGTATGAGAAACAATGTCTTCTCATCCTGGCCTCTAAGGAGCATTCTGGCTATACCAACACACATTTCTTCCAACACAGAGTTGTTCGTTTTCCTGGTAGCCCATGGTACTTTTAATATTCTTCCTCAACACCATAATTAAAATGCTCAATTCTTCTAGAGTCTTCCTTATTCCTTATTTTTCTTATTGCCCAACTTTCACATGCACATGAGGTTATGGAAAATGCCATGGTTTGAGTAAGCCACACTAATATCTTGGCTCTTTAACATGTTAAAGAGATCCTGTGCAGCAGATTTGCCTAATGCAATACTTCCTTTGATTTACTGACTGTTTCTTCCATTAGTGTTGATTGTGGATACAAGCAAAATTAAGTCTCTGATGATTTCAATCTTTTCTCAATTTATCCCTGAATTCCTCAACAAGCCTCTCATTACATCTCACTGATCCAAATCAGCTAAAGGGTTCCCACTAAAGAAACTGGAATTATGTGATTGGCCTTGACTAATCAGGTAGAATACAATGGATAGGACTGTCAACGCCAATGACTACTAAAAAAAAATAGAAGGAAAAGCAAAGAAATGTGGCATCTTAGAAATGTTTTAAGAAGTGAATGGTCAACAGTTTCAAAAGATGCCCCCCAAAAATGAAGCAAGTTAAATATGAGCAAAAGTTTCTTAGAGTTAGCAGCAAGGCGATCCTTTGTCATCTTGGCAAAAGAAGTTTGCCTAAATGATAGGTGTGGAATCTCTGTGAACCTACACAGAAGAGTAAATTGAGACAGAAAATTCAGTAAGTTCCCTTTTAAAAGGAAGTAGTTTACAGGGGGTTCTAGAAAGATATATAAGGAAAAGAGGCGACGCATTTAAGATGACAGACACTTGAACTTCTTTAAAATTTGAAGGGAAGAAGCCATTAGTGAAATTGTTTTTGTTAAGTGTCATTGTGTCAGTTCCAAATCATAGCAACCCTGTATAGGGTTTCCAAAGGAGTAACTGGTGGGTTTGAACTGCCCACCTTGAGGTTCAAACTTGCAGTCCAGTACATTATCCTGCAGCACCACCCCAGGACTAACCCTAGTGTAAAGAAAGTTGGAAATCTCAAAAGTTTCAATCAAAGAATGCAAAAAGGCAGGAGAATGCAAGATCCAGGAAAAGATAGGAGGTTTTAGTCTTGATACAGAGAGAAATTTCTTCCTTTATAAGGAAAGAAAAGAGGATGAATGTGATGGTCAGAAATTGAGAAAGTACCCATCAGAGCCAAGGTTAGGTTACCTGATCAAAGGAAAGAATCACAATTCATTCATACGTTTCATTGCAAAGGGCTACTATAATTTTCCCTTAATAGGAAAAACCTCATTCATTTATTATCCTAAATTGAACTAACATATTTACATTATCCATCCATTCATCCATTTTATATGAAATCTATTTTCAAAGTCCACATAGTATGTTTAATCACACCATGAATACAAATCATAATGATCATTTGCTTGTCTCCCTCCTTGCTTTCAGAACCTCATGCAATCATGTGATTGATTAAACAACTATGATTGATTAAATATTTAAACCTATTAAAGACTAAGATAATTGTGGAAATTATGTTAAGCTTTGTTAAAATTTTTTACTTGTCAAATATGAAATAATGTAACTTATCCTTAAAATTGTATTATATCTTTAATGTATACAGTCAGTTTTATCTTATTCTATCATGATAAGCACCTTCTTCCTACCCCTTTTTATAGCTTTTGTCTAAAATCTGAAAATTTAGAGCCTATAAATACATATGTCCACCAGTTATCTTAGAGTAAAGAGAATACAAAATGCATCAAATATTCAAATTTAGTTTTTTATTATATGTTGAATAATTTAGTTAATATAGCCTAGTTTAATGTACCTAGTTAATATTCAGTGAGACTCAATCTAAGGAAATCAAAATAGTAATGAGATTATTAGCCTGGGATAGAGGATTTCCTGAAATAGGTGTGATAATTATATTATTATTTACTAGGTTTAAAATATGCTCTATAATGGATTTTCTAAAAGTTAATTACTTATGCAGTTGTCATGAAGTGAGCAGGCATTAGGCTGAGAATGAGAATGAGAATGGAAAACTAGAAAATGAACCTAAAATGAACCTCAAATGAAATAGGGAATCAATGACATATAAATGGTGAAGAATTCTTAGCCAGTGCCTCATTAGAGTCTATTTCTCAAAGCCTCTGCAGAAGTTTTTTGTTTTTGTTTTTGTTTTCCTTTATCTTATCTCTAATCCCCAAGTCACTAAAAACTACTGGAATGCTGCAAAAGTTCAATGGAAAATAAGTTTTATGAAAAGACTTTGAACCTGTGGCTTTCTGTCTTGTTACCATATTTCTTTGGTTGAACTAATATTGGCAATACTATTTGATGTCCATAGCTACCAGGGCTCCAAGCAGAAGTAAAAGCTGATAACAAATGCAGATAGCCCTCCAAGATGTAGATCCAGAGTTTTGAAAATATGAAACAATAGACACACACGAAAAAAGTTCATCTTTCAGGAACAAAATTTGTTCCTGTATCTACTGTCACTGTCCTATGAACCCTAGACTGACGAAAAGTTAATGGTGTTACCATGTTCTGTCCTGTCTTGCTTTTGTTGTTGTTTTGTTGTTGTTGTTAGGTGCTGTCGAGTCAGTACCGACTCATGATGCACTTATGCACAACAGAATGAAACACTGCCTGGTCCTGCACCATTCTCACAATCATGGCTACACTTTAAGCCCATTACTGCTGCCAAAGTGGGGTCTTTCTCTTTTCCATTGACCCTCCACTTTACCAAGCATTTTGTGTTTCTCCAGGGACTGGTCCCTCTTGATAATATCTCCAAAGTATGAGAGACAAAGTCTGGCCATCCTGGCTTCTCTTCCAACACAGATTTGGTCTTCTGGCAGTCCATGGTACTGTCGATATTCTCCAACACCATAATTCAAATGCATCAGTTCTTCTACAGTCTTCCTTATTCATTGTCCAATTTTCACATGCATTTGAGGCTATTTGAAATACCATGTCTTGAATCAAGCACATTTTAGTTCTCAAACAGTCATCTTTGAACACTTTAAAGACATCTTGTACAGCAGATATGCCTAATGCAATATATTGTTTGATTTTTTTTTAATGTTTTATTGTGTGAATTGTGTGATAGTCTACATGGGAGAACATCAGCTTTACATTCATTCCATCATCCATCATTTCGCTGGCATAGTTATCATCCTGTCCATGCATCCTCACCCAACCAAGGGGTGTACCCTGTAAACCTGCACCCCCCCCACCACAGTCCTCAGCCCTTTCCATCTCCTAATCCCGAGCCCCCAGCCCCACCATCTCTTGACGTTGTCTTCTCTGCCTCCATCCCAGGCCTCACTGCCTCTCTGGGTAGGATTCCGCTCTTCTCCATTGATGGTCCCAGGGTCCTCCGCTCCTAGATTGATAAATTAATCACTCCCCTCTTTGTTACAAAATGTCCATCTTTAGATTTCCAACCCTCACAATCAGTCCTGATAACAATTATTCACCATTGCTTCACAAGTTGTTTGATTTTTTGACTGCTGCATATACGTGTGTTGATGGTTCATCCAAGTAAAACTTTGACAACTTCAATCTTTTCTTCCTTTATCTTGGTGTTATTTATTGGTCAGTGGTAAGGATTTTTGCTTTTGCTATATTGAGGTGCAACCCATACTGATGGCTGTGGTCTTTAATCTTCATCAGTAAGTATTTTAAGTCCTGTTGCATTTGGTGTGGCACTGTGGATTAATGCACCAGACTGCAAAGTCGTTTGAACTGCAGTTCAAGCTCACCAGCTGCTCCATACAGTGTCGCTATGGGTGAGAATCGACTCGACGGCACTTAACAACAACAACAACAGTAGGTCCTGTAAGATAGTATTAAACTGGAAACCACAAGGTCAGCTGTTCAGAACCACCAACTGCTCCTCAGAAACCCTATATGGTTGTTATAAATTGGAATCAACTTGATGGTACTTAACAATAGTAGGTAGTAGTGTTTAAAATTCCCTCTTGCCATCTCAATCCCAAAAATCTCAAAATTTGATCTCTATTAATTCAACAAGTCTAGGAATCACTGCAAAAAAGAAAATCATGTCATAAGTGTGCATTGTTGTTAACTACTGCCGTGTTAGTTCCAACTCATAGTGACACTTTCAGGGTTTCCTAGGAGTGGCTGGTGAGTTTGAACCACCAATCTTGCAGTTCAAACTGAACTTGCAGTCCAGGGCATTATCCCGCAGTGCCACACCAGGACTTACACATAGCTCTGTAAGTCTCGCTAAATTTCAGGCATTCCTAAATAAGCATTTTAGCAATTTCATTTTAAAGCTTTTTCAATGACTGAAAAAAACGAGTTATAAAGAAGTCTTTGTATTCTAGAGTCCTATGACACTACTGCCAAGTGGCATCATTGATGGACCCAAGCGTGGCAACAGTAGTAAGGTTGGCCCAGGATCGGGCAGTGTTTTGTTCTGCTGTGCATAGGGTCGCTGTGAGTCAGTACTGACTCGATGACACCTAACAACAACAACAATGACACTACTGATCTTACTCCTGTAATGTGTTGAATTGTGCCACAGGCCATCATCATAAGAACCCATTGTTGTTGTTGTTGTTGTTGTTAAGTGCAGTGAAGTCAGTTACAACCCATAGCAACCCTATATAGAGTTTCCATGGAGTGACTGGTGAGCTTGAACCACCGACCTGCAGTTCAAATGGCTTTGCAGTCTGATGCGTTACCCCACAGTGCCACACCAGGACTATGTGCCATGTACTAAATATTTACTCAGTGGCAGGAATTGTGCTAAATCATTGATTTATTTCTTCATCTAATCCTCAATAACCATAAGGAGCTCTGGTAGTGCAGTGGTTACGAATCGGGCTGCGAACCTTAAGGCCAGCAGTTCAAAACGATCAGCTGCTCCGCGGGAGAAAGATGAGGCTTTCTGCTCCCGTAAAGATTTACAGCCTCGGAAACCCTGTACAGGGTCGCTATGGGTCGGAACCGACTCGACGGCACTTAACAACAACAACAAGCCTCAATAACCGTGTGAGGTAATCACCATATTGTCTAATTATGAAAGAAAAAACTGAAACTTAGGGTCTAGGTTACTTGCCAGGAACACATCAACGACTAAGGCATTTTACATTAGCCTTTCATATGTAACAGAAAATCATATATATGATCCTCTCATTGAGTGCAATTTTCTGTAGGAATCCCAAGCATGCTTTGCTCTAATTATAAAACAACAGACTCTTTTAAATCACACATATTGAGAGATAATATATGTTGAGAGTCTTAAATAGTTAAGTGCCATTGAATCGGTTTTAACTCATAGTAATTCTATACAGGGTTCCAAGGCAGTAAATCTTTGCATGAGCAGAAAACCTTATCTTTCTCCCTTGGAGCAACTGGTGAGCTGAAAACACTGACCTTGTAATTGGCAATCCAGTGCTTGTCATACGGAGTCACCACACTCCACAGAATATCCCTAGGGATATTTAAGCACCTCATCTGTCAGTTTGTCATATTGTGGTGACTTGCTTGTTGCTGTGATGCTGGAAACTATTCCACCAGTATTTTAAATGCCAGCAGATTCATCCATGGTGAACAGATTTCAACTGTGCTTCCAGACTAAGGAAGACTAGGAAGAAGGAAAAGTGCACTATTTCTGAATGTTTGACCACTGAAAACCTTATGAATTGCAGTAAATACCATCAGATAGCACCAGATTATTTAATATTGAAACATTATGAATAATAACAGAATATTGTGTGAAAATGGCACAGGACTGGGCAGTGTTTCGTTCTGTTGTGCATAGAGTCGCTGTGAGTTGGAACCGATTCAATGGCACCAAACAACAACAACAAAGATCGTTAAAAGTGATCGATAATACCTGTATGTGTTAAAATGTTGTAGCAAAACAAAAGTTGCTGCAAAAAGATAAAAGCAAATATAACTTCAAATACCCTCTTCTGGAATGAGTAACCAAGGAACTTTAAAATTCTAAGGATAGTTATGCGTAAACTATTTCATTTGTAATGACTACATATACTGGAGTCCTGGTATGGCTCTGTGGGGTAAAGCATTGGACTGCAAAGTCATTTTGAACTGCAGTGTTGGTGATTCAAGCTCACCAGCTACTCCTCGGAAACCCGACTGCAGGGTCGCTATAGCACTTAACAACAGCAACAACACGTTTTGGAATCCTAGTGTAGTGCTACAGGATAAACAATGGACTGCAAGGTTTGAACCTCAACGCCAGTGGTTCGAACCCACCAGTTGTTCCTTGGCAACAGGGTTGTTATAAGTTGGAACCAGCTCGATGCCAGTAACATATTCTAAGTGGAATTCTAGTGTGGCACTGTGGGATAAGGACTGCCTACTGCAAGGTCCGCAGTTCAAACCTACCAGCCACTCCTCAGAAATGGAAACCCTATACAGAGTTGCTATGGGTCAGAATCAATTTATCACCACCAACAACACATTCTAAGGTCTCTAAAAGCATTTGAGTCTTCCTTTCCTGAAATATCTGTTACTGTAGGTTAAATGCATAATGACTTGGCAATTAGAGTAATAAAGATGAGAACCAGGATCAATATCAGAATGGACACAGTTGAAAAGAAAACTATAGAAATTTTGGTAATTTAGTTTTGACTCACAAATTTATCTCTTATGTTGAATTTACCCATGATATTCCCATACTTAGAATTCTAGTTCAGCCATTAATGGCTTTCCTTTTAAAAAAGAAAATGTTGTTAAGTTTCTCGGAAGAAGTATTTCCTTCCTCATTTTAATCTTGTCATTTGTTTTTTCCATAATACATTTTCATATATTACAGAAAATTTAGAATGGTAAGGACTAAAACATATTTTGAAAGTCATAAAACTTGTTTTCTGCTGACAATACGGCCAAGTCATTATTTGTGCTTTCAAACAACCAAATCAAACTTTACTGGAAATGATTTTTCACTCTGTGACAAAAGTCAGTCTGTCGAAGAACTATTTAGAGTGATGTTATTTTTAAATGAGAAGTGTATATTTTAAAATATGATAGAAGAAAAATCACCCTGATTCATACATTTAGAAATTTAAATAAAAGCATTCATCATTATGTTATAAATGTCTTACCTAAAATAGAAGTCATCAAGTTATATTGTTGTTGTTAGGTACTATCAAGTCGATTCCAACTCATATAACGACCTTATGCACAACAGAACGAACACTGCCGGATTCTGCACCATCTTCACAATCATTGTTAAGCTTGAGCCCATTGCTACTGTCACTGTGCCAATCCATCTCTTAAACACTTTAAAGACATCTTGGACAGCAGACTTGCCCAATGCATTCAGTCATTTGATTTCTTGACTCCTGCTTCCATGAGTGTTGATGGTTGATCCAAGCAAAGTGAAGTTTTTGACAACTTCAATCATTTGTCTATTTATGATGATATTACTTATTGGTCCAGTGGCAAGGATTTTTGTTTTCTTTACATTGAGGTACAACCCATACTGAAGGCTGTTATAGTCATTGAAAAATTAACTTTCTAAAAATCAATTTTTATTAAAAAGAAATATTGTTATCAGCATGTGGAACTAGAATAAAAGTGACTATAATTCTTGACTTTTGCAATTTAAGTGAGACTGGTCAATTGTTGCTGTTGAAATATCTTACTTCAAAGGGTGGGGTCTACAATGTATGTAACAAATTTGCATAGAAATGGAGAAAGGTCTGGAATAGATAAGAAAGAAAGATAAAGATTTTAATATTGTAAAAAGCAAGAATGGCATAATGTAGAGTAGATCTTGAGAGTACTATTCAAATAGTTGTTGTTATTGTTAGGTGCCACAAGTCAGTACCAACTCATAGTGACCTTATGCACAGCAGAATGAAGCACTGCCCTATCCTGGGCCAACCTCACTACTGCTGCCACGCTTGAGTCCATCTATGCTGCCACTTGGGCAATCCATCTCGTTGGGTGTCTTCCTCTTTTTCTCTGACCCTCCACCTTACCAAACATGATATCCTTCTCCAGCGACTGGTCCCTCCTGACAATATGTCTAAAGTATGAGGCAACTGTAAAAGCTTCCAAATTCCTAATGGGCCTGGCCACTGTATCTCTTATCTAGGTGATGCCCAGTGGCTAGGAGGATTGTCGTTGTCAGTTGCAGTCGAGTC
>NW_006408566.1:1061692-1077712 GCF_000296735.1 Chrysochloris asiatica | reverse complement strand
ACCCTCCACCTTACCAAACATGATATCCTTCTCCAGCGACTGGTCCCTCCTGACAATATGTCTAAAGTATGAGAGACAAAGTTTGGCCATCTTGGCCTCCAAGGAGCACTCTGGCTGTACTTCTTCCAAAACGCATCTGTTGGTTCTTTTGGCAGTCCATGGCACTTTCAATATTCTCTAGAGTAGGTCAAAGTGTAGTTAAAGCAGATATGAAAATCAACCAGGAAATAGAAGTATTTCTTACTTATATCAATAAGCAATTTTATTCTGATGTAGCATAAAATTGAAATTGAAAAAATGGTCTTGAAATCAGAATGACTGTCAGTGCTGTAGCTAAACTGTCCTTTAGTGCTGAAGAAAATATGTTTTGCCTTATGCTTTATATTTTACCCTTCCAAAGTAGTATACATTATTAACATTGAAGAGCCCCAACCCCCACCAGTAATATCTTGACTTGATCAATGCATAAGCAAATGAGAACAATCACTGAGAGGAATATCAGGCTCAATCCTGGTTTGCTCCTTCCTGATTCTCATTCCAAATTTCATTTTTCTCCTTTGATAGGAATGAATTTTTCACAGGTAAGAGTAAATTTTTCTTCTGGTAGTCTATGCAGTCACCAAAATGAAAAAGCAGATTGAAATTCTTTATGTAATTTCACCCAAAATATTTTTCAAGTGCTGGAAAAAGAGATCTTTCTGCATTGTTTGGTAGGCTGAACTTCTTCTCACTTCCCTTATCCTCTTCATATCATTCCCACTCTTGGTGGTGTTACTTCTATCTTTGCATTTAATGATATGAACAGTGCATCCATAACAGTAGTAACAATATATAACATTGAGACTGCTGAGGAGAAGTCACTCTAAGAAGAAATAGCAGATGGATATATTTGCTATCATTGAATTCGGCCAAAAAATAAGAAATGTGTCAAAGGGAAGGTTAATGAAGTCATACAATTAGAGACTTTTAAATTTAAAAAAAACCTTTAGCACAATCTCCAGCCCATAGCGAAACTGCATATATTTGTGCATTTCTTATGCAGATTTGTTTCTCTGGATCAGAGGCTACTTTTTAAAGGAAATCTTAAGATTTAAATAGAAAAGTGAAGCAAAGGAAAGATAGCAAATGTGTCCAAATAAAGAAATAAACTTTATCCCTAACCTGGAAGGACTTTGGAAATGACTCTTTAGATCTACAATAACAAAGCCCTATTTTTCTTGGCATTTATGGTATTCAGAAATTATCTGTTGTTGTGTTGTTGTTGTTAGGTGCAATCGAGTCAGTACTGACTCAAAGAGACCCATTGCACAACAGAACGAAACACTGCCTGGTCCTGGAACATCCTGACAACCTTTGCTACTTTTGAGTTCATTGATGCTTTCACCGTGCCAATCCATCTCACTGGGGGACTTTCTCTTTTTCTCCGACCCTCCACTTACCAAATGTAATATCTTCTCCAGTGACTAGTCCCTCCTGAAAATATGTCCAAAGTATGAAAGACAAAGTCTGGCCATCCTGGCTTCCAAGGAGCTCTCTGGCTGTATTTAGTCCAACACAGATCTATTTGTTCTTTTGGCAGTCCATGGTACTTTCAGTATTATCCTCCAACACCATAACTCAAACGCATCAATTCTTCCACGGTCTTCCTTATTCACGGTCCAACTTTCACATGCATACGAGGTCATTGAAAATACCATGGCTTGAGTCAGGTTCACATTAGTCCACAAACTGACGTCTTTACTTTTCAACCTTTAAAGAAGTCTTGTGCAGCAGATTTGCCCAATGCTTGATCTCCTGACTGCTTTCATGAGAGTTGATGGTTGATTGGAGCAAAATGAAATCATTGACAACTTCAATCCATTTATATGGATGTTATTTATTTGTCCAGTGGTGAGGATTTTTGTTTTCTTTGCATTGAAGTACAACCCTTATCGAAGGTTGTGGTCTTTGATCTTCATCAATAAGTATTTTAAGTCCTATTGGCTTTCAGCAAGCAAAGTTGTATCATCTGCATATCACAGGCTGTAAATGAGCTTTCCTCCAATCCTGATGCCATTTTCTTCATATAATCCTGCTTCTTGGATTAGTATGGTGACATAATACAACCCTGGTACAAACCTTTCTTAACTTTAAACCATTCAGTGTACCTTTGTTCTGTTCAAACAACTGCCTCTTGGTCTATATAGAAGTTCCTCAAGAGCACAATTAAGTGTTCTGAATACTCATACTTTGCAATGTTGTCCATAGCTTGTCATGATCCACACAATCAAAAGCCTTTGAGTAGTCAATAAAACACAAGTAAACATCTTTCTGGTGTTCCCTGCTTTCAGCCAACTTCCATTTGATACAACAATGATGTCATTCCACATCCTCTTCTGAAACCCACTTGAACCTCTGGAAGTTCTCTGTCAATGTATTGTTGCAGCCATTTCTGTATTATCTTTAGTAAAACTTTACATTCATGGGATATCAGTGATATTGTCTGATGATTTTTGCATTCGTTGGGTCACCTGTCTTTGGAATGGGCACAAATACAGATCTCTTCCAGTCAGTTGTCCAGGTAGTTGTCTTCCAAATTTCTTGGCATAGGTGAGTGAGTGATTCAAGTGCTGCTTCACTTTCTTGAAAGATTTCAATTTGCATTCCATCAATTCCTAATGCCTTGCCAATGATTTCAATGCACCTTGGACTTCTTCTTCCAGTATCACTGACTCTTGATCATATGCTACCTCTTGAAATAGTTGAACATCAACCATTTCTTTTTGGTACAGTGACTGTATTACTTACATCTTCTTTTGATGCTTTCTTCATCATTCAGTATTTTGTCCACAGAATCCTTCAATACCGCAAGTATATTTTCTTCAGCTTGAGTAATGCTAAGCATGTTCTTCCCTTTTGGTTTTCTAACTCCAGCCAAATATTATAAAAAATTGTTATAAAATACATTTTGTTATAATATTTGACTTTGTCTTCTCAAGCTGACCTTTGAAATTTTCTGTTCAGCTCTTGTACCTCCTCACTTCTTCCATTTGTTTTAGCATCTCTACACTGGGCAACAAGTTTCAGAATCTCTTCTGACATCCATTTTAGTGTTTTACTTCTCTTTTGCTTTCTCAATGACCTTTTGCTTTCTTCCTGTATTATGTTCTTGATGTAATACAGGTGAGATATATTCAAGGTCATATTTTGGCTCCCTTGGACTTGTTTTCGTTTTCTTCATATCCACCATTCATCTGTCAGTTTGTCGTACTATGATGGCTTGTGTGTTGCTGTGATTCTGAAAGTTAAGCCACCAGTACTTTAAATACCAGCAGGGTCCTCAACCACTGTGGACAGGTTTCAAATGAGCTTCCAGATGAAGACAGACTAGAAAGAAAGTGAGATGAACTACTTCCTAATATATAGTCACTGTCAGCACCAGAAATTATCTAAAACGGATCATTTATGTGACTAATAAGACTCAATCATTAATTTCACATTTTGTTTGAAAGAGTATTAATCAGCTATACCAATCATCCCAATTTCCTAGGAGGATAACATACTTATATTCATGCAAGTATCCCTCCTGGTTAGGCATTGTTAGGAATAGGAGAGATTATGTTTCTTTTGTTAAGTGTCCTATACTCCGTTCCAACTCATAGCAACCCAGTGTAGGGTATCTGAAGAGCAGTAGTGGGTTTTAACTGCTGACCATGTGGTTTACAGTCCAGTGTTGATCCTACAGAGCCACACCAGGAGTGGGTTTAAACTGTCTACCTTGCTGGAGACGTTCATTTATCTAAACCAAGAAAAATTTGGAAGAGAAATACCTGGCCAACCAAATGGAAGAGATCCATATTTATGCCTGTTTCAAAGAGAGGTAACCTGATGGGATGCTGAAATCTTCTAACAATATCCTTAATATCACATGCAAATAAAATATTGCTGAAGAGAGTTTAAAAATTACTGCAACAGTATATGGACAGGGAATTGCCAGAAACTCAAGCCAGATTCAGATGAGGACATGGAACATGGATCTTGACTGAAAGCAGAGAATACCGGAAAGGTGTTTACTTGTACTTTTTTGACTATGCAAAGGCTTTCAACTGTGTGGATCATGGCAAAGTATGAATAACACTGTGAAGAATAGGTATTCCAGAACAATTAATTGTATTCACAAGGAACCTGTACCTAGACCAAGACACAGTTATCAGAACAGAGCAAGGGGATATTGAATGGTTTAAAATCATGAAAGTTGTATGCCAGGGTTATATCCTTTCACCATACTTATACAATCTGTATACTGAGCAAAATAATCTAAGTAGCAAGATTATATGAAGAATGTGGCATCAGGATTGGAGGAAGACTCACTAACACCCTGGGATATGCAGAGGTCACAACCCTGATTTCTGGAACCAAAGAGGATTTAAAATATGCACTCATCAAGATTATCAAAGACTTGATAAAGTACAAGTCAGTGAAAAAGACGAAGACCCCCAGCAAGATGTATTGGCACAGTGGCAGCACTCATGAGATTAAGCATCAGAGTTGTGGGGATGGCACAGTGATTCCGAGTGTTGTACTATGAGTGGGAACTGATTCATGGAACCTAACAACAACAAGCTTTTAGATTAATGCAATGCATAATTGAAATTTGAAATGAGTCATTAAAGAGAAGAAATTATTTCATTGATTTCTTTATTGAAATTTCTTATTACTTTGAAATTCTCTCTTCAAATCTTTGACTTTCCTCATTTCTTTTGTCTGTGTTAGCGCTCTCTGTTCAAGAGCAAATTCAGAGTCTCTACTGTCATCCATTTTGATCTTTTCTTTTTTCCCTCCCTTTTTAATGATCCTTTGCTTTCTTCATATATGATGTTCCTATTGTCATGCCACAATTCTGATTTTCAGTCATTGGTATCTAATACATAATTCAGTTCTTGAGATGATCTCTAAGTTCAGGTGGGATATATTCAAGGTCATGTTTTGGTTTTCATGGACTTGCTTATGTTTATGTTGCCAACAAAAGATATTTGCAATCAATATGTTATTGGTCTTACAAAATTATGTCATATGATCTCCTACATTGATTCAATAACCAAGGCCATATTTTTTATTACTGATCCTTCCCTTTGTTTCCAACCTTCTCATTCCAATCACCAGTAATTATCAGTATACCTTGATTGCATGTTTGATCAATTTCAGACTGAAGAAACTGGTAGAATTCTTTAATTTCATCATCACTGGCTTTAGTGCTGGGTGCATAAATTTGAATAATAATAGTGTAAACTGGTTTTCCTTGTAGACTTGTAGATATTATTCTATCACAAACAGTATTATACTTCTAGGTCTTGAAATGCTTCTTTTTTAAAACTTTTTATTGTGAATTGAGTTAAAATATCAGTTTTACATTCAACAAATAAGATACTTTGTTTAATTTCAATGAATTTATGTTTTCTCAGTTTGCTTTGTTTTAAAGTATATAGCAAATTAGGTTGTAGATATTATTCCCTCCATGGAACCACAGTTATTCTGTTTCCTCCCTGTAACTCCTATTTCCAGTCCACCCACCTTCCCCATTCCTTCTCGTTTTTGCACTTAAGTATATGTTGCCCCTTTGATTTTTGAATGATTGATAGTAGTACACCATTATTCATAGTGAGTATACCTTACTAGTTTTGTTGTTCCCCTTATAAACCTATCTACTGCTTTGCTAAAAGTTGGGATATGAGGATGAGTTCCTTTCCAGACCTGAACAGTAGTTGAGGGCCATACTCTGAGGTTCCTCCAGTCTCTTCCTGACCAGTAAGCCCAGTCTTTTTGTTTTTTTTCTTAATAACTTTGTTTTTAAATTTTTGTTTCACATATTTTGCTGCACTATTTAGGATCTTCTAATGTGATCCTTTTCACAGCAACTGGTAGCGGTAGCTGGGAACCATAATTCTTCTAGTCTCAGAGTCGTGGAGACTGCTATTCACATGTTCCATTAGTCTGTTTGACTTATTGATTCCAAACATCTTCAATTCTCAATGCTCTTTCTTCTTCTGCACATTGAGAGACCAATAGCTAGCTGCACCTTAGATGACTGCTCATGAGCTTTTGTTATCTCAAACGCTACTCACCAAAGTAGAATGTAGCACATTGTCTTTGTGGACTATGTTATGCCACCTGACCATGGTGTTCCCTGAGACTATGGTCCTGAGCCCCCAGGCTCAGCTACTCATTGCCTTAAGGTGTTTGATAATATCTAAGAAGTTTTCATCATTTTGCTTTTGCCTTCTGTATGCTCTACCACATTCACAGTTGTGTTTGTAGGAAAGGTAAATACTCATGTACCAATATCCTCTTTCAAAGTCTTGTATATCTGTGAGATATACAAATATATGTGTGTGTGTGTGTTGTTGTTGTTGCTGTTATTGTTAAGTGTCATCAAGTCAGTCTCATAGCAACCCTATATAGGTTTTCCAAGGAGCCACTGGTGAGTTTGAACCATCGAACTTATGGTTCAAACCGACCTTCTGGTCCAGTGTTTTATTCCACAACACACAAGCCACCACAGTATGACAAACTGACTGACAAGTGGTAGACCTGAACAGCTAAAATAATGCATTTGATTTTGGTTGATTGATTTTATTATTTGCATTTGCAGATGTCTTTAAACCTTATCCTATTTCTGTTATGTAATCAGATTTCTTCTCAAATTAATGCAGATAGGTTGTGTAAATGTGAATGGAAAAAAATCTTCTCTAACTTAAAGAAAAAGTGACAAATGAAAAAAATATGAGCAATATTTCATTTCACCAGCATTTCTGTGTTGAATTTTCTTAATCGATGCAGCATTATTCTTTAATTTAGAAAGCATATCTCTATCTCTTAATACCAATGCAACAATACTGCTGTCTCCAGTAGTGAAAGGCAACCCTGTTAGAAAATCAGGGGTTTGTTCTTATCCAGACTCTAAATTATTTCTCTGATAAAAGAGCAAGCTGAAAAGAGTGTCTACCATATGACTGTTAAGTCAGAGATAGAAAATAAACTTATCAAACATTAAAACAATAGAAAGAATGGCAGGTTAATACTTATTGTACCAATATTTACACTGTGTTCTTTGTGGAAGATATCTAAAAGCAAACTCAAAAGAAAAAGTGCAAAATTAATCATGCAATAAAAATATCCATGATGAATATGTAATTTGAAGAGCTAGGCAACCTGACAACTGATAGGCGTTCATGAATTGTTGCCATAGAGAATGTTAAAATAGTAAGGTTTCCTTTCTTGCCAGTTGTTTTTGTTTTGTTTTTTTGACTTACACTACTATCCAAAGTCAATCTGTTGTCTAGCTAAAAGATGGTTTCTAGGGTGTAGTTTCAGTTCAAGTTTCATGGAAGTATCTTAGCTGGTCCACTAAGTCTGAACTTTCTAAGAACTTGAGTTCTGTTCCACACTTTCTCCCCTTCTTTTAGGAACCAACTAGTGTGGCTTTGATGAGAATGGTCACTAATAGTAACCATATACCATTGAGTTCTTGTGGTCTCAGAGTATTTCTATTGAGACTATGGCCGAATGTTTTAACCATTGTGCAACCAAGGATCTTTCATATACATTTGTTGCTGTTGTAAGGTGCTGTCAAATTAGTTTTCACAATAGCAACCCTATGTACCACAGAACAAAATTCAGACAGGTCCTGTATATAGGGAGGACAATAACACTAGAAGCTATGCTCACCACAGAAGGGCCAATCATTTCAAAATCAAAAGGGCAACCTAAGAACAAAGTTGAGAAGGGATGGGAGGGTGAACAAAGTTGAGAAGGGAATGGAAATAGGAACCACAGGGAGGAAGTAGGATAACTGGTGTTGCATGGAGGGGATTGCCATCATTGAGATGAAACAAAGTGTATGATTTGTTGAATGTAAATCTGATGATGCTGCCTATAAACTTCACTCAATCAATTCACAATAGAAAGTTTAAAAAAAAAAAACAACAACCAAACATAGCTCTGTCCTGCACCATCCTGCAGTCCATGCTCTGCTTGAACCCACTTTTGCAGCCATTGTGTCAAACCATCCTGTTGAAGGTCTTCCTTTTTTTTGCTGACCTCCTTCTTTAGCAAGCATGATTTACCTTTCCAAGGATGGGTCCCTCCTGCTAACATATCCAAAGGAAGTGAGACAAAGTCTCACCAGCCTCACTTCTAAGGAGCATTCAAGCAGTACTATTTCCAAGACAGATTAATTTGTTCTTATGGCAGAATATCTTCGATATTCTTCACAAACAGTTTAACTAAAATATATCAGTTCTTCCTGGTTTACCTTATTCATTGTCCAGCTGTCCCATGCATATGAGGTGATTGAAAGTACCATGGGCTGGGTCAGGCGCATCATAGTCTTCAAAATCACATCCTTGATTTTTAACACTTTTAAAGAAGTATTTTGCAGCAAATTTGCCCAATGCAATATATCATTTGATTTCTTAACCGTTGATTGTGAGTCCAACTAAAATTAAATCCTTGATAAGTTCAATCTTTTCTCTTTTTATCATGATATTCTTTATTGGTCTAGTTGTGAGGATTTTTGTTTACTTTAAGTTGAGGTATAATCCTCGCTGAAGACTGTAGTCTTTGATCTTCATCAGTAAGTGTTTCAAGTCCTCTTCACTTCCAGCAAGCAATGTTGTGTTATCTGCATATCTCAAGTTGTTAATGAACAACTTGATCCAATCCTGATGCTATGTTCTTCTTCATACAGTCTAGCTTGGAAAATTTTTTCAGCATACAGATTGAATAACCATTCTTTCACCATGCTGAAAAAATTCAATCTGTATGCTGACACATGCCTTTTCTTATTTCTGACCAAGCTGTGTTTCCTTGCTCTGTTTGAACAACTGCCTCTTGGTTTATATATGAGTTCAGTATGAGCATAAGAAAGTGTGTGGAATTCCCGTTCTTCAAAATGTTACCCATTGTTTGCTATGATCCACAGCCTAATGCCTTCATACAGTCAATGGTGGTTGTGTGCCACCCAGTCACTTCCCACTCCCAGTGACTCTGAATAGGGTTTCTGAGGTTATAAATCTTTATCGGAACAGAAAACCTCATCTTACTCCCATGGAGCAACTGGTAGATTCAAACTACTGACCTTGCCTTTAGGAGACCAGTTCATAATTCACTACACTACCAGGACTACTTGCACAGTCAACAAAACCCAAGTAAACATCTTTCTGATGTTTTTTGCTTTCAGCCAAGATCCATCAGACATCAGCAATGATACCCTCATTCAACCTGATCTTCTGAATCGGCTTGAATTTCTAGCAGTGCTCTGTCTATCTACTGCTGCAATTGTTTTTAATATTCTTCAGCAAAAATTTACTTGCATGTGCTATCAAAGATGTCGTTGTTGCTTAGTGCCATAGAGACCCTGTATAGGATTTCTGAGGCGTGGTTTGTGAGCTTGAACTGCTGACCTTGTAGTTCATTAACTCACAGTGCCACACCAGGACTCCAATGATCCTATTATCAATGATACTATTCAATCATTTTCACATTCTGTTGGATCATCCAGGGCCACCTGTAGCTAGTAAGTATGGTCTATTACAGTGATTAGGAGATCTAGTGTTATGCTGTAGAATAAGCACTAGACTGCTAACTACAAGGTCAGTGGTTCAAATTCACTAGCCACTCCTTGGAAACCCTATACAGGGTTGCTATGAGTAGAAGCCAACTCAACAGAGTTTAACAACAACAACCTCAATAACATTACATGGATTGATTTTCAAATATTGATCAAACTTTGTATCACTAGAATAAACATTATTTTGTCTTTTAATATTTATTGTTATAATTAATTATAATTTGGTTATATTTCTTAACTATAATGTAGTCATAATTGTTTTTACATATTGCTGAATACTATTTGCTAATAATTTGTTAAAGATTGTTGCATGTATATTATTGAAGGATTGTGTTCTGTCAGATAATACTAATATCATAAAATGCACTCAAAATTATTCCCTCCTCATATTTTTTAGAAAAGATTATGTAAAGTTGTTGTTGATTCTTTAAACATATGGAATAATTCTTTAGTGAGGACATATGAGCGTGGAGATTACTTTTTTGAGAGCTTTTAAATTTTGGATCCTATTTCTTGATAGAGTCCTAGTGTGGTGCTATAGGGTAAGCACTGGACTGCTACCTGCAAAGTTGTTGGTTCAAACCTACCAGCTGCTCTTTGGAAACCCTATACAAGGCCACTGTAGTCAGAACTGACTCAACAGCACTTAAAAATGCCAACACTTCTTGATAGAATTAGGGATATTCAATTATGTATTTTGTATTGACAGAGTTATGTTGCTTAGTGTTTTTCAGTGAAGTGGTTTATTTGAGTTTTCAAGCATATGTGTATAGACTAGTTTGCAGTATTACCTTACCCTTATAATGTCTTTCAGACCTAGAGTAAAAAGTCTGCTTTATTCCTGATTTCATTAATTTCTGTCTTCTTTTTTTTCCCCTCAGTCTTCCTATAAATTTGTTGATATTAATCTTTTTCAACAAATATTTGTATGTTTCACTCATTGCCACCATTATTTTTTCTATTTTCAAATTTACTTTTTATAATATTTTTATTATTTCTTTCCTCATGTTTGTTTTGAGTTTATTTTATTCTATTTTTTATAAATTCTTTTAGTGGGAGTTTAATAATTAATCAAAGACTTTTTCTTTTCTTTAGCACTAAGGAGCTCTGGTAGCATAGTGGTTACAAAATGGGCTGATAACCTCAACGTCAACAGTTCAAAACTACCAGCTGTTTCACGGGAGAAAGAGGAGGTTTTCTGCTCTTGTAAAGATTTGCAGCCTCGGAAACCCTTTACAGGGTGGCTATGAGTCAGAACAGACTCCACAGCACTCCACCAATATTTGCTTCTTGTCTATGAGTCGGAGTCGACTCCACAGCACCTAACAACAGCAACAATATTTGCTTAATGCTATGACTTTTCCTTCCAGCACAGCTTGAGCTGTGTTCCACAAATTTTTTATTTCCTTTCAGTTCAATGAGGTTTTTTTTAATATCCCTTGAGACTTCCTCTTTGACCTATAGATAATTTAGAAGTGTGCTGTCAAGTTTCCAAGAGGTGAAGTTTTCCTATTATCTTGCTGGTATTGGTTTCTAGCTTCAATCCATTATTTGAAGAAAACACTCTGTATGATTTCTGTTCTTTTGAATGAATTGAGGTTTGCTTAATTGCATCTTTACCTTGAAAAGAGCATATATTCTATCACTGTTGGATGGAGTGGCCTGTAAATGTCAATTAGATCCTTTGCTTTCTAATGTTGTTGAATTGCTCTTTATTCTTAATTTTATTGTGTCTACTTCTATCAATTCCACCTCTTGTCTTCCAGTTTGTTGCACTGTGGTGGTTTACATTGTAGCTGTGATGCTGGAAGCTATGCCACTGATATCTTGAATGCTGGCAGGGTCACCCATGGTGGACAGGTTTCAGCTGAGCTAACAAAATAAAACAGAATAAGAAGAAGGAGAGGGGGACTACTACCAAGTGTTTAGCCACTGAAAACTTAGGAATAGCAGTGAAACGCTGTCAGAAACCACCAGAATATTGGATATTGAAACGTTATAAATGTTGTTGTTATTAAGTGCCATCAGTTGGTTCTGACTCAAACTCACCCTGTATGGAGATTCCAAGGACCGGCTGGTGAATGTATACATCTTTCTTTCTTACAAAATCTCAGAATTTTCCAGCCATTTATTTTTAAGTTCTACCCTTTTCTCCTCTCCAGATGACATGAATGTTAGATGTTTTGGATAAGTCCACAGACCTCTGAGACTGACCTTTTTTTTTTTTTTTTTTTTTCAGTCTGTAGTTTAAATTGGTTAATATCCATTGTTTCATCTTCCAATTCACTACTTTTTTTCCTTTATCTCTTATATTCTTCTGTTGCACTGATCCACTGAGCTTTTGATTTCTGCTACTATCGTTTTATTTCGAATATTTCTATATGTTTCTTCCTTACATCTTTTATTTCTTTGCTAAGACTTACTATTTTTACTAATAAATTTTTTATGCATAATTGACCACAGAAGATTTTGTTCATCATTTGATGGCTGTCTTTAAATCATTGTTAGTAATTATATCATCTCTGTCTTCTCATTATTGGCATCTGTTGATTGTCATCTTATATTCCATTTGATAGCTTCCTGGTTATTGGTATGAAGACTGATTTTCAATCAAAACCTGGACATCTTCATATTACATTATAAATCCCTGGATCTTACTTAAACCTGTCTTAGCAGACTTTCTCTGGTACTGCTATAGTAGGGGAAGGATAGTGCTGTCTATGGATTTGTTGTTGTTGTTAGCTGTCATCGAGTCGGTACCAACTCATAGCCCCCATATGCCCAATCCTGGGCCAACCTCACTACTGTTGCCATGCTTGAGCCCATTGATGCAGCCATTGGGCCAATCCATCTAGCTGCAGGTCTTCCTCTTTTTCTCTGACCTTACCAAACATGATATCCTTCTCCGGTGACTGGTCCTTCCTGACAATATGTCCAAAGTATGAGAGACAAAGTTTGGTCATCTTGGCCTCCAAGGAGCACTCTGGCTTCATTTCTTCTAACACAAATCTGTTGGTTGCATGGGCAGCCCATGGCACTTTCAATATTGTCCTCCAACACCATAACTCAAACGTGTCAATTCTTCTATGGGCTTCCTTATTTACTATCCAGCTTTCACATGTATATGAGGTTATTAAAAATATCATAGCTTGGGTCAGGCACACTTTAGTCCTCAAGTTGACATCTTTGCTTTTTCAAAAATGTCTTGTGCAGCAGATTTGCCTAATGCAATACGTCGTTTGATTTCTTGACTGCTGCTTCCATGAGTGTTGATGGTTGATCCAAGAAGAATGAAGTCTTTGACAACTTGAATCTTTTCTCCATTGATAAGAATGTTGTTTATTGGTCCAGTGGTGAGGATTTTTGCTTTCTTGACATTGAGATGCAATCCATACCGAAGGCTGTGTTCTTTGATCTTCATCAGTATTTTAAGTCCTCTTCACTTTCAGCAAGCAAGGTTGTATCATCTGTATATTGCAGGTTGTTAATGAGTCTTCCTCCAATCCTGATGCCACATTTTTCTTCATAGAAGCCAGCTTCTGCTGGTTCAGCTTTTGCTCAGCATACAGGTTGAATAAGTATGGTGAAAGAATACAACCTTGTCACACACCTTTCTTAATTTAAAAATATTCATTGTTCCCATGTTCTGTTTAAACAACTGCATCTTGGTCCATATAAAGATTCCTCATAAGCACAATTAAGTGTTCTGGAATACTCATACTTCGCAATGTTATCCATGGCTTGTCATGATCCACACAATCAAAAGCCTTTGCATAGTCAATAAAGGACAGATAAACATCTTTCTGATATTCTCTACTTTCAGACAGATTATTATGGATAGATGGAGGTAAAGATCAGATATCCCACTCAGTGTTTGTTTGTACTTGAGGCTCTTATTATTGTTAGAAAAGGATGGTAGTTACAGCTCTTCACATGGTCACCACCGATACCTTGATGGAGCTGGCCTCATTAACACTGTGTGACAATGAAAGTCCTTGGTCTCTATTAGATCTCCTCTGACACCTCCCTAGTGGGAAGGTGGAAAGATGCTTCATTATTGACGAGTATGGATAGAATCTAAGCTTCTCACATGATCTCCACTGACACCATGGAGTAGGGCTACATTTGTTATAAGCCTTACTTGGCCTTCTCTAACACAACTCAGCAGAGGAGTTGGGGTGACTTGCTACATTGTCAAAGGTGAAAGTCTAGACTGCCTTAGTCATTACTGGTATTGTTGGCATGGGACCACCATTTTTGCCTCCTGGTGCTTAGAGTAGAGTGCTTCTTGTTTAAAAGGTTTCTGTTGTATTAGTCTGTTCCTTTCCTGATCCAGTAACTATAGAGAGCAGACTCTTGTTGAGGCCTTTGTGAATCTGCAATCGTTGACATTTCCAGGTTGCCTGCTTCTTCAGTTGTAAGATTGGAATGTATGATGCAAAAAGGAAACTCAGAAAACTCACCACCATGTCATTACTCATGCCCTGAAATGTAGCTGCTCTGCCTTCTTTTTCCACCTTTCAGTGTCTTCTTATATTTGTTTACATATAATGTCTAGGGTTTTTTGTTATATTTTGTTGGAGAAATTATTTCTACTTCATCTTCCTAGAAGCATTAGGGCCACTGCAACAATTTTTAAGACTCAATCTGCATTTTCAAAGGAGAAGAAAGGACATTATGGTATGACTATAAAGTGATAGATTGGGCTTGGGGTTTTAATTTTTTTTTTTTGTTTTTTTTTTGTTTTTTTTACAATTTTTCTCAAAATTACTTACTCTGACTCATCTAAATGAGTGCTGCTGACTCTTGAAATTAGTTAGAGAGTAATCATTTGGAGATGATTCTGTGTAGTCGACACTGCTAAGCATTTTTAGAACTCTTTTGGACTTAATTTTAGAGATTGAATCATATTCTTTTGAAGATTCTCAGTGGCATAAATTGTCATTTGTTGAGACTGTGTTTGATTTTTGGAATCTCCCCAAGTGACTCAAGAACCAAGATTAGTGGTTAAATGATGACCAAATTGTTCATCTAGTCTCACTCAAACAATTTTCTAAGTAAGTATTATGAGCCAAAACATTATTGTAGTAAGAAAGTTAGTTGGGGTTTTTTTTTAATATCACACAAAATTGCCAATGCAGTTCAAATCTCCACATAATAAGCCTGATTAGCTATGGGATAAATTTCCCATGAATAGTGCCATTTGGCATCAAGTCAATTCCCTGCTTCTGTGATTTTAACATAAATTGGTCCTGTGGGTATTGGAGATTTCCCCTATAAATTTTGACAGCTTGTTTATGAGACAATATGAAAGCATCATATTCCATCACTGGTATCTTGAAATACATATTATTTTGTTCAAACTCCCCCTTTAAATTCAAAACAAATGTCAAATATTCTCCAATTCTTTTTATCATCCAAAATGTGTAGCACATACTTTGCAGAATTTTTGTGTTCAAGTTCCCCTTCAGTATGAGTCAGTGTTCTCATAGTTAACCCTTTGCTTAAAGAAACAGTCTTTGACATTTTCATCATTCTCAACACTTCATCATAGACTCCTTATTACTTCTATAAAACTTGTGCCAGTCAAAAGACAGTTACTCTTTACATTTCTTCAGTATCATAATCATCTCATTACATGTCTTGTGTCTTTATATATTTGTTTAGCTTCACAGAAAATTTAGTTTTAATTCTTTGCTCCATATTCCCATTCAACACAGCTTATAACTAAGGACAGAGTGAAAGCAATGATATTGCTACAGTCTTTTTACAGTGGTGCCTTCAATGATGATAGTCATTTTATAACATGTACCTCCCATGACTACTTTGTTTGACTTAACCATCCTAGAGCATGAGCTTCATTATTAAACAGTCATGTAAAGATTATTAAATATACAGAACATCATGAAATTTGCTTAACTATAAAGCTCTAAGTCATAGGATTCAAAACAGGGAATGATTGTTATCATTAACCTCCATGACCCTGAAACCAGAAAAACTAGAGGGTGCCTACATAATAATACCAACTGCTCTGTAAGGGATAACATTAGAAGTTCCTGGATAGAATGGGGGGAAATATGGAACAAAATTAAAAATCATAAAAAGGCCTGGTTTATTGATCAAATAAAGACTGGTGTAACTGCAAAGACTATGGCATTTAGTCATCCTTCAGGCCTGGAACTCAACTCTCTCTCTGGGCTCAATATTCGGCCAAACAATTGTTGTTGTTGTTAGGTGCCATCGAGTTGGGACCTACCCACAGCGGCCCTATGCACAACAGAACAAAACATTGCTTGATCCTGGGCCAACCTCACAATTGTTGCCACGCTTGAGCCCATTGATGCTACCACTTGGCCAATCCATCTCTCTGGGGATCATCCTCTTTTTCTCTGACCCTCCACCTTACCAAACAT
>NW_006408566.1:1013390-1061162 GCF_000296735.1 Chrysochloris asiatica | reverse complement strand
CTCTTCTCTTTCAGCAAGCAAGATTGAATCATCTGCATATCACAGGTGGTTAATGAGTCTTCTTCCAATCCTGATGCAATGTTTTCCTTTGTATAACCCAGCTTCTCAAATTATTTGCTCAGCATACAGGTTGAATAAGTATGGCAAAAGCGTAAAACCCTGTCACACACCTTTCTTAATTTTAAACCATTCAGTGGTCCCAGGTTCTGTTAGAACCACTGCCTCTTGGTCCATGTACAGATTCCTCATGAGCAGAATTAAGTGTTCCGGAATACTCATACTTAGCAATGTTGTCCATAGCTTGTCATGACCCACACAATCAAAAGCCTTTGCATAGTCAATAAAGCACAGGTAAACATCTTTCTGCCAAGATCCACCAGACATCAGCAGTGCTATCCCTCATTCCACGTCCTCGTCTGAATCTGGCTTGAACCTCTGGAAGTTGTCTATCAATGTATACTTGCAGCTGTTTTTGTACTGCCTTTAGTAAAAATCTTACTCGCGTGGAATATCAAAGCTATTTCTGATGATTTCTGCATTCCAATGGGTCACCTTTCTTTGGAATGGGCATAAACTCGGATCTCTTCCAATCAATTGGCCAGCTTATTGTCTTCCAAATTTCTTGGCATAGATGAGTGAGTACCTCCAGTGCCGCCTCACTTTCTTAAAAGATTTTGATTTGTATTCCATCAATTCCTGGTGCCTTGTTCTTTGCCAATTCCTTCAATACATCTTGGACTTCCTCTTTCGGTATCACTGGCTGTTGATCATATGCTACCTCTTGAAACGGTTGAACATCAACCATTTCCTTTTGATACAATGATTTTGTGTATTCCTTCCATCTTCCTTTGATACTTTCTGCATCATTCAATCATTTGCCCAGAGAATCCTTCAATAACAAAAGTTGATGCTTGAATTTTTTCTTCAGTTCCCCCAGCATGAGAAATGCTGAGTGTATTATTCTTTTTTGGTTTTCCGATTCCAGATCTTTGCACAGTTTGTTGTAATATTTGGCTTTATCTTCTCGAACTGATCTTTGAAGTTTTCTGTTCAGCTCTTGTACTTCCTTCCTCATTTCTTTCATTTGTTTTAGCATCTCTACGCTGGATAGCAAGTTTCAGTGTCTCTTCTGACATCCATTTTGGCCTTTTCCTTCTTTCTTGTCTTCTTAATGACTTTTCCTTTCTTCCTGTATGATATGCTTGATGTCATCCCAAAACTCTTCTGGTGTTCAGTCTTTAGTGTTTAATGTATCAAATCTGTTCTTCAGATGATTTCTGAATTCAGGTAGGATATATTCAAGGTCATATTTTGGCTCTCCTGGACTTGTTTTCATTTTCTTCACCTTTAGTTTGAATTTGTATATGAGCAATTGATGGTCTCTTCCACAATGTGCCCCTGGCCTTGTTTTGACTGATGATATGGAGCTTTTCCATCATCTGTTTCCTCAGATGTAGTCAATTTGATTTCTATGTATTCCATCTGGCGAGGTCCATGTGTATAGTTTAGTTGTCTCTTATGCTGCCTTAAGAAGGTATTTGAAATGAACAAATCATTGATTTTGCAGAAATCTATATCATGTGATCTCCAGCATCATTTCTATCACCAAGGCCATATGTTCCAATTACTGGTCTTTCTCTTTGCACCCTAACCTTTGCATTCCAATCACCAGTAATGATCAATACATCTTGATTGCATGTTTGATCAATTTCAGATTGAAGAAGTTGGTAGAATTCTTCTATGTCATCCTCATTGTTTTTAGTGTTTGTTGAAGAAATTTGAATAATAGTGGTATTAATTGGTCTTCCCTGTAGGTGCATGGATATTATCCTATCACAGACAACATTGTACCTCATGAGTGATCTGGATATGTTCTTTTTGACAACGTATGCAACACCATTCCTCTTCAATGTGTCATTCCCAACATAGTAAATCATGTGGTTGTCAAATTCAAAATGACCAATATGAGTCCATTTCAGCTCACTAATACCTAAGATATCAAGGTTTATGCATTGAATTTCATTTTTTACAATTTCCAATTTTCCTAGATTCATACTTCATACATTCCATGTTCTGATTATTAATCAGCTGTTTCCTCTTCATTTTGAGTTGTACCCCATCAGCAAATGAAAGTCCCATGGGCTTTCTTCCCATGGGCTTTATGCCATTCTTGTCATCACAGTCAACTCTACTTTGAGGAGGCAGCTCTTCCCCAGTCGCATTTTGAGTGCTTTCCAACCTGAGGGGCTCATTTTCCAGCTCTATATCTGACATTGTTTCTCTGCTATTCATAAGGTTTTCAGTGACTAAATATTTGGAAGTAGTTCATCACTCCTTCTTCTTAGTCTGTCTTCATTGGAAGCTCATCTGAAACCTGTCCACTATGGGTGACCCTGCTGATACTTAAAAAACCAATGGCATAGCTTCCAGAATCACAGCTACTCACAAGCCACCACAGTATGACAAACTGACAGATGAGTGGTGGAGTCAAACAATAGATAGGTCTTTAAGACGAACAACAACATTAAGGAGGTCCATACTCACTAGAGTAATCAAGAATTTGAGAGCAAAAGGGTAACATTTGCCATAGGACAAAGTCAATAAAGATTAGGGAAGAAGGAGGAATGGAAACAGGAAACACAGGGAGGATGTGGCATAAGTGATGTTACATTGCAAAAATTGAAATCAATGACATAAAATAAAATACCTATTAATTGCTGAATGAAAAGCTAATTTGTTTTGTAAAACATAACCCAATTCACAATAAAAAGCTTTAATAAATAAAATAATAAACCTAATTAAATTAGTAGAGAATCGTCCTTTGGTAAATTAAAGAGCTGCTAAAGAAATCCATATATCCTTCCTAATCATCCAATTCCTTTTTTATTGTCATAGTTCCTTTTCAATTCCTTCAATTATGGGGTAGTATGCCAGTCACTGGGGAAAAGGGATGCAGTATAATGTAGTATTTGAAAGCACAAACTTTACTAGTCAGACATCCTGAGATCAAATCCTGATCTTGCCAAGTTATCATTTATGAAATTATTTAGGAAAATAACTTCAATCCTCACAAACTTAGTTTCCACCTCAATAAATAGGATAGTAATAATTATTACTTACTGCTCTTATGGGCACTCCTGGTATGGTGCTGCAGGATCAGCAATGACCTGTGAACAAGGTCAGCAGTTCAAACCCACCACCTGCTCCTCAGAAACCCTATACAGAGTCAGTATGAGTCAAAACCAACTCGACAGCACTTAACAACAACAACAATGCTCTTATGAGGATTAAGTAAGTTAATATGTATAAAGTGTTTTTCCAAATTGTCTGGCACCTCCTAAGCTACAAGGTGTCACGGTAGGCTAGGACCTGAAATAACTGCAAAGTCAGAAGTTTATACCCACCAACTTCTCTGCAGGAGAGACATAAGGCTATCTTTGCCTGTAAAGATTTACAGCCTCAGGAACCCTACATAGAGTCTTTGGGAGTCAAAGTTGACTTGATGGCAGTTGGTTTGTTTTGTCTTGGTATTATTTATTTGGTGCCATTACTCTGTCAACTTGCTCTCAAGGAGCTCAAAATCAAAACAGCTCATGCTATCCCATCAAGAAAAGGAAGAGAGAAAAAAAAAAAAAAAAAAAAAAAACAGATATAGAGTTGGTTCCAACTCAGAGAAACCCTGCACAGGCTTTCCGAGGCTGTAAATTTATACGGGAACAGAAAGCCTTTCTTCCACAGAACAGCTGGTAGTTTCGAACTGCTGACCTTGAGGCTCGCAGCCTGATTCATAACCACTACACTACCAGAGCTCCTTGAAGGCTATTATTGTTGTTGTTAAGTGCCGTCAAGGCTATTAATAGTACTGTATTAATAGAGAATTAATGTTTTGCCTTTGAATAGATCATTGTTTTTTGTTGCTGTTGGTAAGTTCCACTGAGTCTGCTCCAAATCATAGGGTTTCCTATGCTTACATAGGGTTTCCTAGGCTTTAAATCTTTGTTGGAGGAGAAAGTCTCATCTTTCTCCAACAGATCATTAATAAAATATTCTAATTAACAAATTAATTGTTAAGTAGTCATTATTGATTCCTTCATGTCAGTTATGTAGCATGAAACCAAAGCTGAATCCATATTTTTCTGGGTATTTAAAAAAAATCTTTATCTATGTAATTGTTGTTGCTCTTAAGTACCATATAGACTTAGATCTGACTTATAGAGATCCTATCTAGGTTGTTGTTAAGTGCTTTTGAGTCAATTCCGACCCATAGCGACCCTATACAGGGTTTCCGAGGCTGTAAATCTTTATGGGAGCAGAAAGCCTCATCTTTCTCCCGTGGAACCACTGGTAGTTTCGAACAGCTGAGCTTGAGATTAGCAGCCCAATTTGTAACCATTATGCTACCAGAGCTCCTTCCTATCTAGGTTAGTCACTTTAATTTAAGGTCAGTCTTCCTCTTTCACACTGGCTCAAACTCTGACTGAATACTACACTAGTGGAGGTGAGATGCAGGCATAAATGTAAAAATCAGTTGATTGCTCAGTAGCCAAGCCAGTCAGCCACAGTCTATGAGGCTACATTTCAGTTCCTCTAACTTCTGGAAACCATTGTCTAAGTATGTAATGCTGACTCAACATATATCTGGATTCATTCAGAGTACAACAGCTCAAAATGTGATGTTGTGTTTATCATGGCTTTCGTCTCCTACAAAACAAGAGAACATGGAATTACATAGAAGAAGAAAATTGAATTCATAATAAGGAAACACATTGATGAGATTGGTATTAAATCTTCTTGAATAACTGAGAAGTTTGTGACATCTTTTTTTATTAAAATTTCTGAGAAGGAAATAGATACAATAGCAGAGAAACAGATATCTGCCCTTTATGAAGTTATCTTAGTTTTATTTGTCTATGTGGTTATGGTTTTGTAAATTCTAGTTAAGTATGTGGAGTCCTGATGTGGCACTGTAGGATAAGCATTGGTCTGATAACTGAAAAGTTGGTGGTTCAAACCCATCAACTGCTCATGGGTCACTATGAGTTGGCGCCATCTCCATGGCACTTAACAACAACAGTTAAGTATGTTGGACAGTGTTGTATTGATAACTGTTTCACATTGTGTTGTTAGAGCCTAAAACTCTTTTTATATCTTTTCATCTTATTTTTCATTACAGAGATATTTTATTGTTTTTGAATGTAAAACACTGTACAAGATACCAAGTTAGTCAGCTGGAAATCTAAAAATGTATTTGAACATAGATTGCTTATTTTGCCATACATATTGCCAAATAATTTTGAATATTTCCTTCACTGAAGTTGTAGCTTGTTTTGGAATCCAGTAATATGCCTTGCATCTTCAAATTATTTTCCAATATACTTTTAGATTCCTATGTTTCTTCTGTTGTTCTTCTTTAATCAATTTTAAATAATTTAATTCTTAAATGTTGTTTAATAATTATTGCTTTCTTCCGCCAACTTGACTTTCCCATAGTAATCAAGAATCTTGATTAGTCAGGAAATGTACAAGCATCCTAGCTAATCAATTTTAAAGTAAAATTCACTATTTTTTTTTTAAGTTTTTGTTGTGAATTGAGTGATAGTTTACATGGGAAAACATTGGTTTTACAGGCATCTTATTGTATTTCATCTCAGTTGAATTCACTTTTGAAATCAAAAGACCTGTTCTTAAAAGAGTAACAAGAAAGAAAATAAATTCTGAAAATAATTTGTATATCTCTCAGTAGTAATGAGTGAAGTACCAAGCATTGAACTAAATAAATGTATAAAAAAACTGATATTAAGCATTCACTTCCTATGTTAGACCTTCATGATAAAAGATGATTAACATAAGAAGGCATAGTCTGGGTTACCAACTCACAAATAGAGCTGCTTACTTTGTGGAATAGATATCAAGTAAATGATTCAAGGGTGGTACTAGAATAAAGGTGAGAAAATAGGAGTGAACAAGGAAGCAGGCAAATGGTTTTAAGGTAGGAGACTTTATTGAGCATGCCCTCTGTCCTCCCTCCAAGGCTTTGAGGACTGAGAAAGGATCATTATCACTTTAAATAAGTTACTGATGCATCTCTCTGGAAACTCAGGAGATAATTGTCAGCATGCAGAGCTCACTTTGAAGATCTTTTCATATCTAATCATAACACATTGCTTATTAGAATTTATCAAATAATTAATATTGGATGTAAGTTAAAGATCCCAAAACCCATACTCTTGATTTTTCCTGTTGTTGCTAAGTGCCATCGAGTCAGTTCCAACTCATAGAAACCCTGTATAGGGTTTCTGAGGAGTGACTGGTGAGTTTGAACTGCCAACCTTGTGGTTCAAATTGATATTGCAGTCCAACGCATTTAGTTATATTCACCTAAACAAGCTAGTAAGCACCTGTAGCATAAAATAAAATATGAAATTCTTTTATTTTAGAATTAAGAAACAGGTTTTATCTTTTCCTCCTGGTATTTTATATTTTACATCTCTATCCCTAGGTGTTCAAACTGAAATGCTGAATAGAACTCCCCTTTATATTTATGTTTAAGTTGGAACTTATTCTCTCTTAAGATTTTTCAGGCTGAATTTTGTTCACTAAAGCGAGGGCTAAAATAATCTTTGTGAGCCACCAGATGACTACAAATGTATTTAATGCAACATTGCTCGAATATTAACATTTTCACAAACCACAGTAGGCAGACTCTTACTGTTTTTTCATTATCCTCTCCAGCCGTGGCTGAAAGCCCAAATGATACCACTTTACCCAAGAGGTATTCTGAATGTGTTCTCTAATCACATCTTTTCAGCACCATGAATTTTCGCCTGACAGATTATCTTCTCCACAGGCAGGCAGCCACATCCAGACCTTGATGGGGTCTCAAAGCCTTCAGCATCGCAGCCGGGAACAGCAGCCATATGAGGGAAATATAAACAAAGTGACCATCCAGCAATTTCAGTCACCATTGCCTATTCAGATCCCCTCTTCACAGGCCACCCGGGGACCTCAGCCTGGACGGTGCTTAATTCAAACTAAAGGGCAAAGGAGTATGGATGGATATCCAGAGCAAGTAAGAGTTGCTTTTAATTAATGAATATTCTGGAAATTTTTAGGAAAGTTCAAAGAGCCTAGGATTTGCCTTCCTTCATTAAGTAGTCTGGGACATGCTATTGTTGTCACCATGTTGGATGAGGTGGAACATTCATATATCTTATATATAATAATACATGAGTCTTTGCAAGGATTTTATCATTATTTTTGGTGTTGCAGAACCACAACATGAAGTGATGGTTGGTGAAAAGTCCATTTTATATAAAGAACAATTCATGGGTCAGAATTGTTTTTCTAGTACATATTCTCCTCCTCATTCCCAAGTCTAATTTAATTCTCTTGCATAGCTTTTGGATGTTACAAAGAGCAGCAATGGATTAGGTATGTTTACCAGGGTCTCTGGTAAAATTGACAGTGTGATGAAGAAACAGTATTATTCTCCTCTATTTGTAGGAAGACACTTCTGCCCGTCAGCACACAGCCCCTCTCCCTCCCTGAGTCCCCAGCCTCTCCCAACTCTCCATGTCATCTTCTCTGCCTCCATCTCTGGCATGTGGGAAGACACTTTTTAAAGGTCCTATCGTGCATAGGGTCACTACGAGTTGGTACTGACTTGATGGTACCTAACAACAACAACAAATATTTTTATTGTTGAAAATTAGAGACAAATCTTTGCTATGAAGAAAATGTTAAAGAATCATTTTAAGAGAAAGTTCTCTGAAAGGCTCCAAAAGCTACTGACAAATACCATGTACAAAAAAAAATAAATAAACTGCTTCTCTTATGGGTTATCTAAAAATAGGATTTGCTTTGCCAATGTAGAACCTGGTTTTCATCCTTAGGATCAGAAAATTGACTAAAATCTTATCTATTAAATTATATAAAGCTCAGAAAGTAAGACATTAACATTGCAATACTCCCACAAAAGTAATTTTTCTCATTTCATACTCAAGATGCTTCTCTGATCAATAGGCAAAGCTCCCACTAAACTAACTCTGTATTACAGTTCATGAAAGTTTCACTTTAATATTGCTTACTCAAAGCTTCTCACATTACCCCACCTTATTTCTAAATATATCAGACAAGATTATCAAGGTTTTGTTCTTTCATGTTGTTAAGATTCATTTATCATTTGGATTCCAGCTGCTCTAGACATCTCTTCTGATTCTTAATGCCTCCTTTGAAACTGAGATTACATACTAATCATTCTCAGAATCATGCATATGTTTTCAAGAGATTATTCTTCCTCCTTTATCTTGATCTTGGCTAAGTATTGGATTTAAGGTATAATATACCAGATACCTTTAATAAGGCAATGATGTGAGGTCTTTAATTCTCCAGACAGTCTAAAGAGTTAATAACGTTTTAAATTATGCTTTACCAAAGACAAATATAGCTTAAACTCTATTCTCTTATTTAGTTATTCCTATGAGTAGCTGTTAGATGCCATTGATTCAGCCCCTAAATCATGGCGATATCATGTGTTACAAAGTAGAACTTTGCATACAGTTTTCTTGGCTGTAATCTTAAAAGCAGATCACCAGACTTTTCTTTCCATGGTACCATTTGGAATGTTCACACCACCAATCTTTTAGTTAGCAGGCAATTGCAAACTGCTTGTGTCACCCAGACACTTTCCTATTAGTAGGTACACATATGTTTTTCTCTCTCTCAGAATCAATTTATTTAAAAATACACTAACATTGATGTTTTCATCACTATTCACTACTTTGAATAGTGATAGGGTTAGTATTAGAATGCAGTTACTCTGTATGATCAAAATTTTTAAATCAATTTGACACTACTTCTCAAAAAAATACACAGAGAGAGCAATAACAAATTTAATAAGTTGAACTAAAATTTGAACTTATTAAATTAAAAACAGCATGCTAGAATATATTTATGGTAGCTTCTAAATGCTTTGTTTCACAGTCCTGACAACTTCAGGTGCCTTCACACTTAAAAGTGTGGCTATGTCAATGAAGGGACTTAGAGATAATACGTTTTGCTTTCCTGGCCTCTCATGCCTTGTCTTCAGTCTGAAATCGTTTTGAAAGTTGTTGTTGTTGTTAGGTGCCATAGAGTCAGTACTAACTAATAATGACCTTATGCACAACAGAATAAAACACTGCCTGGTTCTGCGCCAACCTCACAATCACTGCTATGCTTAAGCTCATTGCTGCTGCCACTGTGCAAATCCATCTCATTGGGGGTCTCTTTCTTCACTGACCAGTTCCTACTGATAATATGTCCAAAGTATGAGAGACAAAGTTTGGCCATCATAGCTTCTAAGGAGCATTCTGGCTGTACTCCTTCCAACACAGATTCACTTGTTCTTTTGGCAGTCCGTAGTACGTTTAATATTCTCTTCCAACACCATAACTCAAATGCATAATTTTTTTATTGTCTTCATTATTCACTGTCCAACTTTCACATGCATATCACGTTACTGAAAATAGCATGGCTTGGGTAAGGTGCTCCTTAGTCCACAAGCTGACATCTTTGCTCTTGAACACTTAAAAGATATCTTGTATAGCAGACTTGCCCAATGCAGTCAGTCATTTGATTTCTTGACTGATGCTTCCATGAGTGTTGATGGTTGATCTGAAAAATGAAGTCTTTGACAACTTCAATCTTTTCTTCATTTATCCTGATGTTTTTTATTGGTCAGTGGTGAGGATTTTTGTTTTCTTTACATTGTGGTACAACCCATATTGAAGACTGCAGTCTTTGTTCATCATCAGTAAGTATTTTTAGTCCTCGTCACTTTCAGCAAGCAAGGTTGGATCATCTGCATATTGCAGTTTGTTAATGAGTCTTCCTCCAATCCTAATGCAGTATTCTTTTTCATACAATCCAGCTTCTCATGTTTGAATAACTGCCTCTTGGTCTATGTACAGGTTCCTCATGAGCATAATTAAGTGTTTCAGAATACTCATTCTCCACAAAGTTTTCCAGAGCTTGCTGTGATCCACACAATCAATAGCTCTGCATAGTCAATAAAGCACAGGTAAACATCTTTCCGTACTTTTTTGCTTTCAACCAGTATCCATCTGACGTTAGCAATGACATCCCTCATGCTACATTCTCATTTGAAACTGGCTTGACTCTCTGGCAATTCACTGTCAATGTACTGTTGCATTCATTTTTGGATTATCTTTAGCAAAATTTTATTTCCATGAGATATTAAAGATATTGTCTGATGATTTCTGCAATCCATTGGGCCACCTATCTTTGAATTAGGCACAAATATGTATCTCTTCCAATAAATTGCCCAGGTAGTTGTCTTCCAAATTTCTTGGCATAGATGAATGAATGCCTCCAGTACTACATCAGTTTGTTGAAAGTTTTCAATTTATAGTCCATCAATTCCCAGAGCCTTGTTCTTTACCTATGCCTTCAATGTACCTTGAGCTTCTTCCTTCAGCATCATGGGCTTTTGATCATATGCTAACTTTTGAAATAGTTGAACATGGTCATTTCTTTTTGGTACAGTTACTCTGTATATTCCTTCCATCTTCTTTTGATGCTGTCTGTATAAGTCAATATTTTGTCCACATTGTTGTTAAGTGCCATCTTGTCAGTTTTGACCCATAGTGTCCCTGCATAGGGTTCCTGAGAAGCAGCTGGTGAGCTTGAACCACCAATCTTGTGGTCCAAACTAACCTTGCAGTCCAGCACATTAATCTGCAGAGCCACAGCAGTACCATAAAGTGCCCATAGAATTCTTCAATATTGCAAATCAAGGCTTGAATTTATCTTCAATTCTCTCAGCTTGAGAATGCTGAGTGTGTTCTCCCCTTTTGGTTTTCTAGCTCTAGATCTTTTCTCATTTCAATATAATATTTGACTTTGTCTTCTCAAGCTTCCCATTAAAATATTTTACTCAGGTCCTTTACCTCATCACTTCTTCCATTTACTTTAGCATCTCTACCCTGAGAGCAAGTTTCAGAATATCTTCTTTATTATCTTCTTAATAACCCTTGGCTTTCTTCTTGCATGATATCCTTTATGTCATCCCACAACTCTTTTGAGCTTCAGTCATTTTTGTAGAATTTATCAGATCGGTTCTTAAGATGATCTCTAAATTCAGGTCGTATATACTCTAGGTCATATTTTGGCTCTCATGGACTTGTTTTAATTTTCTTCAGCTTCAGCCTGAACTTGCATATGAGCAATTGATGGTCTCATCCACAGTCTGCCCCTTGCATTGTTTTTGATGATAATATTGAGCTTTTCCACCATCTGTGCACAGATGTAATAAATTTGATTTCTGTGTATTCCACCTAGTGAGGCCCATGTGTACAGTTGTCTTTTTTGTTGTTTTAAAAAGGTATTTTTAAATACTTTTTTAAAGGTGTTTAAAATTCTAGCATGTGATCTCCAACATCATTTCTATCACAAAGGCCATATTTTCCAACTGCTAATCCTTCCTATTCCACCAGTCATCTATCAGTTTGGCGGACCATGGTGGCTTGTGAGTTGCTGTGAAGCTGGAAGCTATGCCACCAGTATTTTAAATACCAGCAGAGTCACCCATGGTGGACAGGTTTCAGATGAACTTCCAATGGAGACAGACTAGAAAGAAAGAGAGACAAACTACTTCCAAATATTTAGTCACTGAAAACCTTATGAATAACAGAGAAACAGTGTCAGATATAGTGCCGTAAAATGAGCCCCTCAGGTTGGAAGGCATTGAAAATGCGACTGGGGAAGAGCTGCCTCCTCAAAGTAGAGTTGACCATGATGATGCAAATGGGGTCACATCTGTGGGAGTAAAGCCCTCAGGACCTCCATTTGCTAATGGGGCACACCTCAAAATGAAGAGAAACATTTGTGAACACCCATTAATAATTGGAACATGGAATGTACAAAATATGAATCTAGGAAAGTTGGAAATTGTGAAAAATGAAATGGAATGCATGAACATGGATATCTTAGGCATTAGTGAGCTGAAATGGACTGGTATTGGCCATTTTGAATCTGACAACCACATGATTTACTATGCTAGGAATAACAAATTGAAGAGGAATGTTGTTGCATTCATCGTCAAAAAGAACATATCCAGATCACTCATGAGGTACAACGCCGTCTGTGATAGGATAATATCCATGCACCTACAGGGAAGACCAGTTAATACCACTATTATTCAAATTTCTGCAACAACCACTAAAGCCAATGAGGATGAAATAGAAGAATTCTACCAACTTCTCCAATCTGAAATTGATCAAACATTCAATGAAGATGTACTGATCATTACTGGTGATTGGAATGCAAAGGTTGGAAACATAAACAAATATTTGTTCATTTCAAATATGTTCTTTAGACTACATAAGAGATGATTATACACATGGACCTCACCAGGTGGAAAACACAGATATCAAATTAACTACATCTGTGGAAGAGACAATGGAAAAGCTCCATATCATCAGTCAAAACAAGGCCAGGGGCAGATTGTGGAACAGACCATCAATTACTCATACGCAAATTCATACTGAAGCTGAAGAAAATGAAAACAAGTCCACATGAGCCAAAATATGACCTTGAATACATCACCTGAATTTAGAGATCATCTGAAGAACAGATTTGATACTTTAAAGACCGAAAACCAGAAGAAATGTGGGATGACATCAAGAATGTCATGCAGGAGGAAAGCAAAAAGACAAGACATTAAGAAGACAAGAAAGAAGGAAAAGATCAAAATGGATGTCAGAAGAGACACTGAAATTTGCTCTCCGGAGTAGAGATGCTAAAGCAAATGGAAGAAATGAAGAGGTACAAGAGCTGAACAGATAATTGCAAAGTTCTGTTTGAAAAGACAAAGTCAAATATTACAACAAAATGTGCAAAGATATGGAGTCAGAAAATCAAAAGGAAAGAACATGGTCAGCATTTCTCAAGCTTGGGGAACTGAAGAAAAAAATCAAGCCTTGACTTTCGTTATTAAATGATTCTCTGGGCAAATTATTGAATGATGCAAAAAGCATCAAAAGAAGATAGAAGGAATACATAGAGTCACCATACCAAGAAGAAATAGTTGATACTGAACCATTTCCAGAGGTAGCATGTGATCAAGAGCCAATGATACTGAAGAAAGAAGTCCATGGTACATTGAAGGAATAGGCAAAGAACAAGGCACCCAGAATTGATAGAATACAAATTGAAATATTTCAAGAAAGTGAGGCAGCGCTGGAGGCATTCACTCATCTATGCTAAGAAATTTTGAAGACAACTATCTGGCCGACTGATTGGAAGAGATCCTTATTTGTGCCCATTCCAAAGAGAGGTGACCCAACGGAATGCAGAAATCATCGGACAATCTCTTTGATATCTCATGAGAGTAAAGTTTTACTAAAGGCAATACAGAAATGGCTGTAAGCATACATCTCACAGAGAACTTCCATAGGCTTAAGCCAGATTCAGAAGAGGTTGTGGAATGAGGGATATTGTTGCCGACATCACATGGATCTTTGCTGAAAGCAGAGAATGCCAGCAAGATGTTTATCTGTGCTTTATTGACTATGCAAAGGCTTTCAATTGTGTGGATCATGACAAGCTATGGACAGCGTTGTGAAGTATGAGTACTCTGGAACATTCAGTTGTGCTCATGAAGAATCTGTACATGGACCAGGAGGCAATTGTTCAAACAGAACATGGAAACACTGAATGGTTTAAAATTAAGAAAGGTGTGCAACAGGGTCGTATACTTTCACCATACTTATTCAACCTGTATGCTGAGCAAATAATATGAGAAGCCTGGTTATATGAAGAAAACCATGGCATCAGGGCTGGAGGAAGACCCATTAGCAACCTGCTGTGCATAGGTAGCTATGGGTCAGTACCAACTTGATGGCACCTAACAAAAACAATATGCAGATGATACAACCTTGTTTTCTGGAAGTGAAGAGGACTTAAAATATTTACTAATGACAATCAAAGAGCACAGCCTTCTGTATGGGTTGCATCTCACTGTAAAGAAAACAAAAATCCTCACCACTGGACCAATAAACAACATTCTTATCAATGGAGAAAGATTGAAGTTGTCACGGACTTCATTCTTCTTGGATCAACCATCAACACTCATGGAAGCAGCAGTCAAGAAATCAAACAATGTATTGCATTAGACAAATCTGCCGCACAATACCTTTTAAATGTGTTGAAGAGTTTGAGGATTAAGGTGTGCCTGACCCGAGCCATGGTATTTTCAATAACCTCATATGCATGTGAAAGCTAGACAGTGAATAAGGAATACCATAGAAGAATTTATACTTTTGAGTTATGGTGTTGGAGAAGAATATTGAAAGTGCTGTGGCCTGCCAAATGAACAAACAGATGTGTTGGAAGAAGTGCAGCCAGAGTGTTCCGTGGAGGCGAAGATGGCCAAACTTCATCTCTCATACTTTGGGTATGTTGTCAGGAAGGAACAGTCACTGGAGAAGGATATCATGTTTGGTAAGATGGAGGGTCAGAGAAAAAGAAAAAGACCCCCAGTGAAATGGGATTGGGAAAGTGGCAGCATCAATGGGCTCAAGTGTAGCAACAATTGTGAGGTTGGCCCAGGACCAGGCAATGTTTCATTCTGTTGTACATATGATCATTGTAAGTCTGTACTGACTCAATAGCACCTAACAACAACAACAACAGCAATCCTTCCTCTTTATCTCCAGTCACCAGTAATTATCAATACATTTTGATTTCATGTTTGATCAATCTCAGACTGAAGGAATTGGTAGAAATTCTCTATTTCATTATTACTGACTTTAGTGGTTGATGAGTAAATTTGAATAAAAGTTGTTTTACAGGTTTTCTTTGTAACTTATGGATATTATCCTAACACTCAGCATTCTATTTCAAGACAGATCTTGAAATGTTCTTTTTGTTCATGAATATGTTGCCATTCCTCTTTAATGTCATTCCCGGCATACTAAACCATGTGATTGTCAGATTCAAAATGGCCAATACCAGTCCCTTTACGCTTACTAATGCATAGGATGGAATCCTGATGTGGAGCTGTAGGATAAGCACTAGACTGCATGGTTGGTTTGAACCGCAAGGTCTGAGTAGAGTTTCACACTCACCAGCAGGTCCTGGTAAACCCTATACATAGTTGCTCTGAGTAAGAGCTGATTTGACAATACTTATCCACAACAACAATGCCTAATATATCCATGTTTATGCTTTCCATTTCATTTTTTATGAATGCCAATTTTCCTAGATTCATACTTCATACATTCCATGTTCTGATAATTAATGGATGTTTGCAGGTGTTTCTCTTTATGTTGACTTGTGCCCCATCAGCAAATGAAGGTCCTGAAAGCTTTACTCCATTCACTTCATCACAGTCAGCTGTATTTTGAGGAGGCATCTCTTCTGTTGTACTTTTAGTGCCTTCCGACCTGAGGGGCTCATTTCCCCGCACTATATCTGACAATATTCTGGTGCTCATTATCATGTTTCAGTATTCAATTATCTGGTGCTGACATGTTCCACTGCTATTCATATGGTTTTCAGTGACTAAACATTTAGAAATAGTCCATCTCTCCTTCCTAGTTTGTCATAATCTGGAAGCTCACCTGAAACCTGTCTACCATGAGTGACCTTGTTGGTATTTTCAATACCATTGGTATAGCTTCCATAATTACAGCAACCTGCAAGCCACCACACTACAACAAACTGACAGATGTGTGGTGGTTGGAACATTAGGAAGTAGGAGAAGTAATGTGACACTGAGATGATAGCAATCATCAAGAAGAAACAAAGTATGTATGAATTGTTGAATGTAAAACTGATGATAATGCTCTATAAACTTCCACACACAAAAAAAAAAGTTTAAAAAAAAAAAACTTTAGATGGACTTCAAAAAAGCGTAAGAAATATTTGTCCTTGTTAGTGTTGGCCGCTTAACTATACTCTCCCCACCCCAAATTATAAATCTCCAGAAAATTTTACCATGAACTTTTCATAATTCAGTATAATATTTGCTCACTACTTGTGGCATGCTGGACCATGGCTTATTTTCCTCACAGCTCTTCCAAATTATACATTCAGTGATATCACATTGGTACATTGAAATTGTAGGAATAATTGTACCATGGAAATCAGCAAGCTGTAAAAATTAGGGGTCCCCTAAGCTCCAACTAGCTATTAAACACTTTCCAACACACCACAGACTACTACACAGATTTGCTTCTTTCATTTTCTTTCCCTAATTTCTCCCATTCTTCATTTAGCTCTGTAGCATGAAAAGGAAGCGAATACTAGTACTAGAAGTCAGAATTTAGAGTACTAATATCATGTCTATTTTTGTGTTTTTGTCATGGCTAATTTATATCTAAAACAAAACGTTCACTATTTCAACATTGTTTTGGTCATGCTTAATTTTGCTAGCTATTGGCATCCTTGTTTAAGTCGTTAATTCCTCTGAGGTCTGCTTTTCTGCTTGGAAAGTGATAACATTATTACACAACAACAACATTCAAAAGTTTTTGTGACAGTTAAATAATATAATTCTGCACTCATGGAATAAGTCTGGAACTAAGAATATATAAATAGAGGATGGTGGTAGCTGTGTGCCGTGGAGTCGTTTCCGACTCATAGTGACCTTGTACAGGGTTTCCGAGGCTGTGAATCTTTATGGGAGCAGAAAGCCTCATCTTTCTCCAGTGAAACAAGTGTAGTTTTGACCTGCTGACCTTGCAGTTCGCAGCCCGATTTGTAGCCACTATGCTACCAGAGCTCATACCGCAAATCACTGTATAAGCTAGAGTGTATCATATAAATATAGTCTCAGGAGGTACTCATGAGTGTCTACTCACTCATTCTCCGTTAAGCCCAAAGACAAGCTAAAGATTTTGAGAATTAAATACTGAAGACACCTTAACCATCATTAATCTCACCTCCTTAGGTGACAGGTTAAACAAACTTAGAAAACAAGTAAAATTTTTAAAAGGCTAGAAGAGATTATGTAATTGACTCTCAGAAAACAAATATGTTTTCTGAGAGTCAATTACATAAAACAGGGATTTACTTTTCTAAGATAACTTTTTTTTTGAAAAATCAGATCCTGTTTGTTTATGTGTGTATGTGTTTTAAAAAAGGACTTTTATTCCAAATTTAATAAAGAAAATGATAGAGAAAATTATTTAAAACATCTAAAGAAGTAACTTTAGAAAGTTTTATAGTATAGGTTTCAGGCACATAAATCAAAACACTGTGTTTTTATAAGGTGTTTCTGGTGTCTGTGGGAAAGGGAAAAAAAAACATTAAAAAATTAAGTCTTGATTATATGATCAAAACAAAATATTAGATTTGTTCAGCTTCAGTATAGAAAAAAAATTAAATGACTCATAACTTTAAAGGGCAAGGAAACACCATGAATGTAGTATAAAGAAAGATTATACCACAAGGTGGTGTGTTAAGTGCTATAGAGTCGGTTCTGACTGACAGTGACCTTGTATAGGATTTCCAGTGAGTGGCTACTGGGTTTGAATCTCTGACCTTATAGTTCACAGTCCAGTGCTTTTCCTACAATGCTACACCAGGACTCCACAGCATGATAAAGCACAATGATTTTTTCTTAAATAAAATTTGAAAACTTTCCCTTAAAAAAAAATGCTTATTGGAATGCTACAAGTTAAAAATATCTGATTATAATGAGCATACATTTTGTGATTTAGGGGGGAAATGCCTGAATGAAAAATAGAAAAGTAAGGGATAACAGTTACCATACATTGAGTGTCTAAATTATATGCCTTATATTTATTATATATCTTACACACAGATCTGGCTTCAGAGACTCTAAACCTGTCCAGTTCTACAAAGTCTCATACTTAGAAGGGCCCCCTGCTGGCTTAATGCTCTGCTGTCAACATCTTGAAATTCTAAGTAAATGTTGCACAAGGATCTTTACATTTTCATTTGCTCTGGGCCCATTAATAGCATAGTTGTTGTTGTCAAAGCACTTTCGAATCAGTTTCGACTCATAGTCACCTTGTATAGGGTTACCGAGGAGCACCTGATGGGTTTGAATTGCTGTCCTTGCAGTTCAAGCAGTTAATTACATAGATTGGTTGGTCATGTGCCGTGGAGTCAGTTCTGACTCATAGTGACCCTGCATAGGCTTTCTGGGGTTATAAATCTTTATGGGAGCAAAAAGCCTTGTCTTTCTCCTGTGGAACAGTTGGTAGTTTTGAACTGCTGACCCTGAGGTTACCAGCCCAACTCGTAACCATAGAAGCCCCTGTAAATACACAGTGCTTCATTTAATCCTCACAATATTCTTATTCTCCTCTTTACAAATGAAGAAACCAATTTTAAGAGAAAAAAAATAAGTAAATTCCACATGGTATAATTGATCAAGCTGGAATTTTAACCCTAGTTTGTCTGACCCAAAACTCAAATTCTATGTCCTAATCTTACCATTAAATTAATTAATTAAATGATCTCAGGCACTCTTAAATGACATTAATTAATCTGATCTAGAAACTACCAGCTGCTCCGCGGGAGAAAGATGAGGCTTTCTACTCCCGTAAAGATTTACACCCTCGGAAACCCTGTACAGGGTCGCTATGGGTCGGAACCGACTCGACGGCACTTAACAACAACAACAACAACAACAGTTTCCATTTATAAATAAAGTACTAACTTGAACTCAAATGAACACTTACAAAGGCTTTGAGAAGCAAAAAGTCATGAACTAATGAAAAGTTTTATTAACAAAAACACCCCCTCTGATCCTTTAAGTAGCCTAAAGAACTAATACATTTTCAATCTGATTAAGATAAATTCCATATAGCAATGAAAATATATAATAAATGTTACCATGGATGACATTGAATGAATACATGTCATTTGTGATCTAGGCAGAATATTTAACTTTACATAAACGTAAAAAAGTAGTTAGTTAACTTTGATGTTTCTTTTCAGTGATGAAGTTCTCTAAGCTTTCAAACTAGCCATCACAATAAAATGAGGCCAAAATATACAGGTATTCTAGGAACCAGTGGAAAGTTTAATGCACTTATTTTCACATGTTTATTTTTCAGAGAGAATGAATATCAAGTCTGTTTTCAACTCTAGGATTAAGTGAAATAAAATATATGGAGTGATTTTTAAACCATAAAGTGCTACACAGATTCAAGGTATTAATTTCTGTAGACTAGCAATCTGCTTTCTAATGATGAATGTTCTTTTTAATAAATTACCTGCAAGAGGAAACTATGTTCACATCACCTGAAACTCACTTTTAGGTGATGTAACTAGGAAAAGGGATCTTAATGCATAGACCCTTTGGATTGTTTAGAAACATAAATGAAGATAAGCGTTAGAGTTGTATTAAGTTGTGGAATGAAGGAAACAGTGAAAAATTAAAGATTTGTCTACCATTACATACACACACAGAGAGACCAAAAAAAACCAACTCAACTATAATATCCATCTTTTTAGCTCTATTCTGTATTCCCCAATCCAAGTGAAGAAATCTAAGGAATCTATCTACCTTAACCCCCTTTCACAATACAGTAATACTCTAGATCAGTTATTTTCAGCCTCAGCAGAACATTAAAATTTAGAGAGCTTTAAAAGGCACTGCTGTCTGGGTCTCATCCCCAAAGAAATGGATACTAATGTGACTATGACCTTAGCAATAGAATTTTTTAAAACTCCCTAAGTGAGTCTAGTGTGTAACCAAAGTTGGGAGCCACTGTGCTTTATGCATTCTGTAACTCAACAAATTATATATTGTTATCACTATTCACAAGTGTACAAATGGTCCAATACTTGTTGAATAATGTCAAAGGAAACATTAATTTGTTTTTTTTTTACCTATGCAAATGTACAGTCCAAGCCAGAATACATTTAAATGAAAAACATATAGATACCAATACAGAAATAGTAAGGAAAACCACCAACATGTTGCTTAGAAACTCTCAAAACCCTTCCAGTGGTATTGATTGTTTTAGTATCATCATTAATTTGATTTGGTATCATCATTAATGTTGTGGTGCAGGTAAAGCAATTTCTACATTTATTGGTTAGAAAACTAAGAGTCAGAGAAGTTAAGTGTTTTGTCTGGGCTCACAAATAATCTAAAAGTTAAACTGAATTTTTGAACCAATCCTCATGAATCCCTATCATTATGTGCTGCACTACAGCCAAATATACAAGAATTAGGCCTCGTTGGAAAAGCATCACAATGGAGAAATATGCCTTCCATCCATGTCTACCTCAGGCAAGAAGCCATCCTCATTAATTGATCTAATTTATGAGAATGGTAGCATTCCATAGTTGTTTCCTACTTGTTAAGTGCCATCAAGTCAGTTCTGACTCATAGTGATTCTGTATAGGGTTTCCAAGGAGCAGCTGGTGAGTTTGAACCAGAAACATTGCAGTTCAAACCGACGTTGGAGTCCAGAGCATTAACCCACAGCACCACAACAGGACTCCCGTCTCCTATTAGTACCTGCATATATACAAGTGAACTGAAGTTTGTGTTTTAAAGAGAATTTGTAAGATCTCATTAGAGCAGCCTGTGTGAGTCATACCAACTGACAAGCATCTATTATACTCAAGAAAAAAAGAAAAAAAAAGACCCAAAACCCTCCCAGAAGGAGCTGCTAGGAAGACATTAATTTAATACTTAACAATCCGTGAAGTACACAGAGCAGCTGTCTGAGAAACAGTTTCAGAAATCTTTAGACCAAAAGTGCTGGTGAGCTGCCTAAAAGACAAAAATTTCTAGATAAGGTTTTCATTGGCCAGGTGAGGAAAACTAACTTACACTGAATACCTGATGCAAGAAGCCAAAAGAAATAGAAATGTTTTATAATCTACAGATTACTTAATTAAAGTGAAATGATTTAATGAAGCTAGTTAGAAAATAAGTATTAATAGTTTCAATGTATGTCATTTATACAAATGACTTCAGGAACACATCTCATTTTGCCCAATTAAAGTATTATAAAGATGTCAGTTTGAGGACTAAGGTGTGTCTGACCAAGCCGGTATTTTCAATTGCTTCATATGTTTGTTAAAGTTGGACAGTGAATAAGGAAAACTATAGAAAAATTGATGCATTTAAAAGTACCATGACTGCTAGAAGAACAAACAAATGTATATTGGAAGAAGTACAGCCAGAATTCTCCTTGAAAGCCATGATAAGCAGACTTTGTCTCTCATACTTCGGACATATTATCAGGAGGGACTAGTCCCTGAAGAAAGATACTATTATGCTGGGTAAAGTGGAAGGTCGATGAAATGAGGAAGTCCCCCAACAAGATGGATTGGCCCTGTGGCAATAGCAATGGGTTCAAGCTTAAAAGCAATTGTAAGAATGGCACAGGACAGGGCAGTGTTTCATTCATTATGTATATGGTCACTATGACTCAGAACGGAATCTACAACACCTAACAACAAAGTATTGCTATAAGTAAATATTTTGTCCTTAGAATTTTATTCTTCAGTCATCAAAATAATGGTATATATAACATTGAAGCTGTGAATTTGTAATTGATAGTTTGACACAAATATGTGTAACTAAATACTGCAAGGAGTCCTGGTGTGACGATATAGGATAAGCATTGGTTAGCTAACTGCAAGGTCAGAAGTTCAAACCCACCAGTCGCTCCTCAGAAACTGTATGTATGATCACGATGAATATGAACAGACACGGTGGCACTTAACACTACAAATTCTAACAACTGAATTTATAAATTGAGTGTAGTCTCATATAGATTTCAGTAAGCATTATATTAAGAATCACAAGGCCACTGTCATTATTCCACTAAATATCTGCATGATCTTGTCAGTTTCCTTATGTACAAAATAAAGAAAAGATAGGGAACTGGATAAACCCCAGAGACATTCTGCTGCTTTGCTTGTCGGGCGTGGGGAATGGGGAGTTAATAGATGTTACTGATTTTGCAATCGTCCATCAACCATCATAGGTTTTATCCCCTGTTAAAGTTTTCAGAAGCTAGGCAAAGCATTGCGGTGCCTGGCCCTTAAACGTGCCGTGTGCCTTTGCTCTCAGGTCAAGAATCATTGCGCAAACAGGTATTGTTACCTTTTTTTGCCCTGCCCATCATGTAAATCAAATGTCTAGGGACATTAGTCTCGCTCATATGATCCAAGAGTAAATAGACAAAGGCTCACAAAACAGACTAAATGCTTTAGAGAAAGGAAGACCGCTTAAGGGAAATAAGACCCAATATATCCAGACTACACTCCCAGCTAAGGTTACTCAAGGTATAAGTAGATTTGTGTTATCTTTCAGTAACCCAGAAATTGATTGGAACTTAATCCAACAGCATTTTAGGAGGTTGTGGAACAATGTACACTTGTCTGTGGATATTCATCAGCTACATGCTCAAATTTATGATATAAGTAATTCTCAAAGTGAACACTGAGCGGCTACTAATTTGCTACCCCTGCTAGAGAGTAACATCCCCTAAGAACTTGATTGAACCTCAGCATAGTGATCCTGCTTGGTCACCTTAGAGCAGGTGGTGGGCCGGCAACATCTGGCGCATGGGGTCCCCAGCCGATCTCCTCCCTCCCTGCCTTCCTCGGATGGCGGCTGTTTATGCTGGACGTGTGGCCATAGACGGGTAAGGATCATGTGGAACCTCGGCTACTTAAGACAGAGCCATTGCCATGCTGCAATGAGTCTCAATGACTGGTAAGACTGAGGAATTCGCACTGACCACCTAAGACAGGCAGCGTCCCTTAAACAATCAATAAATAAGGAGGATTCAGATGCATACAGTGCAGACCCGGTCAGGAGGCCAAGCGTTGTTGACCATCCAAACCATAGGCTCTGAGGATCAGACTCTAGCTACCTAGTAGACATAGCAAACTGTCCCTCATCTGATTATTCAGTAATGCTTGTTAGTAATCTCATACATGAGCCCTGGATATCCACAGACAAATGTAAAAACCTTCCCTAAAAGCCAAGACTGTAAATTCCAAAAAGGCAAGTCCCCCCCCCATCCAAAAAAAAAAAGCTAAAGAGGATAGAGAGAAACACTGTAAACTGATGATATATGGAAGGGATAATAATCAATGTAATGAAACAAGCTATATGAATGGTTGAATGTGAAGCTGATGATGTGCCCTGTAAACTTTCACTCAATCCAAAATAAAAACATTTAATTAAAATAAATAAATAAACAAAAGAATCTTTTAAAAAATCTTTTCCAATGGAGGCAGAGATGATGACTTGGAGAGATGGAGCAGATGGGGACTTTAGACACAGAGAGGGAGAGGGGCTGTGTGCTGACGACCAAGGGGCAGGCTTGTAGGGTATACCCTTTGGTTGGTTGATGATGCATAAAGGGGATTGTAACCATGGCAATGAAACACTATATGATAGGATGCATGTAAAACTAATGTTCTCCCATGTAAACTATCACATAATTCACAATAAAACATTTTTTTAAAAAAGCGTTTCCATACTAAAAAGACATGTCGTTTTTTCCCAAATATACAGATACACAGTTGGCTTAACTTTTCGGAAAGACCTAGAAAATGCTATACATCAGGGAATTTTATTTACCCATCTTGATGTTAAGGAGCATGGTAGCATAGTGAATTAAGCATCTGGCTGCTGACCACAGGTTGGAAGCTCAAACCCCCCAGGTACTCCACAAGATAAAGATGAAACTGTCTGCTCCTGTAAAGATTTACCATCTCAGAAACCCTCAGGAATAGTACTATTCTGTCCTATAGGTCACTGTGAATCAAAACTGACTCAGGGGCAATGGGTTTGGTCTTTTGGTGTTGTCTTGATATAAGTGTGTGTTTTCAAAAGATTTCATCTGATCTTGCAACTCTCATTCACAATGGGAAAAGATATGAAAGTAGAGCAAAGATCAATATTTCAAAACCTATTATAATATTTCAAATAATATTATAGTATTATATATTTTTCACCCTATTCAGTCAGAAGTTCAAATCCACCAACTACTCCTTGGAAACCTTCTGCAGGGTAGCTATAAGTCGGATTTGACTCAGCAGCACTTAACAACAATGATAGCATAGCACTCTTCATCATGCAAATACTATTATATAATAGCATATAACACCAGAAACTAAAAACATGTTCAACTCGTTTAATTTTTATTATTGAAAATATACATGCAACAAAACATTTGTCATTTTAACACTCTTTGCATATGCAAATTAGTGACATTAATTATGATTATCATGTTCAACAATCATTATCTGTTTTCAAATTTTTCCATCACCTTTAACAAAAGTTTAGTGTCCATTTTAATTTAAATACCATGAAACAGTCATTCTGCTTCTGTCAAAACCATAATTAAATCTCCAATCTCATCTCATTTGACCTCTCAGCCATGTGGCTTGACTGAGTTCTTTGTTGACTCACTTTGCTAACATTTTTTGCTTATTTTCCTTCTAACACATTAGTCATTCTCTCCTGGTTTCTTTATTGATCTCTTTTTAGTTCCTGACTTTAAATGTTGGAGTAAATCAGTATTTAGGCCTTAACATTCTTGTTTTCTGCATCCACACTGTCCCATCAATATGATTTCAGTCACTTCAGGCTGAATAAATCCAAAATTTATATCTCCAGCACAGGTCTCTCTCTGCACTCCACATGTTACATATGCAATGGACTTCTTAAACTTAGCATAGTGAAAAGGATCTCTGGATTCCCTGTCACATCACTACCAACCTTATTTCATCCCAGACTTTCCTATTTCAGCTGACGGTCTTTCTGTTATTCTAACTAAAAATGCTACGCAATTATCCTTGATTCCCCTTTCATACAAGCCTTAACAAATCCACAACAATTTCATCAAAATATCTCCTGAATCCACCACTTCACATCTGCACTGCTTCCACCCGAGTCTGCCATCACCATCCCCCTGTTCCCATTGTCTCTTTTTAAAACATAAATCAGAGCATGTCATTTTTCTTCCTTAAAAGCTTTCCAAATTTCTGAGCAAATTGTAAATAGTCACTGTGGCCTAAAAGGCCCCCTGATTGCCTTTCTTTCACTCTTAGCATTTCCACTCATTTTCTCTCTAGCATTAGTGAGTTGGTTGTTGTTGCTTTAACAACTTTATTGTTGTTCTTAAGTGCCGTTGAGTCAGTTTCAATTCCTAGTGACCTTGTCTTCCAAGGAGCATCTGGTGGGTTTGAACCACCCACCTTGTGGTTCAAACTCACCTTGCAGTCCATTGCATTATCCTATAGTGCCACACCAGGACTTTATTAAGGTATAATTTACATACTGTAAAATTTGCCTGTTCAAAGTGTACCATTGAATGATTTTTAGTAAATTTTTACCATTGTGCAACCTTCATTATAATTATTTTAGAACATCATTTCCAAAGTGGTTGCCGCATATTCTATTCTCATCAGCAATTAATGTTATTGTTGCTGTTAATTTCCCTCAAATCCAGTTCCAACTCATAGTGATCCTGTATAGGGTTTTCAAGGAATGGTTGCTTAGTTTGAACCACCAACCTTGCATTTCAAACAGACCTTGTGGTCTAGTTCATTATTCTACAGTGCCACACCAGCAATTAATGAGGGTTCCAATTTCTTCAAATTCTTATTTGTATTGTTTTTGTTTTTATTATAGCTATCCTAATATATATGAGTTAGAGTCTTGGTGTGGTGTTGTGGGATAAGCACTGAACTGCTAATAATCACAGGGTAGCTGTTCAAACCAACCAACCATTCCTCAGAAACCCCTGACATGGTTGCTATGAGTCAGAACTGACTCAAAGACACTTAACAACAGCAACAGTACATATGAAGTAGTATCTCACTGTGGTTTTCATATACATTTTTCTAATGATTAATGGGAGTCCTCATGTGTCACTATAGAATAAACACTGGACTGCTAACCCAAAGGTTGTCAATTCAAACCACCTGACTCCTTATAAACCCCATACGGAGTCACTATGAGTCCAAACAGACTCAATGTCACTTAATAATAAATTATAGCAATGACTCATGCTGTACATATTATATTTGCATATATATATATATATATATGCTAGCTATTTATATATATTCTTGGGAGAAATATCTATTCAAAACCTTTCCCCAATTTGTAATTCAGTTACTTCTCCCTTTAATATTGAATTATAAGAGGTCTTTATATATTCTGAATATGACTCTTGTCATATATGACAATATTTTCTCCCATTTTGTAGGTTGCCTTATCCATTTCTTATTGATGCACAAAAATTTGCATTATGATCAACTAAAATTTTCTCTTTTCTCACTTTTGTTGTTAAGTTGTTGTTACATGCCATTGGGTTGGTTCCAACTCATAGCTACCCTGCAGAGTTTTCTGAGGAGCAACTGATGGGTTTGAATTGATAATGTTATGGTTCATGGTCTGGTGCTGACCTTACAGCTCCATGCCAGGAATCCAGGAAATCATAGCCTAGCCCCAAACCACAAAACTTTGCTTCTGTGCTTTTTTCTAAAGATTTTTATGGTTCTAGCTGTTATGCTTAGATATAAAATATACTGTGAGTTAATTTTTATGTATAGCATGAGATAGGATTTATTCTTTCTAGTTGTTCTGATGTGGCACTGCACCTTAATGCACTGGACTGCAAATTCAGTTTGAACCACAAAGTCGGCAGTTCAAGCTTACCAGCTGCTCCTGGGAAACCCTGTGCATGGTCATTATAGGTCAGAACTGAGTTGCCGGCACTTAACAACAACAGCAGCCAGTTGTTCAGCATCAGCTGTTGAAAAGATCATTTTTTCTCCATTGAATTATTTTGGACTGTTCATTGAAAATCAATTGACCATAAATGTTGGATTTTATTTCTGAACTCTCAATTCCATCATATCAATCTGTATATCTATTCTTAAGTTATCTTGCTGTTTCATGACCTTATACAGACCCATCCATCTTTAGGGCATAAACAATTACTCTGCTTGGAATAGTTTTTCCATTTTTCTGCTTGTGCATCACTTCATCCTTTATATCATTCACTTTTCTAGTTGAATATCACAACCCTAGAGAGGCTCTTTTATCTCTTTTACCTGAAGTATCTCTCACTGCTGGTCCATAGATCTGTACCATAGATCTGGTGTGGCAGACAAGTTCTCTCAGTAGCACACTAGTTTTAGTCTTATTGTTGTTGTTGTTGTTATTTGCCGTCAAATCAGTTCTGACCCATAGCGACCCTGTACAGGGTTTCCGAGGCTGTAAATCTTTACGGGAGCAGAAAGCCTCATCTTTCTGCTGACCTTGCGGTTCACAGCACAATTCATAACCACTACGCTACCAGAGCTCCTTATTAGTCTTATGAGGTGCTTTAAAAAAAAAAAGGTCCAGTCATATTAAAAACTACATTGGTGAGCAAATGTCAAGGAAAGTTGTGCCAAGGAATATTTTTTCCCCACCACAACAATGCACTTGCTCCTTCTTTGAGAATAGCAAGGGCTGTTCCATGAGAACTTCATTGGGAGGTTTTACCCCATCCACCCCACAATCTGATCTTGCCCCTTCAGACTTCTTTTTGTTCCCAAAAGTTAAAAACAAAACAAAAAACCACTTGATTTGATTCCCTTGACAATTCCAAAACTGTCGTATAACATAAATCAAATAGTGCAAAATTCTTCAGGAAAAGGTTATAGAGATAGAAACACTGTCTTCAAAAGCATATAAGCCTAGATATGTAAAGAAACAATACCTTCACATTTTATATTTTTAAAGGGTTTTGTGATTTTGTCCACCAATCATCTGTCAGTTTGTCAATATTGTGGTGATTTATATGTTTTTGTAATGCTAGGAACTATGCCACCAGTATTTTACATATCAGTAGCGTCACCCATAGTGGGCAGGTATCTGGAGAACTTTCACACTAAGACTAGAATGTAGGGGAAGAAAACCACTTCTGAATGGTTAGGTACTGAAAATATTATCAGTGGAACATTGTCAGATATCATGCCAGAAGCTGTGCCCCTCAGGTTGGAAGACACTCTAAATATGAATTGGAAAGAGTTGCCTCCTCAAAGTAGAGTTCACCATAATGACGTGAGTGGAGAAAAGCTTTTTAAGACCCTCATTTGATGATGGGACACAACTCAAAATGCACAGAAACAGATGCAAGCATCAATTAACAATTGGAACATGGGATCAATGAAGTGCAAAAATAAAATTGTCAAAATGAAATTGAATACATAAAGATTCATATCATAGGTATTAGTGAGCTGAAATGAACTGTTATTGGCAGTTTTGAATTGAACCATCTTATAAGGTCAGTGGTTCGAAACTACCAGCCGCTCTGCGGGAGAAAGATGAGGCTTTCTACTCCCGTAAAGATTTACACCCTCGGAAACCCTGTACAGGGTCGCTATGGGTCGGACCCGACTCGATGGCACTTAACAACAACAACAACAACAACAATTGGCAGCTTTGAATTGAGCAAACATATGGTTTACTATGCCAGGAGCAGAAAATTGAGAGAAATGGTGTGGTGTTCATTATCGTAAAGAACATTTAATGATCTATCTTGAAGTCCAATGTTATCTGTGATATGGTAACACCCATACATCTACAAGGAATACCAGTTAATACCACTATTTTCAAATTTATGTACCAACCACTAAACCCAGTGATGATGAAACTGAAAACTTTTTCCAAAATCCTAAGTATGAAATTGATCAAACAAGGAATCAAGATTTATTGATAACTACTGGTGATTGGAATTGGAAGACTGGAAACAAAAAGGAAGGGTCAGTAATTAGAAAATATGGCCTTAGTGATAGAAAAGATGCTGGAGATTGCATGATAGAATTTGCAAGATCAATAACTTATCATTGCAAGTACCTTTTCTCAACAACATAAAAGGCAACTATACACAGGAATCAAATTGACTACAGCTGTGGAAAGAGATGATGGAGAACATCAATAACACCAACCAAAACAAAACCATGGGTTTACTGTGGCAAAGACTATCAATTATTTATATGCAAGTTCAGACTGAAGCAGAATAAATGAAAACAAGTCCAAGAAAGCCAAAATATGGCCTTCAATATATCCCTCCTGAATTTAGAGACCATCTCAAGAAATTATATGATGCATTAGACACTAATGACTGACAATCAGAAGAGTTGTGGGATGACATCGAGAGCATCATACTGGAGGAAAACAAAATGTAATTTATAAATCAAGCAAGAAAGAAAATACCAAAATGCATGTCAGAAGACTCCTGAAACTTGCTCTTGATCATAGAGAAGCTAAAGCAACTTGAAGAAATGATAAAGTAAAAACTGAACATAAAATTTCAAAAGTATCTTGAGAAGATAAAGTAAAGTATTCTAACACAGTGTGCAAAGACCTAGAGTTAGAAAGCCAGAAGGGAAGAATATACTCAGTTGTTGCAATCTGAAAGGATTGGAGAGAAAAATTCAAGGCTTGGATTGCAATACTGAAGGATTGTATGGGCAAAATATTAATTCAGAAAGCATCAAAAGAAGATGGAAGGAATACACAGTTACTGTACCAAAGAGTTGGCTAATGTTTAGCCATTTCAAAAAGTAGCATATGATCAAGAGCAGCACAGAAAGTACTAGTGAAAAACAAGGATCCAGAAATTCATAGAATACAAGCTGAAATGTTTCAATAAATTAAGGCAGCAATGGAGGCCTTTATTTGTCTATGCCAAGAAATTTGAAAGCCTTTGCTAATCAATTGGAAGAGACCCGTATCTGTGCCCATATCAAAGAAAGGTGATTCAGCATGATGTAGAAATCATTGAGCAATATCATTAATATTAGGTGCAAGTAAAATTTTGCTGAAGATAATTTTAAAATGGATGTAGCAGTACATTAACAGGGAGCTGCCATAAATTCAAGCCAGATTCAGTAGAGGACTTGCAGCAAGGGATATCACTGCTGACATTAGATGATCTTGGCTGAAAGCAGAGAGTATCAGAGAGATGTGCACTTGTGCTTTATTGACTATGCAAAGGCATTTGACTGTGTGGATAATAACAAACTTTGAATAACATTGCAAGGAACGGGTATTCCAGAACACTTAATTGTGCCCATGAAAAACTTGTATATAAACCAATAAGCAGTCATTTGAACTAGACCAGGAGATACAAATTGGTTTAAAATCAGAAAAGGTATGTGCCAGGGTTATATCCTTTCACTACACTTATTCATTCTGTATAGTGAGCAAATAATCCAAGAAGTTAGATTATACGAAGAAGAAAGTGGTATCAGGATTAGAGGAAGACTCATTAATAACCTATGATATGCAAGTGACACAACTTCACTTGCTGGAAATGAGGAGAATTTTTAAAACTTACTGATGAAAGCTTAAAACACTTATGGATGAAGATCAAAGACTACAGGCTTTAGTATGAATTTCTCCTCAATGTAAAAAAGAAAAGAACAGAAAAAATTCACAAGTGGTCCAATAAATAATATGATAAACAGAGAAAGGACTGAAATTGTCAAAGATTTCATTTTGCTTGGATCCACAATCAATATTCACAGAAGCAGCAGTCAAGAAATCAAACAATGTATTGCGTTAAGCAAATCTGTTGAAGACCTATTTAAAATGTTAAAGAGCAAAGATTTCAGTTTGAGGACTAAAGTGTGCCTGGCCCTTGCTATGATGTTTTCAATCTTCTCATATGCATGCAAAAGTAGAACATAGAATAGGGAAGTGCATAGAAGAATTTATGCATTTGAATCATGGTGTTATGAAAGTGCTATGCACTGCCAGAAGCAAAAATAAATCAGTCTTGGATGAAGTATATCCAGAATTCTCCTTAGAAATGAGGATGATAGGCAGTCATCTTGAGAAGGTTGCAGTGAATACGGCCGCAGGACAGAAATCCCATTGCAGAGACCTGACCAATCTCCAGAGATAAAGATGTGAACAACTTTTCATCTGTCCATTTCTCTTTCTCTGCCTGCACAGCACCACTTTGTTGACTAAAGGGAGTGCCATAGCGAGTGGACACTTCCACCCCCAGAGAATTCTACTGTGCACACACACAGATCTACTCAGCTGTGAACTGTCTCCCACTAGGAGAATAACCTAGACTATTTTTCTATGGATTTTTTTTCCCTCCTTTTAAAGTAGAGTGGGCTCTTTGTCTCCCTACACTACCCAAGAAGAGATAACAACTGTGGTCATATACCCAAGCTACAATCCCACCCTACAAAATCCCACCATCCAGACAAGAGCCAATATCAGCTGCTATATACCAGATAGATAGCCAACACCTGTTATAGTTACTCTGAGGTGAGTAATAAGAAAAGTGAAAAGGGAAATCCATCTCCTGATCACATCTACCTGGAAGCAATCAAAAAGCATAATAATACATCAACATACATTAATTAATCTAATTATTGAAATCACACCTAATTATTGAGGATGCCCAAGAAACAGCTGACCATATCAGCACATGTCAGAAATAAGAGTAACTGACACAAATGAGCTGTAGGTAGACCTAGACTTCACATTGGAAGGAGGGCAGGCTTTGGAAATGCCTAAGAAGAAATTCAGGAGAATGATATCGATATGCATCCAAACATTCCACAGAGGAGTTGAGAAAAATAAGGAAGAAATCAGGAAAGTACTACAGGAACAATCAAATATGATAGCTACAGCTTTGGAAACAATTCAAAACCTGCAAAAAGAGGTCCAAACAATTAATAATAAAATATCAGAAATGGGCAATACACTGAAAGAGCAAAGGAGTAGAATTGAAGAGATGGAAGCCAGAACCAGTGAGCTGGAAGACAAATGTCTCAATACTGCTAAGATAGAAGAGCAAGCTGAAAAAACAATTTAAAAAATCTGAAGAAAGTCTAAGATTAATGCTTGACAACATGAAGAAGAATAACTTAAGAATTATTGGAATTCCAGAACAGGAAGAATCACAGAAGTCCACCGAGGAGATAGTTGAAGATCTTCTGAAGGAAAATTTCCCTAACATCCTGAAAAACAAAACGATAAGCATTCAAGAAACTGAATGAACCCCAGTAAGGATAGAAGGATAGACCCCAAAAGAAAATTACCTAGACATATCATAATCAAGCTCTCCAAAATCAAAGACTAGAGAATCCTGAAAGCAGCTAAGGAAAAGATAAGTGTTATTTACAAAGGCAAGCAAATCAGATTAAGGTCTGATCTCTCAGCAGAAACCATGCAGGCAAGAAGGCAATGGGGAGACATATATAAAACCCTGAAAGAAAAAAAACTGACAACCAAGAATCATCGACCCAGCAAAGCTGTCAATTCAATACTATGGAATAATAAAAACATTCCCGGATAAACAGAAGTGAGGATGGCGAAACTTATCTCTTATTCTTTGGAAGGCTGTCAGAAGGGACCAGTCCCTGAAGAAAGACATCATGTTTGAAAAAGTGGAGGATCGATGAAAAAGAGGGAGACACCCAATGAAATGGATTGACACAGTAGCAGCAACAATGAGCTCAAACATAATAATTGTGAGGAAGCTGCAGAACCAGACAGTGCTTCTTTTTGTTATGCATAGAGTTGCTATGAGTTGGAACCGACTTGGTGACACCTAACAACACATGATTTTATATCAATCCTTTTTAGCTTACTGTCATACATACTTCTAGGAAAGAGGAAAGTCTCTAGAACATGCCATGATCAATCACTTCATTACAGCATCACCAAGTATTTTCTTGTAATACTACTCCCTAAAACAATTTTGCTCCTACGTATTTTCTCACACATTCTCACACACACATACACATAGCCATTCTTTTGTTCTTGCCACTGTGCAGGACCATGTCACAATGCTATCTTCTACAGGTTATGACCTCAAGAGCCTCATTGCTACATAACACTGCTTTTTTTTTTTTTTTTTCATGAAGGCCTTTTAATTAGAACAATATTAACACATATTAGAAGTATCAAGTAAGGAGTTCTGGTAGTGTATGTAGTAAGTTACAAGTTGGGCAGTTAACCTCAAGGTCAGCAATTCAAATATACCAGCCGCTGCATGAGAGAAAGATGAAACTTTCACCTCCCATAAAGATTAACAGCCTCAGAAGCTCTATACAGGATCAATATGAGTCGAACCCACTTCACCACACACAACCACCACCACCACAGGAGTATTGTTGTTAAGTGCTATCAAGTTGGTTCCAACTCACGGCGCTCCTGTATAGGGTTTACCAAAGAGTGAATGGTTTGTTTGAAACTCCAATCTTGTGGTTCAAACCAACCTTGTAGTCTGGTGCTTATCCTACAGTGCCACGCCACAGAAGAATTAAGTAAACTCAAAAAGAGACTCTGAAAGAAACAACTCTGAAAAGTTGGCATCTAGATTTTTGGCTTATAACCAGTTAGAAATTTCATTTTTTGAAACCAGCCTCTTGAAAGAAAATTAAAGCACCAATTCTCATTAGATAAGCAATTCAGCTATCTCCTAGACCTGACCTTTTGGGAGAACGTTACATTTCCTTTTAGTTAATCCACTCTAGTTTAATTTAGTCTGCTCTTTGGCTTTGAGGTATTCTCTCCTCTGATTTTATGGTTCCTTTGGGCTACTTAACCCAACCACAAAAACCAAATCCACTGGTATTGCATCAATTCTAACTCACAGCAACTTTGTGTAGGGTTTCTAGGGTTGGTCATCTTTACAGGAGAAGAAAGCCTCATCTTTCTCCCACAGTACACCTGCTGAGTTTGAACTGCCAACCTTGCACTTAACTATCTAGTGCTTATTCTACAGCATCACCAGGACCTTAACAAGCAGGTGAAGTTCTTTATATGAGAGATGAGTACTCTCTGATATGCTTTATGAGACCCATCAGTCACCGTACAACCTATTAGCCATGCCATACCATGCCCAAGAGCAGTCTGGCTTCAAATCAGAATTTATAGGTCTTTGTCACTTTTATAAAACCAGTGTCATCTTTGTTATTAAAAATATATTGAAGCAGTTCTTCATACACTTGGCACATATGAAATTTGTTTTCCTTAGATTTTAAGTGTTTTTCAGAGTGACAATAATATAAAATAGACACAGTTGCTACCTTAAAAGAGAATCACAGGAAACTATTCTCTGAAATTCAGTTTGCAACTGAAATCTGTTGACTTTATTTCCTTTTGGTTGTATGGTGGTCTGGGAAAAGCTAGAGGTATATATACCTTTTACATATTAATATGCAAATACTTTACATACTACACTGTGCAATATAAAATTTTCACATAGGAAGATTCAACCCAAATTTTAAATAATTTAACTGGAAACACAGATATGTAGGGGGAAAAAAGATAAAATATCTTTATTATATTGGTTAAACATTCTTCTAATTTTCTATTAATAATAACAAAAATGACTATCAAGTAAAGTATTGTATTGAATAAAATGAAACTGTCCCGTCCGGCTACATCAAGCTGTAATGTGGTTATATCAGTGGATTGTAAGCCATATAAATAAAGAACTATAGTTTTTACCATGTAATAATAACAAATTTGGACAAACATGGCTCAATTATAAGGAAAGTTGTAACTGAATATATCTATAATAAAAATAGGAGTAAGTACTTATGGTAATTGTATCTAGCCATAATTCAGAAATTATTCATTAATTGCTATACTATAAAAGTCACATTAGTTGAGAGTTTTTTAATACCCTTTTGTTGTAAATGAGCTATGTAAATTAAGCATTATATTTACTAACATGAAATATAACAGTGAATTAAAGATAGTCCTATTAAACAGCCAACCTAATTAATGCAGGTTCCAATGACTCACAATATATGATTGTTAGGTTAGGAGCAGGTACCTTGAAAATTAAAATATAGGTAATATTTGGGACATTTAATTTTCTTATAAGCAAATTAATAAGCTAAGCAAGATAGCTGGGAAAACATTAAGCTACTTAATAAAGCAAATGTTGTCAAGCATTTTAAAGAAGTTTTCCCATATATGTTTCTATAAATACAAGATATATGCTAGTGCATTTTTTTTTTTTTTCTTAACTACTAATATTTGCCTGCTAACTTCTCATAATACTTAGGTCACCTAATTCAAGTAGTTGCCTATATTTAAAAGCTTTAAATATCAAGTATGAAAAGCTTTACAATCAAAGTGTGTGCTGCTTGTGTATCAGAAGTCTTGCAATCATCTGGAGTCACCCTGTTCCACTTTTCATGAAAAACTAGTATTGTCACCACAGTTTACACACTTATCCCTAGCTCGGGCTTATCAAGAATTCGGGTGTTTTACATATTTTGTGGTGCTGTGGGTTAAGGCACCAGACTGCAAAGTCAGTTTGAACTGCGAAGTCAGCAGTTCAAGCTCACCAGCTGCTCCTAAAAAACCCTATACAGGGTCACTATGGGTCGGAATTCACTCAATGGCACTTCACAACAACAACATACTTTAAGATTTGTAGTATTGGAGTGTAATAAAACACAGAACTCTAGAATACCAGCTCTCACAGTCCTAAAAAAATGTATTGGCCATTCCCTATTACAAACAAATTCTTTCACATTGTTTCCCCTACCCCTTGTCCAGGCTGATTTGCAACCATATTCTTGACTTTTTTCTTTAAAACTAGACTTTTTCACAATGTCTCCTCTCCTAAGACCCATAACTCCCTCTCTAGAAGCTGCAGCCAAATTCAGAACTCTATTATACTGACTAATTCATCCTTTCATTATTTCTCACCATCAAGATACGGCCAGAAGTTCTCCCCTTCCTCAAAATGAAAAACCTGCTATTTATAAACAATATAATTATGGAGATAAATTGTGGTACTCTCCTAGAAATCAGGGACAACTATTAAAATAGCCATTTACCCTCACACCATATTTGAAATTTTCTTTTACTTATTCATATAGTTCTTTCTAATTGGTCTAAATACATATGCATTCATGATAAATAATAGCTAAAATAATGAATAAATTTTTAAGTGTTTATAAAAAAAATTTTAAACTGTTAACTAAGGTTGGCAGAAAAAAGATGAATGTCATAGGAGACATAGGGAGGAGTGCAAGAGTTAAAGGAAATACAGGTAGACACTGCTAACTGATGGTACGTGGAAGGAATTGCAATCACCATTATGAAGCAAAGTATATGATTGGCAGAATGTAAAACTGATGATTTGCTTTGTAAACCTTCACTCAACTCACAATAAAAAATTTAAAAAGCTTAACCAAAATTTAGTCTACCTGGTAATAAGTACTGAGTATTGTTTGCTTGGTCAGTTAGTTTCAAGCTACTTCCAATAATAATTAATATCTAAGGAGCTCTGGTAGCATAGTGGTTATGAGTGGGGCTGCTAACCTGACAGTCAGCATTTTAAAACTACCAGTGGTTCCATGGGAGAAAGAAGAGGCTTTCTGCTCCCATAAAGATTTACAGCCTCAGAAACTTTGCACAGGGTCGCTATGAGTCAGAACCAACTCCACAGCGCATCACCACCACCATCATAGAAACACTAAACATTTGTCAATGTTTATATTCTTTTTTATGTAACAAGTCAACATGGACTCACCGTAAAAACTCACAAGGGGATTGTGTATTTATTTTACTGAGATGCAGCTGTTTGAAGATAATTAGCCTTGTTTCAGATATTTGACTACCTTTTTGTGTGTTTTTTACATAGTTTTGTGTGAGAATAGAAAAGAATCCTGGCCTTGGATTTAGTATCAGTGGTGGAATTAGTGGACAAGGGAATCCATTCAAACCTTCTGACAAGGTAAGAAAATAATTTCTTATTGACAATTTTAATTAGAAAAACACTATCTTTCACTGCAGCAGCAAAGGTTAATACAAAAATTTTAAGTGTTTTTATTGTGATTTCATAAGGTAGCCATGAAGCCTTTTAAAAAACGTTTTCAACACAGAATAAGAATTCATTGCAGTGTTCAGAAAACCCTAAAAATAATTTTTAAAGTTTACTTTTCAAGAAAATGTAGTGTTTTTTTGTTTTGTTTTTAACGCAAAAACAATTGCATATATTTGTAAAGTAAGCTGTATAGGTAATTTCTAACAAATTGTTTCCAAAAATTTACTTATAAATCACTTATTTGGGAAAATGTTTTCCTCATAGCAAGAGTGATAGTGATTTGATGCCAGGGTCCACTGACTGATGTCTCTTTTACTCATCATGTTCCCAAAGTAAAATATTTCACTAATGGAATAGTAGAGCTGAAAGACCACAGATAACAAAAACTCAGTTAGAATTGGTAGAAGAATCCCATTCTCATCTCTGCTTATCAGACTATGACCCACCCTCATAGTTTGTCAAGGTACACCACACCCTCAACCATTGCCTGGACATCCAACCTGTGGTCCATGCTTACATGTGGCCTGCCTGATTCCAATGTACACCATCTAAAATTTTTATTTTTAAAAAATTTCTTTAAGTTTACCCTGAGCTATATAACCCACCTAAATATCATCAATGTTTCATGTTATCAGTTTTTAAATCAATTATTAATTATGACTCAGTGATGACTGGAACTTTGTACTTTTGATCTCATCAAATTTAATTGTATTAATTGACATCATAAAACTTTGAGTGGTGAAGAAAGACAAAAATTAGAAATTGATCAAACTTTCTCAGGCTCTCAGCCTTCCTTTAAGTCACAACCTGGGGAAAATAATTAAAAGGCACAGATCCATTTCTGATTATGATACCTGTTTCTGTAAAAAAGCCGAATAGCCCTGGAGATTTCTATAACCTGAAGCAGAGCTTCATTGCTATCCTCTACTTCTTGCCAATCTTCTTGTTGTTTACATTCTTCCTGCCCTCTTCCTTTCCTTATTGGAGATAGAACAAGAGAAAAATTGAACTAAAAGGAAGAATTGTCCACATAATACATATTAATAAGAAAGAACTTTGAGAGAAATCAGTGACCATAGATGAAAGCTCATTGGTTAACTGATTGGTGCAGTTAGATATTCATTATGTAAGGAAATGTTTAAAGGTCATCTGATGTAAACAGAGGAATACCAATTAGAAATGACTATGCATAAGTATCCATCGCATTTCCATTTAAATTGATGTTAAGAATAACGTCTGAGTTAGTAGAACTAAAATATTAGTGGTTTAGTAATAGTAAAGTGTTCACTGAATTTTAATAAATTATGAATACATCATAAGACAAACAGATAACAGTTCAAAATTTGCAAAAACATAATGATAGCATTTTTAATGGCTCTAAAAACTTGCGTCTTACTCCTCTTGACTCTTTTTATATCTCATTCTACATTTCCTTTAAGAGTTAAAAAACTTTTTATTATTAGCATAGTTGAAATTCAGAAGTCATCTCTCTCTCTCCTTTTCATCAGCATATGAAAATTCTTACTGTATATTTAAAATGTTTGAGATAATCAATATTTTTAAATTAAGTATTACTATATTGATAGCCAAGATGTTTTAATACTATTGCATTTCTGCTGATATTTTTAACTGCAAGATGCAGACCTAAGATTTTCAAATCATTGCTTGTAATTCTCCCACTATGATGGAAATAAACACTTTCTAATATTTTGCTTTCTCATTTGTAACATTTTCATGACTCCTGTGAGACTGAACTGTTTCCATAATCTTGAAATTTGGTATTTTTTAAATTAACCACAGCAGGTATGAAGCCTGAATTGTAGAATGTGTCCATTGAAAGAGTTCCCTTCGAAAGCACTTTTTTGGGGGTCTGATTACTTGGCAATCTGAAAAGTGAATTTCTATTATTGAAAATTAATGAGAATAATTAAAATAATTAAATGTTCCAGATCTGCAGAAGACTGATTAAGACTGTTCTTAATTTATTGACCACTTTTGATGTTACATCAAGCATATAATGAATACATGGTTAACAGTGTTCAGAGAATCTAAAAACATTGGCTCTGACAATTTATACAAGAATATATAGTCCATTCACAAAGAAGATTAATCTCTTGAAAGTGGAATTACATTTATTTAGCACTCATGCCCAGTTCCTTTTTATGTTAACTTGTTATTGTACATTGAGTGAAGGTTTACAAAGCAGATCATAAGTTTTACATTGTCCAATTGTACACTTTTTTTTGTCTCAATGATTGCAGTCCCTTCCTGGCAACAACTGTTATCCCACTTCTTCCCTGTAGCTCCTGATTCCATTGCACCCTCCTTCTCATCCCTTCTTAACTTTGTCCTTAGGTAAATGTTGCCCTTTTGATTTTGAATGATTGACCATTTCATTGTGAGCCTGTCTTAGTAATGTTGTTATCATCCCATAGACCTATCTATTACTTGGCTAAAAACTGGGCCACTTAGGTTAACCCTTCCAGGCCAGAAAAATGGTCAAAGGTCATAGTCTCAGGTTCTTCAGACTTTCTGACCAGTAATCCTGGTCTGGTTTTTTGGTTTTGTTTTTTTAATTTGAGATTTGTTCCTCTACCACTCTGGTACTGGTAGCTAGGCACCATCCAGTTCCTCTGGTCTCAGAGTCATGGTAACTGATGTTCACCTGTTCTGTTGGTCCATTGGATTAATTTATTCCAAGCATCTTCAATTTTCATCACTCTTCTTTCTTTCACACATGGAGAGACCAATATTAGCACCTTAGATTACTGCTTATGAGCTTTTAAGATCCCAGATGCAACTTACCAAAATAGCATGTAGAACATTGTCTTGTTATGCCAGTGGACCATAGTGACCCCTGAGGCTATGGCCCTGAGTTCTCAGGACCAGGAACTCATTACCTTAAGATGTTTGATAATATCTAAGACGTTTTCATCATTTTTCTCCCTGTATGATTCACAGGTGTATTTTTAGCAAAGGGAAATACCCATGTACTAATATCCTCCTTCAAACACTTATGTATCTGTGGGTATATGTACCCACTGTCCTTCCCATAACTATTCAGCCTGTATAACTTACAATGTATCTACCCACAGAACTCTGTTGTTCCAGGGTTGTATACATAACAGTATTTATCTCTATCCCCTTAAACCCTTGTATACCTCCTGTGTCTTCACCTATCTTCATCTTTCTTCTGCCAACCTCCATTTTCTTGTATGTCACCCTCCCCATCACCAGAGCTAACATGTGTCTACCCTTTGGCCAGTGAATTACTCTCCTTTCCCACTTTTCCCTGGTAACTATAAAAGAATAATTTTAGCATAAAAACCTTTTCTTGAGTTTTTACAATGGTGGTATCATACAATTTGTGTCCTATTGTGATTGACTACTTTCACTCAACTGTCAGTTTGCATACTATGGTGGCTTACATGTTGCTGTTATGCAAGAAGCTATGCCATCAACGTTTTTGATACCAGCTGGGTCATCCATGGTAGACAGGTTTCAGCTGAGCTTCTGGACTAAAACAGAATAGGAAGAAGGAGAGACAGTCTATTTCCAAATATTTGGTCACTGAAAACTTTATGAACAGCAGTAGGACACTGTCAGCACAAGAATATGGAATATTAAAACATGATAAACAGCACCAGAATACTGACAGATATAGTACCAGAAAATAAGCCCTTCAGACTGGAAGGCACACTGGAGAAGAACTGCCTCCTCAAAGTAGAGTTGACAGTGATAACATGGAGTTAGTTTTTGGAACCTTCACTTGCTGATCGGCACAATTTAAAATTAAGAGAAACTGCTGTGTTGTTGTTGTTAGGTGCCATCAAGTTGGTACCGACTCATAACGACCTTATGCACAGCAGAATGAAACACTGCCTGATCCTGGGCCAACCTCACCATCTTTGCTATGCTTGAGCCCATTGATGCTACCACTTGGCCAATCCATCTCGCTGAGGGTCTTCCTCTTTTTCTCTGACCCTCCACCTTACCAAACATAACATCCTTCTCCAGCAACTGGTCCTTCCTGACAATATGTCCGAAGTATGAGAGACGAAGTTTGGCAATCCTGGCCTCCAAGGAGCACTCTGGCTGTACTTCTTCCAACACAGATCTGTTGGATCTTTTGGCAGCCCATGGCACTTTCAATAGTCTCCTCCAACACCATAACTGCTGTAAACATCCATTAATAATAGGAACATAGACTGTACAAAAATGAATTTAGAAAAATTGGAAGTTGTCAAAAATGAAATTGAGTGCACAAGCATGGATATCCTAGGCATTAGTGAGTTGAAATGAACTGGTATGGGCCATTTTTAATCTGAAAATCACACGGTTTACTATGCCAAGAATGAAAAATTGAAGAATGGTGTCACATCCATCATCAAAAAGAACATTTTGGCTGGATGATCAGAACTTGACTAGAGGAATAAAGAAAAGGGAAAAAATGTAATCTGCTACAATTTGATGAACTTAACCTATACTTATGGATATAGTACTTCAAAAGAGGGAACAAATCTTTACAGTGTGGATTGTTCCCATCCTCTCTGCACACAGTTTTGACAGGGATGGACAACTTAGATATTAGATACCCAAAATGGGTGGGGGTGTGGGGGGCAAAAAGGCACAAAGTGACTGGCTTACAAGTTTTCAGGAGGGAGCTTAGTTTCAGATGGTATGGGGGAAAATAGAATCTCCACTGAGTGGTTTCCAACCTGTCTAGATAGGACTGGTGAAAGGAGATTGGGATAAGATTCTTGTGGTTCAATAGTGATTAATTGCTATCAGGATTGTGAATGTTGCAAATGTAAAGTAGATGTTTTGTAACAAAAGGAGGGGAGTGGTTGATCTTGCATTCCAGGAGCAGAGGACCCTGGGGCCATCAAGGGAGAAGAGCAGAGTGCAGGACCCTATCCAGAGAAGCAGTGATGCCAGAGATGAAGGCAGAGACAGAGTGGCTGGGGACTCTAGACTCAAGGAGGAAGAACAGCTGTGTGCTGGCGGCCAGGAGGCAGGCTGTCAGGGTACACTCTTTGGTTGTTTGAATGGTTATATATTCCTGAGTGCTTCGGTGTACATCCAAAAAAAAAAAAAACAACAACAACAACAGAAGGATTGTAAGCAAATGCTGTTGAATGATCATGCATGGAGGGGACTGTAACCATTGCAATGAAACGAAATACGATAGGATGACTGTAAATCTGATGCTCTCCCATGTAAACTATCACCTGATTCACAATAAAAAACATTTTTTTTTAATGAATATTTCAAAATCTATCTTAAAGCACAATGCTGTCTGTGATAGGATAATATCCATATGCCGACAAGGAAGACCAGTATTATTCAAATTATGCACCAATCACTAAAGCAAGTGATAATGAAATTGAAGAATTCTATCAATTTTTTCAGTCTTAAATTAGTCAAACATGCAATCAAATGAATTTATAATTACTGGTAATTGGAATGCAAAGGTTGGAAACAAAAAGGAAGGATCAGTCGTTGGAAAATATGGAATTGGTGATAGAAAAGATGCTGGTGATCACATAATAGAATTTTGCAAGATCAGTGATGTCTTCATTGTAAATACCTTTTTTATCATCAATCAATACAAGGTTGGGAGAAGACTATGGAACAGACTATCAATTGCTGGTATGCAAGTTCAGGCTGAAGCTAAAGAAAATTAAACAAGTCCATGAGAGTCAAAACATGACCTAGAACATATCCCACCTGAATTTAGAGATCATCACAAGAACAGATTTGATTAATTAAACATGAATGACTGAAGACCAGAAGAGTTGTGGGATGACATCAAGAACATCATGCAGGAAGAAAGCAAAAATCATTAAAAAGAAAAGAAAGAAGGAAAAGACAAAAATGGATGGCAGAAGAGACACTGAAACTTGCTCTCCAGCATACAGATGCTAGAGAAAAATGGAAGAAATGAGGTAAATGAACTGAAAAGAAAACTTGAAAGGACAGTTGTAGAAGACAAAGTCAAATTATAAAGAAATTTGATAAAGACCTGAAGCTAGAACACCAAAAGTGAAGGATATGCTCAGCATTTCTCAAACTGAAAAAACTGACAAAAAAATTCAAGCCCTGACTTGTAATATTGAAGGATTCTATGGCCAAATGTTGAATGATGCATCAATACTAATTCATCAAAATGAGATAGAAAGATTACAGTCACTGTACCAAAAAGGAATGGTCAATGTTCAATCATTTCAAGAGGTAGCATATGATCAAGAGCCAACAATAAAAGAAGCCCAAGGTGCACTGAAGACATTGGCAAAGAGAAAGGCTTCAGAAATTGATGGACTACAAATTGAAATATTTCAACAAACTGATGTACCACTGGAGGAACACACTCACCTGGCTAACTGATTGGAAGTGATCTGTATTTGTGCCCATTCCAAAGAGAGGTGACCAACAGAATGTGGAGACCATTGAACAATATCATTCATATCGAATGCAAGTAGAATTTTGCTAAAAATCATTCAAAAATTGCTGCAACAGTTCAATGACAGAGAACTGCCAGAGGTTCAAGCTGGATTCCAACAAGGATGTGGAACGAGGAATGTTATTGCTGATGTCAGAGAAAACAGAGAATACCATAAAGATATTTACCTGTGCTTTATTGACTATACAAAAACTTTTGATTGTATGGATCATGACAAGCTATGGACAACATTGCAAAGTATGAGTATTCAGAACACTTAATTGTGCTCACGAGGAACCTGTACATAGACCAAGAGGCAGCTGTTTGAACAGAACAAGGGAACACTGAATGGTTTAAAATTAGGAAAGGTGTACATCAGGGTTGTACACATTCACCATGCTTATTCAATCTGTACTGCTGTGACTAATGAACTGAACTGCAAAGTCAGTTTGATTCGCAAGGTCAGGGGTTCAAGCTCACTAGTCACTCCTTGGAAACCCTGTACAGGGTTGCTATGAGTTGGAACTGACTCAGCAGCACTTAATAACAACAACACAATTCAGTATGTACTCTGAGCACATAATTGGAGAAACTGTATTATATGAAGTAGAATTTGGCATCAGGATTGGAGAAAAGACTTATCAACAAATTGCGATATGCAGATGATACAACCTTGCTTGTTGAAAACAATGAGAACTTAAAATGCTGATGAAAATCAAAGTTCACAGCCTTCAGTATGGGTTGCACTTCAATGTAAAGAAAACAGAAATCCTCACCACTGGACCAATAGATAAAATAAAGATAAATGGAGACAAGTTGTCACAGACTCCATTTTGCTCAGATCAACCATCAACACTCATGGAAAAAGCAGTAAAGAAATCAAACAACATATTGCATTAGGTAAATCGGATGCAAAAGACCTCTTTAAAATGTTCAAGAGCAAAGATACCAGTTTGAGGACTAAGGTGTGCCTGACCCAAGCCATAATATTTCTAATAACCTGACATGTATATGAAATTTGGACAATGAATAAGGAAGACCACTGAAGAATAGATGCATTTGAGTTATGTTGTTGAAGGAGAATATTAAAAGCTTCATGGACTGCCAAAAGAACAAATGAATCTGGTTGAAAGAAGTACAGCCAGAATGCTCCTTAGAAGCCAGGATAACCAGTTGAAGATCAAAGACCACAGCCTTTCGGTATGGATTTCATCTCAATGTAAAGACAACAAAAATCCTCACCACTGGATCAATAAACAACATTCTTATCAATGGAGAAAAGACTGAAATTGTCAAAGACTTCTTTTTGCACGTATCAGCCATGGAAGCAGCAGCCAAGAAATCAAACAACATTATTGCATTAAGAAAATCTGCTGCATAAGACATTTTTAAAGGGTTGAAGAATAAAGATGTCAGTTTGATGACTAAGGTGCGCCTGACTCAAGCCATAGTATTTTCAATAATCTCATATGCATGAGAGAGATAGACAGTGAATAAGAAAGACTGTAGAAGAGTTGATGCATTTGAGTTACGGTGTTGGAGGAGAATGGTGAAAGTACTATGGACTGCCAAAAGAACAAGTAGATCTGTGTTGGATGAAGTATAGCCAGAGTGCTCCTTGGAAGCCAGGATGGCCAGACATCGTCTCTCATACTTTGAACATATTGTCAGGAGGAACCAGTTTCTGGAGAAGGATATCATGTTTGGCAAGGTGGAGGGTCAGAGAAAAAGAGGAAGACCATTAGTGAGATGTATTGGCAAAGTGGCAGGATCAATGGGCTCAAGCATAGCAACGGTTGTGAGGTTGGCCCAGGACTGGGCAGTGTTTCCATCTGTTGTAGATAAGGTCGCTATGAGTCGGTACAAGTCCTGTAAAAGTGTAAACTTTTATATGTAACATACTCTTTTTCAATAAACATTTAATTAGAAACATTCTCAGAACCACACTTTTAAACTTACTATTCATGACTCTTTGATGGTTTTGTGATGTCACTTAAAATTCTATCCAAGAACAGAATATCTTAGAGGCATTGGGGATTTTACTAATGTGACCAGTAGATTTATTCCATTCTCTTCATTATTGTTGGTGGTAAGCACTGTTTCAGTCAAATGCTGAAGACCAATGTTAGATAGCATCCAAACTAATTAATTGGTATGTAACCAGATAAGGAAATCTTGAAGTAGTCATCCCAAAAAGCTGAGTATGAGACTGCAGCAGAAGTGAACTGTGTTGTTCAGTCTGACAGAAGTACAAATCTAAGTAGTGAGGTGGTGTGACATTACGGATGAAAAACATTTGGAAAAGCCCAAAAGTTAACTGAGTCTTTAGGGTAGATTCATAATTAACAGATTTAGGGACTATTTTGTACCACACATTGGGAGCTTAGAACAACATCTGGCCTAGCAAATTTAGTCCCCATTCAAGAGTCCATGGTACTGCTGCAATTGGGCACCGTTGAGTGGGTTCTGACTCATGCAGACTCTGTACAGAGTTTTGTTGTTGTTGTTGTTAAGTGCCGTCGAGTCAGTTCCGACCCATAGCGACCCTCTAAAGGGTTTCCAAGGAGCGACAGGTGAGCTTGAACCACCAATCTTGCAGTTCAAACTGACTGTGCAATCTAGCGCATTAACCCACAGCGCCACACCAGGACTCCGTTTATGAGGCTGTAAATCTTTATGGGCGCAGAAAGCCTCATTTTTCTCCCATGGAGCAATTGGTCGACTCTAACTGCTGACCTTGCAGTTTATATAAAAACATTCACATCATTGTCTGGGTAATATTAAGTAGTTGAACAAACCAATTCCGTCATCATGTAGCTCATAATTTTTTAGTTCCTTGACAAGTGAAAATTGCTCTTACATAGTTTGAAAGAGAAAATTGTAGAACACTGGACAGAAATGCCCCATGTAATCCTTGCCCTGCTTTCCCAGTTAAATGGATGGTAGCCATGTTCTGATTCATTATAACAGAGAAGCATTATGGTCAAGATGGCAAGATGCCTCAGAGAGATGACAGAGTTGGGTCCAACACATGTGATGATAACAGTAAAAGAAGTAAAAATAATAGTCTTTTTAGTGTCTACAATATGGTAAACAATGTATTAGATTGTTTTATAGGCATGAATTTAGTTCATCTTTATAGCAACCTCTTTTAGTTGAGTAATATTATTCTTCTCTATTTTACTGGGGCCCCTGAGGCTTAATTAACTTGCCCAAAATCACATAGCTGATCTATGGCAGACAAGATTTGACCCCAAAGTGATCTAACTTTAAATCTTTTTCTCTTTATAAACACTATTAATACATTCCTCTATCAGCAAATGCCACTTAGCAGAAGAGCTACATGACAAATTTATACCCTGTAGAGTTGAGACTAATGTGATATTCTAATATTGAAAGTATTAAAGAGCTCTCTAATTAGTCATAGTCTAGATATTTGCTTCAACAAATCCTTGGAAGTCAGCATGTATTCACTATTGAATCTAGATAATTAGGAGCATACGGCATGGAGTAGATTGCTAACCAATTATATATCTTGTGGACTAAGGTGTCAGTAAAACGATGTTTCTGCAAAGGAGCAAGACATAGTATTCTTTGCCTATACTTACACACTCATAGAATACTAATTCACAACTCTAAAATTCAAGGAAATTACTAATTTAATTTCCACAGGATGTTATTAAAAAGAAGAAAGTGGGTTCATGAATGGCTGATATAGGATGTTGTAACAATTTCATAAGGCAATCCAGGACTGCAAATGAAAGAATTTCTAAGGATGTATTCGCAAAATTCATCACTCAAGGACCACACTGTCCTTCTTTGTCCCATTTAGAGAAAGGAGGAATAAACTCTTGGATGTTAAAAATATTTTAAAAGATTCATAGCTCCTTCCTCCATACACTATAAAGTATCTCACTAATCAAAATAAAAGTTGCATTATCCTCAAAGGACTTGACAGTAGGAAGTATATATACAGGATCTTAGAGCCAAAGCCTCTCTTATTCTCCACAGTTTTATCATAAACACTCAAATTCAGCAAATGTCAGTCTCCACCCATATTTTCATTTTGATGGGCAGTCGGGGAGCAGCTATGGAAATGACTAAAGAAACAAATCCATATCCTTCTTAAAATAACTTGGCAAAGTTATATGTAAAATCCTCAACCAGGAAGCCATTGGAGACATAAAAATGATCCATCACTGCCATCGAGTCAATTCCGATTCATAATGACCCTAGGTAGGGTTTCCAAGACTATAAATCTTTATGGGAGCAGAAAGCCTCATGTCTCTCCACAAAGTACTTTGTTGTTGTTAAGTGACTTCAAGTCAGTTCTGACTCATAGTGACCCTGTATAATAAACTTAAGAGCGGCTGGTAGGTTTGAATCACTGATCTTTCAGTTAATAGTCCAGCGCTTGTCCTACAACACCACACCAGGCTTCTTGTTGTTGTTGTTAGGTGCCATCGAGTCGGAACT